>NC_133484.1:10188121-10285468 GCF_025370935.1 Choristoneura fumiferana
ATAGAGGTAAATTTTAACTTATGCACATAGATCTTGGGTATCTGATACAAAGACCAGCAACTATCCAGCAATATCCGATTTTGGCTTTATCGTAATCAGGATTTCTTCGTACAAATAGCTAAAGTTCGCATACCCTTCGCTAGTCATACCGTAATTTTTGTCCGAATCATCGTTTGTCATATTTTTTTTCCCACTGAAACCTTAACTTTTTCTGTTTTTTTTTTTTAAATGGTCATCTTATAGAAAACTATAGGTTAGGTTTGTTTCATAACCATTCTGAACAATTAGCAAACCCTGTTCAAGCTTGGTGTCAGGCTAATTTGACTGGTTTCCTGCCGAAACTTGAATGGCCACCAAGTTCTCCAGAATTAAACGTATTAGGATTATTCCCTTCATACCCACCGTACCCCTGGCCATATTATTTCAAATGAGACCCTTTCTAAATTATTTTCCAATCTCGACGTTTTCCATACTCGTTGTACTACATACAGTCGAAGAAACTGATTCACGTACTAGGTGGAATTTTTTCAGAACCAATTTCGCTATGATTTCTTTAGCAGAATGTATGGGATGTCAACATGACATTAGTAGCACTAACTAACTTTTGACGACCAGATGGCCTAGTGGTTGGAGTACCTGACTTTGAAGCTTGAGGTACCGGGCTCGATTCCCGTGTCCCGTCCAGATATTTGTATGAAAAATACGAAAGTTTGTTCTCGGGTCTTGGGTGTTTAATATGTATTTAAGAACTCGTATGTATCTATCTATATAATTATATTTATCCGTTGCTTAGTACCCATAACACAGGCTTTGATAAGCTTACTTTGGAACTAAAACAATGTGTGTGTGAATTGTCCCGTGATATTTTAAGGTTACACCCTGGTACGTGATTCAGTTTCCTTGACTGTACATAATAGCTACATAAACTTATTATAGAAACCCTGTGGTAAATATGGTAGGTACTTACTAATCTTGTAAGCACTTGTTCGCAATTTTGACTTTATAGTGACTAGTTTCGAATATGACTGATCTGGAATATGACAGGATAGAAAATTACCAGATTGAAAAGCGTTGCATTTGAAATATGACCAAATTGGAAGATGACGAATCAGGAACAAATCGATGGTGTCCGACCGAAACACGATTTTTAGCCGAAACCGAATATTCGGTTTTTTCTGATTTCGGCCGAAACCTAAACCCAAACCGAAATTTTTGAAGACGTATCAAAATATTAAAAATTACTATACAAATCGTAAGGAAAAGGTTATTGCAAGAATTTCTTATATAAGAACAGTTACTTGTTTTGTTAAACAAAATAAAAAACGTTTATTTTTAAGGAAAATAGATATAATTAGAGGTAAATTATGAATTTAAACCAAATAAAATCAAATCTTTAAACTTTTAAACAAGGTTACCTAATTAATATAATACCTGGACAAAGTCAATTGCAAGATAAATGACAGCTTAAACATAAATCAACTTTTACATAAATTATAGTATTATCACTTTAATCAAAAAGATCTTTAAACAAAGTTTTTATAATAATATATCGTGTGACAATGTCAAACATTGCAAGAAAATCACAGCATTCATGCTACTTTAACATAAATCACTAATGTACTAATTCGCGGCATAGGTATTATATTATTCAAATATACAACCTATTCTTATTACGTCTAAACTAAATTCACAATCCTAATATCAAACTTATTGTTCATTAATCACAGCATAAAATGCAGTAACAGATTCTAAAAAGTAAATAATAATTTAATAAATAAACAACACATCATAATATTTTGTCGTACGCCACGTGGTTCACAAACCAACGTGAACGTCACAAACTGCATGCATACTGCTGTCGCTGGTCCCGGCTGGGACGGCCGCCGATGCATTACCTATACCTACCCGGCCGAGTGCGCCCGAATTAAGCCGAGCGCTCCCAATGCGAGAGCCGCGAGAGGCCGCGAAGTAATTCGGCCCGGCCGAAGATTTCGGCCGGATTCTGGCCGAAACCGAAACTTCGACAGAAATCACTTTTTTGGCCGAAACCGAAACCGAAACTTCGGTCGGACACTACAAATCGAATATGAGTGTACAGTACAGCGACGAACTTGGAATCCGACCAGCTTGGAATCCGATGAACTTTAAATCCACCAGCTTGGAATCCGACCAGCTTATTATCCGACAAGCTCAGAATCCGAACAGCTTCGATTCCGACCAGCTTGGAATCCGGCGAAGAAGGAACCATCGCTGACAACTGTCGCGCTTTAGATTTTTGTAATATTTTCCAGTCGACCTATCTTGTAAACTTGTACAATCGAGGACATAAATGCCATAGCGTCAAATATATGTATACATCGAACTTATCGTTAGTGACATAAATGTGCGTAGATATTTTTGACGTCTAGGTCGTACATTATATTTATGACCTTGACTGTACTGCAGTGTGCTTTAGCACCGTAAAGTTCCAGGTCGATAAATTTAATTATACTCAAAGCAGAAACTGCTTTTAGGTGCAAAGATTTATTGATCAAGTTAATGGAGATAAAGTGGCGTTAAGTGGGCTACAGTTCTTTACTGTCACTCGAGGATTGCTTTTAACTGTGAGAATAAGATTATATTTATGTGATATCAGTAGAACTAGGGTAATCCAAATCTAAATGTATGATTTATATTTCAGATTGCAGGCACAATTGTCACCTATGAGCTAGTAATGTTCCAGTTCAAAACTCCTCAGCAACCAGCCGGTTCACAATCTACGCCCAATGTGACCAACTGAGAACTTACTGTTACTGTTTTAGCGTTTTATTAGAAATACATTTTTTGAATATTTGCATCAATATTTTTTTAAAACCAATGAAGGCCCACCGAATCAAGACGGGCGGTCATGCCTAAACTGTAAGGGGTTTAGTTCGAATCGCCCCAATAGGTATTCTATTAGTAGAGTAGTAAAATTACTTATAGTAATAAAAGAGCATTCAATAGCGTCGCTAGAGAACCATAAGCTGTTTAATTGAGTAAATGCAGGTAAAAGAGTTTGAGTTATAAGTTGCTTATAATTTATAGCGCTCAAGATCGTATAGAGGTAATTAGGTTCTTCTAGAATAGAGTTGTGTAGCTCTATATAAGCGCCTTGAGCGCTATATGTGAGAATTATATGGCTATTGATTAGATTAGATTATTTATTTTTCAGTATAAAATTACATCATAGTTTGTACATGTCAAAGTTACGAGAATTTATACTGAAATAAGATTGAACTCTCTTGAACTGAGATTTTATTATATGGTATATAGTTGTATAAGGATCCTACAAAACATTTTATACAGCCGTAGGAGTTACACAATTTTGTTATTTATTTCTTTAATAGACACACCAACAAAGTACAGAGCAATTACATTTACCACTTAAAATTAATAGTAACTCGCCTAGCCCATACCTCAATGACAGGCATGCAACAACATTTACCATGAGAAATAAACGGACAGTAAATAACATCACAACTAAAAACAAAATTTATAAACAGATACAACTATTATTTAATTTTGCAAACTGGTGATTTGATTGGAATATATAAGTCTGCCAAGGCTGTTTCCGCCGAGACACCTACGTGGTAGTGGCTATCCATGCATATTTTTTCTGGAGGTGTACCTCCGCGAGAAGGAAAAAAAAATCTGAAGAAAAATAAAATGTTTTTTTACATAATGAGGTATAAGGAGATGATGCGGGTTAAAAATATGTCTTTTGTAGCCTTTTTTATTATTGTCAAATATTATTTTGTTTGGTTAATCTAACTTAAAACAGTTTACAAAATATGCCACTTTCAATGATACGCTGATGATTTTACATTATCCTGAATAACTCGAAAACAAAAGAAGACCGAGGACTGATATTAAGCATAGTGTTCTTAGGACTTGCCAGTACACTACCTGAAAGTGACCAGATCCGTCGTTGGAGGCACTTCTAGTTCGCTTAGCCTGCTACCTAGACCCTTTCAGTATGTTTTAATTCATTCGATCCTTCATTCGATCGATTCATTTGATCATTTCGATCCCTGGTTTACTGACTAAAAACATTGCAAATAACCTCTAGAATAACCCCTTTCAAGGAAACCTACTCTTACTTGCCTCGGCTACTTTTTGATAAAACTTACCGTTTTCGGAAAAAAAACAAATAACCTCAAATTTTGAACTTTGACCCCGAATAACTTTTTGCACACATGGGATCAATGGGGACTTTAGACACTTAATTCCTAATGGTGTACCCAAGGTCTCCACCAAAATTCAGATTTGTCGGAATTTGTGGAATTTGAAATGTCTATATTGAGCGCAGTAAAGGTTGCTCACATAATCTCGCATGTCAAGGTGTCTCGGCGGAAACAGCCTTGGCAGACTTATATATTCCGGAAATGAAGGTTCATACCTACCGACTGGAATTGGTTTCATGCTAGTATCAGATGGGTATATTTAGGAGTCCTGGTGGTCACCTTTGAGAGCGTCTGCCGAGCACTTCCGGCAAATAAATACTGACATATTTCGCTTTTCTATATCTACCAGTAAATTCCTAACTGATGCCATGACTATTATTTCAGTATCAGATGGGTTAAATGACGCCCCTTTTTTCGCACCGGAAGTCACTATTTTTTTGGTATTTTCGGCAAGTTCCGCCGCGGCAGACTATCAAATTCGGACTCAGCATCAGTTTTATGGGAAACCATTGTGCGTTTCATCGCGGTATCAAGTAGGTACGAAATTAGGTTATCTATTGTTTCCCCGAAAGTTATATGCCATAATTTTATTTGCCCGAAGTTCATATGACCGAAACTTCATTTGCCCAAATGTTTCGTTTACCTACTAGAAAATTTATTTGATATATTCTTATTTTCCCGAAAATTAGATGCCATAATGATACGAATGCAATACGTATTGTTTTCCATATTATTGTGCAATAATATTATTTAATAGAATATTCAAACGCCATACTCAATAGTGTTTATTTTGATTATGATTGATTAAACTTGTTTTTTTCTATTACTAATCTATCTATTATCTTTATTATTCGGGCTGCTATAAAAAAATATCTAACATCGAAGGCTAAGACGGGAGCTACGCTCCGCTTCGCTCCCGCTTTAGCCTTCGGAACCTAACCTATCCGAGTCGCTTCTGCTCCGAACCGTCTTGCTCGCTCGCTTCGCTCGCTCGCACAAATCAAATGTCGCAATTCTTAACTAACCTAATCTTTGTGTTTAAAAATTTACCTGATTCAAAGGCTTGTTTGGCGTATGGGATTTATCAGTATATAGTGTCAATACTCACCATTTACATGGATAGCAAATGATATTATGGCATGTGATACTTATGGCTTACAATGATTATGAAAAATGAAATTATTGAAATTAATATTATGGGAAACAAAGATTCTGTCATTTGATTAATATGGTAAACAATGAGTAGTGAAAATGAATTTATAAGAAACAATATTATGACGGTTGAATATTATAGCACATGAAATTCGGGCAAGTAAAGGTATACCACGAAATTATGCAGTCCGCTCTCCGTCTACTAGCTACGGAGGCAGCTTCGCGCATAATTACTGATGTTAAGGTACGTTATGATATGATGTTTACTGGTCTGACGACTTTCCGATGGAAGTTACAAGTAGTCTGGGTTGCTTAGCTCCAAAAATATACCAAGTACATGGTTTCTGGTGTTTATCTGGTACTTTTAAATGAATTGTAGTACCGATATGATCTGAAATTTAATCATTAACGTTAGTAAATATTGTAAGGTCTAATACGTGGAGGCGATTGCGTTGGTGTGACGAGAGTTGGATTTTTGATGTGTTGGGTATAATTATTTTCTAACATGAAATCTATGAATTGACTTGTTTTTGGGGTTTGTCTTAAAATATTTGTTAAAATGTCACCCGTTAATTATTTTTTGTTTACTGTATTTTTATTAGTGTAATTCAAAATCTTTTTAATTTTTTGTAAAATATATCCTCCTCTCGTCTATTCCAATACATAGTTATAAGTAACACCTTATGTACGGGCAATTCAGTTGCACAGATTTCCAACACGTACTCTATTGACATTTTACTAATATCTGATACTTCTACACTCTCCTTTATGGTGCTGCAGCAGGATTCAGACGCGAATTTTGTAACTGTTGATTTGTACCATATCCATCTTTTCGTATGAGAGCCATGACTCTGTAATACAAATTGCTTAAAATATCTTATCTTCATTAGTGTAAGGTTCTCTCTCATATGTGTCTCTTTTATTAACCTGTCGAACGCCTTGCGCGCCACAGTGGCGCATATCTAAGTACTCGTGATTAGTCAATTTTTGTTACTAGTTTCAATCAACCTTTAAAATATCGTCACTACTTTGAAAAAATCTCTTATCTAAAATCAATATGTCAACAAAATTGAATCGATTTTCAGGTATGAGTTTTTTTTTAATTAGTGATGTAATGGTACTAATCCAAAATTACCCAAAAAAGTCGTTGGTCGCGCGACGGGTTAAATAACGGAATTGTTAATTTGCAGAAAAAGTTCCTAACCACTGCTTTTCAAAATATTTTATGAATTGTTTCATTTCATTACTCTCTGGTGCCAGACGAATAAGAGCTAGCCATGCTTCTTTAATAAGTTCCGCTGGTAATAACGGCAAATTGCTAATTCAACGTAACAATCTCCTGTTTTCTTTGTTTCTTGTGACTTAAGATTTTTGCCTTTTTTCAAACCGCGTAGGAAAAATGGTAATGGCAGCCTGTGATATGAATCTCAGTAAACACTTTTTTCACAGCTAGAT
The DNA here is from genome assembly GCF_025370935.1 of Choristoneura fumiferana. Classification (NCBI taxonomy): domain Eukaryota; kingdom Metazoa; phylum Arthropoda; class Insecta; order Lepidoptera; family Tortricidae; genus Choristoneura; species Choristoneura fumiferana. Next base: position 10,194,934 of record NC_133484.1, read on the forward strand.
GGCGGCTAACTCAAAAGTAAAATTTTGAATGCTTGTATTAAATTTTTCTTTGATAATTGTAAAGAGACGCGTATATGTCCTTTCAGTTTTATTAGGGAGCAGGGAGATTACCAATACCAATGTATTACGTTGTTGAATTTCTACTGGATCCTAGGTTAACGTGAATACTCGTACTAGGTATAAATCTGATAAAATGGCGGCGGGAAACTTTTAAACGTCCCGTCACCATACTCGTAGTAGTCAGAATTTTCGGAAATAAACAGTAATTGTAAGTATTCTTGAGCTGTTTTTGAACAAAATATTATATTTTTTTCAATATCTCCATCTTCGCAAAGTACAAAATCGCTTCCAAGTTTTTCAGGTACTTGCACGTCATCTAGTTTCTTTAAATACAAATGTTTTGCTGTTTAAGAATTTTTGCGAGCACCATAAAGCGAATCTAGTATTTATTTAGAGTTTGGCACGATGACACTTAATGAATTATCGTTTCTAAGAGCATCATTTTTTTGACGATAATTCGTGGCATTGACGAGAAATTATCACACATCTTTTTTAACTGAGCACGCATAGCGAAAATTATATTACCTTTTGGATCAGCTAAATATGAGAGAGTAGATTGTCTTAAAATCTTTGATCTTAGATCTAGCGTAATTGCACAGCAAATTTTTCGATTGACACACGTCCATATAGTTGAACCATTGTTGTTGCATTTTGTATTTTTATTATAGCGATGCACCATGTAATAAAGTTCGAAATCCTTTTTGGTTTCACAGAATTGCAATATTAAATTTTCTTCCATCTTTTAAATCACGCAACCGACATGAATATCACATAGATGTCAAAAGAGAAAATGAACCATAATTTGTCATATGAAGTGACCCAGTACCTACTTTAGGTAAAGATAAAGTAAAACCTCTTGTAAATATAATATACTTACATGCGATTATGCGGGTTGGTCATTTTGCGTAAAGGGAATGTCAATATGCGAATTGGTCGTTTTGCGAATAAAATATTGATCATTTTGCGTATTGGGAATGTCAATGTGCGGATTGGTTGTTTTGCGAATACAATATTGGTTATTTTGCGTACACGATATGTCAATACGCGAATTGGTTGTTTTGCGAATTCAATATTGGTCATTATGCGTATTAGTCGTAATGCGTATTGGTCAATACGCGCTTTTAAATTAAAAATTATTGGTTATTATGCGTAGGGACCCTTACATTTTATTTTATTTAACATCTTAATATAAATATAAATAAATAAATATCACGGGACAATTCACACCAATTGACCTAGTCCCAAAGTAAGCTTAGCAAAGCTTGTGTTATTGGTACTAAGCAACGGATAAATATAATTATAGAGATATAGATACATACTTAAATACATATTAAACACACAAGACCCGAGAACAAACATTCGTATTTTTCATACAAATATCTGCCCCGACACGGGAATCGAACCCGGGACCTCAAGCTTCGTAATCAGGTTCTCTAACCACTAGGCTCTGGTCGTCCACGGGTTTATTTGACACGGGTGCATATTGGTTCTCATCGAATTACTTAGTTACTACGCGGTAATAAGCGCCGCAATGTGAATAAATTACTATGAATCATAACTTTACATTAAGTACTACTTCGTCTTACTTATAGATTTTGAAACATAAGGATCAAATGGTAATACGAGTAAGAATAACTATGAATGCTCTGAGGAATCACTATTTCAAATAAAATCTAAATACAAGTGACCGTCAATGTACAAAATTATGTTCAGTGAAATGAGTACGCGAAGAAGTAAATATGTATTTAATACGTATTAGTAACTAACAAATCATATTCTTATAATAGCGGCTCTCTTTTTTGATTAAGTCTCCTAGAAATAAAAATTGCGGTGTAAAGCAAATATTTTTATTACTGTCGTAAAACAAGTGTTCGGTTTTAGTTATGGCGCTCAAAGTCATAAACGTTGTTTTACTACGAAATTTTAATGAAAAAACTATGCGATATAAAAGCCCTGCCCCAAGTGTAATGAAACCGAATTTATGTTATGACGCACAATACTATATATAATGTGCTATTGATATTTGATAGATACCACATACTGAGATGGCAAAATGCTTTTTCCTGAATGACTGACTGACGGATCAACGCACGCACAGCCTAAACCGCTGATCGTAGAGACCTGAAACTAGGAGGGTGTGTTTTTTGTATGACGTAGGCATCCGATAAGAAAGGATTTTCTGAAATTCTACAACTAAGATGGTGAAAAAGGGGGCGAAGTTTGTATGGGACAACGTGATTCCTTCGTCCAATCTACTTCAAATTTTGCATAAACATTCATTAACAGAACTGATGGAAGATGTGTTTCGCGTTTTATTGAAATTCATCCCCTAACGCGGTTAAAAGGTAGAAAGTCATTTTGGGAGTGATTAGCTTCGAAGTTGATTTAAATTACAGAAATTTATTTTGACCCATGTTTGAAAACCCAGATTTTATTGAAAAAAGGTTGAACTCACATAAAAGCTTGGAGCATTGCAAATAATCTTTAAAATTGGAATGTCTCCAAAATCGCCTTACTATATTAGTACCTGATTTGAAGGTTTCTTAGCTTTAGAGAATTTAAAAGCAATTTTAGGATACGGCCTCATATAGTCCTCGTAGTTTGAAATAGTAAGGACTAGAACATTTTGGTTTTGATTATAAAGAGGTAAAGTTTGTACGGTTGTAGGGTGAAATCTCTGGATCTACTTAACCGATTTAGATGAAGTTCGATGAAGAACACAGATAGATTGAGTCCCGGAGAAGGATATAGAATCGTTCTTATCCCGAAAAATTGCACAGTTTCCGCGGGACAGCGATAAACGAAATCTTCGCGGGCGGAGCCGCTGGCAACAGCTAGTTATATTATATAAATAATAAATAAATCCCAAACTAAGCAAAGCTTGTACTATGGATACTAGGCAACGGATAAACATACTTATATAGATAAATACATACTTAAATACATACTAAACATCCAAGACCCGAGAACAAACATTTGTGTTATTCACACAAATATCTGCCCCGGCTGGGATTCGAACCCAGGACCTCAAGCTTCGTAGTCAGGTTCTCTAACCACTTAGCCATCCGGTCGTCAAAATATATAAAGCAAACAGTCATGAAGAATATATTTTCAACGGTTTAGCCGCTCGACCATTGTGACAAATTGACAATGCTCCAGCCAGCCAAAATAAGGTTTCGTTTGCACACTTGAGTACGGAACCATAGAATTTGAGAATTTAGAGCGGGGTTTGACAGTGGCTTAATAAGTTAAATAGAGTCAATAGAATACGATTATTTAAAATCCTGACTAACCCTAAATAAACCTACCAAATTAGTAAGCGAAGTGAAATTCATCGATCAATCTGTCCGCATGAAATCAGATCCGCGGTGTTCATTAAGGGAGTCGAGAAAGTTTCGTCGGTATCAGCTCATTGCCTATCACGGGGACACACTGTCGATACATTTGCACTATTGCTAATTACAATATGTCCTCTTGGCCTGGAACTTCAGATGTGTGATACCATCCACTGCCACTTAAAACTGCGAAACAGTGTTTATTTTTAAATGTAGCACTACTTTGTGAACAAGCCTTTAGTTGAGAGAGTGAGAGAAGAGAAACCAATCCATAGTAGTGAAACAGAGTAAGGGAACATGACATTTCGCGAATCTTTCCGACGTTCATACGATGCACAGTAAGTGCAGTATGGTCTAGTGTAGGGTTTAGTTTACTAGTTCATGACAATGATTGGCAAGAGAATACAACACAGCATGCGCACGGAGCTATTTCATAGGTCATAATCCTACGTATTCCTAAAGAGAACTTAATTTAGTGTATTGAAATAAATAAATTTCAGTCTCTTCACCAATATTTACCGGTAGCATGACCATATTTATATCCGAAAAAAAAAAAGTCATAGACCTCTTGTTGTTACATATTTGATTGGATCTTGCGGGTGACAGACGACTACCATCAGACTGTTTTTATTACTAAATTTTATAATTACGTATCTTTATTAGTGAATTATATTTTTAAAATGTGAAGTATTGTTATGAGACATTGATCGTTTTGTACACGGATTTCATTATTTAAGTTGACAATACTGTTTCTAATTTCTTATGAGGCTGTTGTAATCCTTAACAATCATTCTTCTCTCTAGCGAGTCTATTATAGATGTAGTAAAAAAGTTATTAACGGGCCAAGTAAAAACTTTCACAAATCGTCTATGTGTATCCATTAAGGTAAAGGTGCGGTACGCGACGAGCAGAAAATCTTCTCTAGTATTAAGCAATTGCTTTTGCTCCATTGTTGTTACAAAACACTTATGAAACGGGGATCCGCTAAGTGAGCCGGAGGATAGTGCGGCATAACTATTATTTATTAAATTTTTTGGCATAGTGATTTTGATATTTCGTGACAATATTAAAGTATTTAAAGAGATCATAATTATACGGTTAGGAGTGCAACATCACTCAGCTTTAAGTTGATATTATCAAAATTACTTTAAATTAAAAAGGTACAATTGAAGTTACACTCAACTATTCTAAAAATAAATTAACTATATATACAATTCCCCCAAGTCTTGTCCCTTAGGAAGAGTGCCCATGTATCGTGATTCCAATAAGTTGGGCGAGAAATTCACCAGCCCTATGGTCATTGGTAATTTCGATTTTTTTTTTATTTGTATAATAAGTTTGTGAGCGTCCGAACTCCATGGACCCAAAATTAATCAACTTTTCACTCCTCTACCCTTTGTGACACTAAAGTATCCACGGACGGGTTGACGCATTTTGGTTTTGGATACCTACCATACCATGCTATCGTCGGACTGTCAAGTGGCTAATAGGGAGTTCCAGCGAACGTGCCAACTTTTGATGGCATTCTAAGTGCGTGGAATACATGAATCCTAGCAGTCACTAATCTAATACCTTTAAACGAGCACACAACAATACAGTACAATATCGATGAAATTTGGTATATGGGGGTTTTCGGGGACGGACGACTAATCGATCTATTTTCGTCTTATCTCAGGGAAAACGCTTATTAACGAGTTTTAGCCCGAGCAAAGCTCGGTCACTCAGGTACTTGACTATAATGTGAAGGATATTGAGGAGATACATTTTGCGCATGCACGTAATTGTGGGAAAACGAATCGAAACTTCATTGGCTTCCAGTGGCAGAGTTACTGATCGTAATAAATCGAACGCGTTAGGATTGAACACCGCTAATCGAAACCATTATAATTCTAAATAACGTTTTGTCAATTTTACATATTTCGGCCACAAGTACATGTACAACATGATATACATAATATACAGTCTCGATAGGTCAGTCGGCCGGCAGGAAGAAACCAAAGAGAACATCAAATTGGTAATAATTGCTACAAAAGATTTTATTGTTTTAATGGCTTCATTTGTTGCCCAATATATGACTATCCTAGCTCCCCCCCCCCTCCAAAGAGTTGTCCTTAAGTGTTGGGGGTCAAAATGTACCCCAAAAGAGGTAAATTTGAACCAGCTTGTAACAAATAAAAGACTTGTTGTTAGGCTCGTAGATAAACAGGAAGTAATTTCAATTAATACATTAATATGTTCATACATCAGGTGAGTTAATGCATACTTATTTCAAATATTATCATGTTTATTTTTGAGCCAGTTATTATTAATTAGAGCTATAATAATTTCCAAATACGTACATGTATGTGTATAGTTAGTACTTAAGTGACTTAATTTTTAGTGTAGGTACCCTTCTTGTGTAATATTTATTATATACTACCTAATTGTTGGCAATAAACGCATTTTATTTCTTTCTTCCTGTGTGCTGAACAGTTTGATTTATAAATACATTTAATGTTAAAACGCAACCGTGTGTCTCAGACTGCCCTATTTCAGATTACCATAGGTTGAGCCGTTTGCATAATTTAAGCCAAAGTTCTCCCAAGTTATAATCACTGTAATGTGGCATATTGCTGTTCTTATAATAAATACTTCCACCCCAAAATTATGTCTTACTATTAGGATGAGGATACACGGAGTTGACTTCTTAGTAAATTTTCCCTAACGAGAACAATCTCGAGAATATTCTCGGGCATATTCTCGATAAATTCTTGTTTATGTCTGTAATGATTAAAAATGAATTTAATAAGTGTTATAACTAATCATGAATACGAGTACTTTTCCTATAGCAAATGTAGGTTTCACAACAAAACTCGCGCTCATCAGAAAAATTTATACAGAATTGACATAAATACAGTACGAAGATTTGTTAGATTACTTTCCCAAACGCGTGTTTTCCTTTCACTTAATTTTCGCATTTTTTCCCGAACCCGACTATCCTAGTCACTTTTTTCCTCTGTAGCTCATTTTCACAGTTGATGCTCCCGTTTGTTATATTTTTTCGTCCCAATTTAAACCTGCAGTTAATATCTAAATATTTTTTTTCTTTGTGTTTTTTCTGTGTTGTTTTTGTCCGCAGCCAGTTTTCTTTTACTGTTGTAATTTTCTTTGTCGTGTTTTTTTGTGTCTCCTTTTTTCCGCAGCCCGTTTTCATAATAGTTTCCTTTCACTGGGGGATAACCTTTTAACCGCCTTACGTCTAAATTGACCTCGCGATTTTGATCTGTGTGTTATACCGCTTGTGTGGCACGCTGTTTGTAACAAATCAATGATGTGGTAGGTATACATGACCGCATGATCCTGTATCGACCTTGTGTTCTGATGATCCGCTGTTGATCCGCGCGGTTTGAGGCGGACGGACGCACGGAGCCACGAAAATAGAGGACGAGATATCAATTGATTTACTTTTGGTGAAATGCATTATCCTACAGCACCATCTGTAGGTTGCAAATCCTTTTCATCAGATCACTGTAGTTACTAGTTATTGGAAAAGTGCGGTCAGTCTTTGTTTTGGTATTCTGAATATTTACAAAAAATTGTGTTGTCAGAAACTAGTATATCATTGAATTTTAGATTATACAATTTTTGTCGGCGGCATGCTCCCATTATGCCAAATATTAGGCCAACCTGATATACAGTGGTGGCCACGTAATTAAGAACGATTTGAAGTTCCAGATTATTTTTAATTAAATCATGTCATGTGTAGTCGTGGGTCCTTCTTAGAAGTAACTAGTTACGTTATGAAATAGCCACATGAATAGAGCAAACGGGATTTAGAATAAAGAATAAAATTACTGTCATTTTTACTCAAATTTTGTTTTTATTCTCTTTAGTAACAAATTCAAATAGTAATGAAGCTGGACAAATAATTAAGAACGATTTATTGAACGGCTCGAAAGTTTTTTTATTTGAAACTTAGATTAACTAAATCACACTAACGTGAAGTGTGTACAGAAAAAAAAAGCAATGTAATACATTTTAACTAAAATTAATAGTTAGTAGCATGTCCACGGCTTTTTATTACTGCCTTACACCGGCGAGGCATTGAATCTATCAATTTTTGACATTTCGCAAGAGAGATAGAGTTCCATTCTTCTAAGAATACGTCATACAGTTCTCTTAAATTGCCACACTGTCGATTTGAAACTTTTTTCTTGACTTCGCACCAAAGATGCTCTATTGCTCTAAGATCGGGGCTGTTGGCTGGCCAATCTAAGACAGAAACTGATTGCGATGTGAGGAATTCCTTAACTGTACGTGCAGTATGCTTGGGACCATTGTCGTGCTGGAATGTCCAAATAACCGGAAGCACGCCTTCAGCATATGGTAACATTGTTTCTTCCAGTATGTTTTTGTATTGAAATTGATCCATGTTTCCTTCTATCAGCCTAACAGGTCCAACACCATGTCCAGAAAAACATCCCCAAATTTTTACATTTCCCCCGCCATGCTTTAAAGTTACTTTTGTGTACTTTGGGTCGGATGCTTTATTTGGAGGCCGTTTTACATATCGTTTGCCATCAGAACATACCCTATTTATTTTTGTCTCGTCAGAAAAATAACGTTTTTCCACTGTCTGACTGTCCAGTTTTCATATCTTCTTGCAAATGCAAGCCGGGCTTGCCTATGACACCGTTTCAACATAGGCACCTTCCTTGCTATCCTTCCGTGCAACTTTTCTTCCACCATACGCATTCGAATACTGCGTGCCGAGATTGCTGAAGGGTTGTTTTCGCCAAAATATTCTTTTCTCAACTCATTAGACCCTTTAAAAGAATTTTGTTTTGCCAAACGAACGATATTTCGATCATCTCGACGAGATGACTTTCTTTGTCTAGGTACACGCGGAACATTTGAAGTAGTTTGATACGTAGCAAAATGCTTTATGGCGTGGAAAACCATAGTTTTTGAACATTGCAGATGATCGGCTATGTGTTTATACGACCAATTCTTGTCGCGAAGTTTTAGTATTACTTTTCTTGTAGATTTATCACAACTTTTATTTTTCCCCGTTGTTTTTATATGAAGCAATCGCCTTTAAGACTTTTACGGCACTAAATGGCGCCAAAATTATTCAAATAATAACCTAAAACCACAAAGCGGCGATCCGTTCTCTATTTAAATTTGAATAAAAAATAAACTATTCAGCGTTCTTAATTATATGACCAGCCAGTAAGTAGTAATACTAGGTTTAGATGTAATATATAAAGTTTATCTATTTATTTTTTAGCCAATTATATGTATAAATGAATTTACCGCTAGCAAGGAAAAGTTTTACGATACCGAGAGAAGTACAAAAATATACATACAGTTAGTAACACTTGTCAGTTTGAAAAAATCTTCTCTATAAAAAATCGTTCTTAATTATATGACCACAACTGTATATATTCCCAAACCAAACTAAGCAAAGCTTGTACTATCGATACTAGGCAACGGATAAACATACTTAATAGATTAGACTAGACTACTTGTGAGATCCTATAATTGGCTTTAATGGTACTATAAAATAAGTTTACTCTATAAGTTATAGCTGTTGGTTTTCCGGAAATAAATAAATAAATTAATTAATACACACTTAAATACATATTAAACATCCAAGACCCGAGAACAAACATTTTGTATTATTCATACAAATATCTGCCCCAGCCGGGAATCAAACCCGGACCTCAAGCTTCGTAGTCAGGTTCTCTAACCACTTGGCCATCCAAATCATTACACATAGTAGGACACTACTTTCAAAAATGCATGAAATGAAATTCTTACTAATTCCATTGAATACTAAAACAAATATTTAAGGAAGTAAATTACCTTTGACTGAAGATATAGTTCGTCTGGTGCTTCATTCAAAAACTTGTTTATCTCTTCGGGTGTAAATTTTTACGATTTTTTTGGTTATATCTTTCTGATTTAAGTTTTAGGAAAGCCGTTAACTTGCAATATTTTGCAAGATCCACATCATGCTTGATATTAAGCGTACTTTTAATCATTGAATAAGTCTTGAAACTATGCTAACAATACGTTTTCGGACATTGAAAAATCTTAGGCTTTCTCGTATTTGGCGCGTGATTTTTCTGCCAACAAATTATTTCCGGCAGTCGTGGCTGCATTTACGATATCGGGCAGAGTGTTCATCATGTTCGCTATCACTTCCACTACTCATTTTTATAAACTTCTAAGCAACAACACAGCAAAACAAGCAACTAATAAAATAACGATGACAACAGTAATGGCGGTAAAACAACTCTCTGTCACGTCTCACGTCACGAATGTTTTTTTTAAGACATAGGCAATTCAGATCAGCGCCCGAGTCAGCCAAAAGAGAGGCCAACGTCCTTCTAAAACAATGACCTGTGTATTGTTATGGTTCGCTCAGCCCATAAAAGGTTGCAATTTCTCGTGGTAAACCACGAATTTTAGAACCCCCCCATGGGCTGTCTGACACACTTTCTTTTACGATATTGCAAAAAAAAAAACTATTTACAGGCGCATTGGTTACTTGAGCGCAAAGCTTGATATTTTTCCACAATTTTTACATTCGTCACGAATATTTAACGAAATTCCTGTCTTTGTGCTTCGTAAGTTGACCATCACATCAACAACGTTTCAGCGTGTGTCTGTGCTAAGAAAGGTAAGTTCATAAGTTCGGTATGCCCTACTTATGCCAATAATAAGGACAACCTGAAACAAAGGAAGATACTTGAATCTGTTAATTCAAAGATACAGAAAGTAAATAAACACTCAAGACTTAAGCAACTCAAGTATTTGAGGTAAATTTTTAAATTCTAGATCAATTGTAGTTAGCCTCATAGTTAACTTATAAAAAGCATGGATATATGTCCAAAGTTTACATATACTTATATATACTTCCGGCAACTAAAAACTGGGCGAAATTTCTGGAATATTTTCAAAATCAATGTACTTTTCCCAAAATGTTGCCGACTGTGTTAAGTTGTGCTCACTAAAAGCATCGAACCACAAACGCCGCTGAGGGATATCATCGGAGATTGAACTTAAAAATCCCGCCAAATCCATCCTTATTTCTTTTTATTTATAAATAACGAAAAGAAACCATGCATAACGATTTTAAATTAAAAAAAAACTTAGACGAGGGAATGAAAAAGAATCGCAAAAGCTGATACGTCCTTTTTGACTAAAAATATAGTTATATTTTAAATAACCTTGAAAATAATGTTGTGGACAAAATGCTCGAATTCAGTTTCTAATATAAAGTTAAATGGTCAAACTATTGAATTTGTAAAATCAACAGTATTTTTAGGAATAACGCTCGATTCTAAACTACAGTGGGGACCTCACGTCACAGCAATCGCGGGTAGATTGAGCTCTGCTGCTTTTGCAGTTTGGAAAATACGGCAGCTAACCGATGTGGCGACGGCACGGTTGGTGTATTTTGCTTACTTTAATAGCATTATTTCGTACGGCCTTATTTTATGGGGATCTGCTGCAGACATTGAGTCAATTTTTATCTTACAAAAGAGAGCAATTAGAGCAATTTATAATTTGAAGACGCGTGAATCTTTAAGATCTTTTTTTAAGGAAACAGATATCCTAACCCTGCCGTCGCTTTATGTTTTTGAAATAATCATGTATGTTAGGAAGAACATATGTGATTTTCCCACTAACGTCGATAAGCCAAAGGCTACTAGAAACACAGGGAAGCTTAAAGTTCCATCTTAGAGACTGGCTAAAACCAAAAAGTCTTTTCTGGGAAATTGCATACGTTTTTATAATAAAATTCCAAAAAATATTATAAATGAAACGGATACAAAATTCAGATCTATTGTCAAGAAGACATTAATATCAAAGGCGTATTATAAAGTTAATGATTATATCATGGACAGGGATATTTGGAAATAATTCCGATCCGCATTAGCGATCCCTTCAAATAGCGAACCTACTGTGTTAAAAATAAAGTTGTGTTAAATACTTGTGATGTATAGTATACATATCATTTAATAATATTGTAAATCTGTTTTAAAAAAAATATATATATACCTCGTTGAGTTTCTTGCCGGATTCTTCTCAGCAGAGGTTTTTCCGAACCGGTGGTAGATTTTTTTTTGACATTCATAAGTGCTTGTTATAGCCTAAATTGAATAAAGATATTTTGACTTTGACTTTGACTTTAACAACAGTAGTTTCTAATTTATAATTTTGATGTCCATTATAAATAATGAATTTCATGAAGTGATAAATAAAAAAATATGTTTTCTTATTAAAATTTCAGGTGTATGCAATTTTAATGCAAAGCATGGTTGCTTGAAATGTGTTACAGTAGGAGAGTATTCACATGTATCTTATACAGTGACTTTTCCTGAAACTAATTGCCGCCCTAAGAACAGACCAAGAATTGCGTGATAAAAAGTATGGGCCTCATCATAAAAAAAATCTCCTTTACTGCGGCTACCCGTAGACATGATAGAAGACTTCCCTGTTGCAGATTCTCTACACCTTGTTGATTTAGGAATAATGAAGCGGTTACTTGTTGGTTGCCGTAATGGCAATTTTGGAAAGTACAAAACCAAATGGAGTCCCAAAGATACCGAATCAGTTTCATGTTTTCTAGTGAAACGCAAATTGCCATCTGAAATTCACAGGGCAGTGAGAGGTCTAGACTGTATTTGTCATTGGAAGGCTTCTGAATATAGGTCTTTCTTGTTTTTTTTTTTTTTTCTGATTAATGTTGTTTATTTCCAGAACAATACAGGTCCAACTATAAAATAGGTATATTATGTACAATAAAATTAATCTTTCTTGTTTTATTTGAGCATTGTCATACTTCCAGACGTATTATCACAGGAGGCATTTTCTCTTTTTTGACTGTATTTTGTAGCATAACAATATGTTCTAGTACTTCTAGTAAAAACTATAGTCACTTACTCCCTTTGGCAAAAGAGCTCCTGCATTATTTTGTTGAACACTATAAAGATTTTTACGGAGCAAATTATATAACTAGTAATGTACATAATCTAGTGCATGTCACGGATGAAGTGCAACGATTTGGCCCACTTCATACATTTAGCGCTTACCCGTTTGAGAACAAACTGTATTTAATTAAAAGGATGCTTAGGCATGGTAACAGGCCTCTTGCTCAGGTTGCAAAAAGATTTAGTGAAGTTTCAGTATCCATGAAAATGTCCAGAAACAGATAAAATCAGCAAACCCCAATTTGTAAACCTTTTTATAACTACTAATAGCAGGAAACTAACTGTACTACATTTCAAAGATTATAAAATATCGTCGAAATCACATGATAAATATGTTTAATGCACTGATAATGACGTTCTGGAAGTGAAAAAACTTTCTGTTGTAAATAATGAAATAAAAATATATGGCTATAAAATTACAGACTTGACAGAAGTTCATCATCATATGTGCATTATATACTGAGCCCATTTTAAGCGAATAATTAATGACGCTGTTGCGGAATAAGCAAATATTAAATATATTAATAGAAAGCAGTGACTAGGCCAATTTCCTGATACAACTGATTTATTCGTCTGTTTTACAAAGGTACTTTTTTGATTAAAAAATAACATATAAAAAAGAGTTTGCAACATCGCCGCCCACGTGTAGGAACTACACAATATGATGTGTCAATTGGGCCAATTTTCTCATTGGCCTCTTCAAAATGCTTCCTCTAGTGGTCACTTCAGCGACGCGCACGACTCCGTCTCGTCCCGGATGTATTGCTACCATTCGTCAGATGGGCCACACTCCCCTTGGCAAGTTGGAATCGACTACAAGCACCATGTCATCTACCTTCATACTTTGATGCGCATTGTCTTGGGCTCTTCTTGGTTTTAAGCTCGGCAGGTACTCTTTCAGCCACCTCGTCCAAAAGTGTTCTGATCAGAACTGATAGGGAAAAACTCCATCATCAAGGCGAGCTGGCAACTGTTGATTCGAAGATGTGCCAATTAAGAAGGGGAATGGTGTTAGACTTTGACATTCATCATTTTGGGTTACGTACGTCAGAGGTCTCGAGTTAACCAGTGCCTCGGCTTCTAAGAGAATGGTATGAAGAAGTTTTTCTCGAGGAGCTCTTTCGTTCAGGGTTGCCATGAGTGCCGTTTTTACTGTACGAACCAGGCGCTCCCAGCATCCGCCTATAAATGGTGATGCTGGTGGTATAAAACTCCACTCGGTTTTATTGTCGGCAACGAAGTCTTGAGTCGGTTGGCCATAGAATTCAGTCAAGTGTCAGTTGGCTCCAACAAACGATGTGCTATCAGATAATATCTTGCTTGGTATGCCTCTGCGCGCCATGAAACGTCGGAGGCAGGAAATAGGAGTCCGCTGTGAGGCTTGCTACTATCTCCAACGTATTGATTGTCCATTAGATACGAGCTAAAATAGATTGTTTATGATTGAGTTTTAGGCCAAGTTCTAGGAGTTTTTTGTGTGACCTTAGATTGTAGTTGCGCTGCCGCTGTCTAATAAGCCGCATAAAGTTAAATTATTTGACTTTACTTTTATCTATGGTCGTGCATCTTTAGTTTGGTCTTTGATAGCTAATAAAGTTATATTGTAAGATTCCATAAATAATTTCAGCTTTTGTAGCCAAAGGCTCCATTCTGTTGCGGTTACTCTTCTCTCTAATTAGTTTTTTGAATGTATATTATGACAGGTTGTACATTTTGGATACGTTGGTCTTTTTTACCGCAACGAAAACAAACTAAGTCTGTCTTTGTACATTTGTCAAGTTGGTGGTCGTTTGTCCTGTCCTACATCGTGGTCATAGAAATCGTTCTGGAACGGGTTTTGGAGTGGATAGGCAATTAACTGGAATTAATCAGGTAATGATATTTAATGGACGTCTTCGGGCTGATGATGATGATGATTTAATGGGGATGACGGATTGTAAAAGAAGTTATATCAAATCAAGCCTCCATCCCCTTGACAGCATTGTCGCGTACATATAATAAATATTAATTTTATAGTCGTCGTACACTTTTCACTTTTATTACTTTTAGTCCGGGGGCAACTGCAAGGAACCCTACCTCATAAAAAAATAGAAAATACGTTCTTTGTTGGGGTAGCTGTCTTCGCTAATAAATAGTATTTTTTATTTTAAAAATATAAAATTTTACTCGCAACTGTGATGAAAAACATTGTAGGTATGTCGCATGGGCGGTACTAGAATTACGAACATCGACTCATTAAAGCCGTCTTCGACTTCGGGCTTCTAATAGACTCCTTATTTACCGCTCTTAAGACACAATGTACTATTTATAATACATAAATAAATAATAAAATAAAAATCATTTATTTCAGGTCATTTTGGTAACCCATTAAATTAAATTATAATAAATTAAAATTAAATAAAATTACGTTAAATTAAATTAATTTAAACTAGAATTAAATTACATCAAATCAAATAACAATTTGTTAAAATCAAATGCAACACTGGGTAAGGATCATCACTTGCTTTGTCCAGTGATGATGTCCACCCAGTGCTTCGTCATGGGGCAGTCCAGGCGGTCCGCAAACATGTTCAGGATGGTGTTGGAGCCGCTGCGCACTCTGCTCAGCAGAGACGCCACTTTCTTCCTTCTGATGGCATGGAAGCCGTCAATGTGCGCCTCTGCGAACATCCCCGACGGGCTGCAGCGTCACGGCAGCTTCATCAGCATCCTGAATATGTTATTGTATTGAACCCGGAGCGTGTTATACGTGCTGCGCTGCGTGTGACTCACCTACAGGCTGCTGGTGTAAATGGTTTGGCAGTATGCCCGAAACAATGTGACCTTCTTTTAATAAGTTTGAGTTTGCTAAAACGTCGCTCACAGCTTGCGGATATAGTAGGAAGCGTCGCGCAAATTCGCAGAGCAATACAAATATTTGGAAAGGCATCATGTAAATCATGCGCATACATTTTTTGCAGCAGAGAAAAACCGTTAGCCGTTTTTATATCTCCAAATAATAGTGGAGCGCAATTAAAAACGTACAGTTCCCGGCAGAATTCAGTGTTACGTAAATTTCGTTCATAATTTCATGCGAGATTCGCTCCATGCTTTTGTAGTTCTTCGGTTGACAGATTTAAGATTTCAGTACTATTGAGAAATGCACTATCAATCAACCCTCGTTTTAATTTCTG
This sequence comes from Choristoneura fumiferana, assembly GCF_025370935.1. NCBI lineage: Eukaryota > Metazoa > Arthropoda > Insecta > Lepidoptera > Tortricidae > Choristoneura > Choristoneura fumiferana. Next base: position 10,210,486 of record NC_133484.1, read on the forward strand.
ATATGGACAGGTTGAAATGTTCGTGATTCGTTCTCACACATGTCATATGTTTTTACGTTTAGGAAATCGTTTATTTGGCGGAACAGGTTCAACGCCAACTTTTTCCGAAACTTCTCTAGCCTCGTTTATCCAAGATTGAATTGCATTTTCTCTCATTTTTTTTGCAAAATTTTGCGCAGGTCATCAACAACAGAAAAGGCCAAGGTCCAACAGAAGCTAGCGCAAGTTAACAGTAAATTTGCCTAAATGCTCATTCTTAAAAAAAACTCAAATATTTAGGCTACATAGCCAATTAGTCAGGCAGGACTCTAAGCAGATTCAAGTAAAGTCCGAGCGATTCTCGATATTCCCGCCCCCACCAATCCTCGTGAAGTAAAGAGATTCTTTTCTAATGTACAGCAAGCTGGTATCAACGATTTATTCCTAATTTCAGGACTAAGGTTGCGCCACTTACAAAACTATCTTCTACTTCCAAAAAGGCAGACTCGAAGGGGTTCTGAAATTTTTTTGTGAAGTAGTAATAATGAAGTGATAGTAATAAGATGAATCGATTATATCACTACATAATCGATGCGTCTATTTATTAACTTTTGAAGAAACAATTGAATCGAAACATAGTTCATGTATAACAATATCGATTGGAAGTCTCAATTGGCGATAAGGGACAAAATACCGAAAATCACTTTTAAACATAGAAAATTAGAGTTTTTTTTTTCTCTGTCGATTGTAGTATTCAAGTTACGCTACTGCCCTTACTTTTGCTGTTATCAACATTTATTATTTTAAAATAAAATAGCTTAAGGGACATGATATAAAATATTTGAGCTGAAAAATGGCGTAAATGTATTATTTTTTTAATATTTGGGTCGTAAGGGGCTGTGGCAGTCTCATATGTCCTTTACGACTCGGCTCATGTCGTTGAAAAAAAGGCATATAATAAAAGGGCGTATGGGTCAATTATTGTTTCATTGGTTTACACCCCAATATTTTATAACGAATAAGATAAAAAAGCAAGAAGTTGTTGGGCGTAACCTTACCGCTTGTACCTATTTCTTGTACCTAACATCAAAATACTAACGCGTCTACCTACCTTCCACGCGCCGAGCGTTTGCGCATTGCACATTCGGTCAGTCGTGCCAGACACGTCAAACACGGAGGACGTATTTGATTGCCTACGTTTGTTCTTTGTCAACGCGCGTATTTTTTTATAAGATGCCAAAAGCAAAACAAAAAGAAGATTAATTTGATGAATCCCCTAATGGCTTGACGTCGAGCTAACATTTCCGTAATGGAATTTCAGTCAAGGATGTTGAGGTAAATTTCTCTTAGCTACTTTGTTTATTTTAAGCTATCCTGACAGCTGTCCTGACAGATCCTAATAAAGGAAGCCTGTGCCCAGCAGTGGGAAGTATATAGGCCGAGATGATGATGCATATATAATAATAATTGGCCTGTATAATTAATTATGTATGTTGAGAGTTAAAAATGGTATAATCGGAACGTCGTAAGGGACATTAAAAAACAGCAATTTATAAAATAAGAAATACTTTTATGGGCGTAAGGGGTATAAAAAGCAAGAGCTAGAGTAAATTGTCGCTCGTAAGGGACAGTAGCAAACAGACATTTAAAAAAAGGTGTAATTGGTACGTCGTAAGGGGCATTAAACAACAGCAACTTATAAAATAAGGAATACTCTTATGGGCGTAAGGGACATCAAAAGCTAAAACTAGAGTAAATTGTTGGTCGTAAGGGACAGTAACAAACAGACATTTTAAAAATTGAGGTTACTTTATGGGTGTAAGGGGCACTTAAAGTAAAATACCTTGCTTGCTTCTTTTAGTTCATTAAAATACCTTGTTAATGTTAGGTCGTAGGAGGCATCAAAAAAGATGGTTTTTAGAACTTGTAGTGATTGAAACAACAACTCAAGCAAGCATACTCCCAAATGTGCAAGAAATAGTGCAAGCAAGCATGCAAGAAAGCATGCAAGCAAGCATGCAAGCAAGCAAGCATGTAAGCAACCACCTAAGCAAGCTTGCAAGTGAGCATGTAATTTTGTCAATCAACTCAACAAACATGCAATTTTATCAGCCTGGGTTAGATGAACATCGAGGGCTACCCCGATCCCGCGATGACCGGTCTATGGTATCTCCTCCAGCGCTCATGAAGCGGGCTGGCGTCCCACTCCCTCACAGCTGCAAGCAGTGTGTTGGAGGAAGCATAAATAGTGCAAGCATGCATGCAAGCAAGCGTGAAGCCAGAAGGCAAGCACGCATGCAAACAACAAATCAAGCAAGAATACTCCAAATGTGCAAGAAATAGTGCAAGCAAGCATGCAATCAAACATGCAAGCAAGCATGCAAGCAAGCAAGCAAGCATGTAAGTAATAATGCAAGCAAGCAGCGTTAGTACGCCAGTGGTGGTAGTGAAAATCAGTTCATCATCATCGTCATCAACAACATCATCAGTTCGTTTATCGCTATCCTGCCGGAACTATGCTATTTTCCGGGATAAAACTTATTTACTTGGCGATTTTTAACAGCTGCAATATCTTCCTTGACCCTCTCAGCTATAAACAAACAAGTCAGCCATAGCCGAGCATTTGTTGGAGTCAGGACCAAACCACTGGATTGAGCTTCACAATCCCAAAATTCTGTCCACGGAACGTCATTTCTACTCAAGAATGGTACGTGAAGCAGTTGAAATAAAAAAGCATAAAAATGTCAACCGGGACAATGGATATAAGCTTTCATCTTCGTGGAATCCTGTTATTAATAAGTGTCGACGTCGGGATGAGTGTTGTGAGTCGGTGTGATGGGGTGACAAATAAAAATCACCAAGTGCGGGTAGTTAGTGATACGAGTGCTGGTACTATTAGTGATCAAGTGCGGGTAGTTCGAAGGACTCGCGCTCATAGTCAAAATACCACAAACGGGACTTATCACGCTATTATTACACAAGTAATACTTACCTCGACGTTTCGGCAACGTTACAGTTGCCGTGGTCACGAGTAGACTGAAGTGTGGGGTGTCAAGTCTGCCTAGCAGCGCGAGTTCTTCGAACTACCCGCACTTGATCACTAATAGTGCCGGCACTCGTATCACGAACTACCCGCACTTGGTCACTTTATTAGTCACCCTATCACACCGACACACAACACTAACAACGTCCGATCGTCCCTCCGAACATTCATCCCGACGCCGACACTTATTAATAACAGGATTCCACGAAGATGAAAGCTTATACCCATCGTCCCGGTTGAAATTCTTATGCTTTTTTATTTCAACCGCTACACGTACCATTCTTGAGTAAAAATGACGTTCCGTGGACAGAATTTTGGGATTGTGAAGCTCAATCCAGTGGTTTGGCCCTGACTCCAACAAATGCTCGGCTATGGCTGACTTGTTTACCTGGCGATTTTTAACAGCTGCAATGTGTTCCTTGACCCTATCAGCTATTGTTCTTTTCGTCTGTCCGATATAGGAACTACCACAACTACAATCAACCCTATAAACACCCGGTGTTTGGAAGGGAACGACATCCTTGGGTGTCCTAATATGCCTCGCAAAAACTAAAACTAAAACTTAAGAAAATGTTACAAATTACATATTATTTAAGGGGACGTGCAAAAAATATGGCTTTTGCGCGTTATTTTAAATAATTAAAGTGGTTCTTTGAGTTAATTCACTATTTTTTTTTAATTTTACTACTGGAACTTACGTCCAAATATGTAGCAAATAAAATATATGATGTCCTATAAGACCAAAAATCGGTTACTACATTATTTATTTATTTACGGTTTATGAGTGTAAGGGGCTATGACACCCGTACGTCACGGCGTAAGGGACAGCTATTTTTCTTATTAAGCTTTTTACGAAAATGTCTATAGTTTCACGTTGAAAAGCAAGAAAATTCAAGATTTTACGTAATTATAACGTCCTGCTAAGTTAAACATTAACAATGCTGTGAGGGTTTGAAAATTACCAAAAACTTCTTTTCGCTCTCCTGAAAAGTAGCATTTTGTCCCTTACGTCAATTGAGACTTCCACCATCGATATGTTAAAAGTCGCATCTATTAAAATTTCTACCTACTTGAAATATAGGTTGTAACGAAAAATCATAGCAATAATAGATACGCTGCAATGCATTGACTGGGTGACACAGTTAGTGTGAGCTAATCGCTAATCAACTTCATTGTGAACACAACTCAAAACTAAGCTTATTTGATGCAACTTGATTAGGTGATCTTACCTACATGGAATCAAATGCTATTATCGATGTGATAGTGCAATCATGCTACAAGCAGATTGTTGCAATTAATATTTTTGTTATATTGATTATTGTATTATTATATTATATATAACTGTGTCCCACTGCTGGGCACCTTTACATACCTACATAATACTTATAATGTAATTTTTGTAATCTTAATGAAGTGACATCGAACTTGTCCGTTTTTGCTCAGTTAATTTAGATAATTCAGATGTGATATTCAATGTTGTCCACATAGTGGGCACTTGTGACAATCTCATAGTCCAAATGTTTAGATCTCTTCAACTAAAATACATAAATGAATATCGATTGCATCGTGTATGTGAGACCAATGTGATCGTTGTTGTTTTAGTAGATTTTCTATTCATGTCAATATTTATAATGTTTCTGGAAACTTCTGGGATGTTTTTATTTTACCAGTAAACTCATAATGTAATTATAAAAGTACGATCTTGTAGGGGCATTGCAAGCTTTTTTTTCTGGACGGTATACAAACGTAAATTTATTTGATTTTTAAAATAACATTACACTAGCAGGCATATTTTTATGTTGGTGTCATGATGCTTCTGAATATGAACTTACAATATATAAAGTTTTACATCGTGGAGGTTTTTTAAATACCTCCTTTGTGTTTTGTTTACAAAATAAACAAATTGCAGGCGAAGACAATATGGAATAAAATATTTTATGAAAAATGTTCATTGACATAAGTTAAGACGTAGATATGTTAAGGTAGCTTGTAAGACCATATTCACGTAATATAACTTTATTAATAAATCGTTATTCTCTTTGAAGTTTACATTTTATTGATTACATCAAAACCTTGCCATACAAAAATGCTACAGTTATTATATTTACTAGATAACTAATTAAAAGAGCAATAGATCCCATGACGCAACTTTAAAGCGCAAGGCGCCTATAATATATTAATGTACTTACATATACCCATACAAAATTTAATGACTGAATTTATTGATAGACATCGTGAAAATATAGAGATAAAAAAATACAAACAGTGGAACATAGAACCCCCTCCTTTTGAAATCGGTTAAAAACTAGTATATTCTAGACACGCACAGAACAAATCACACGCACGCACACACAAACTATTGCATTTAAATATTAGTAGGATTTAAGCGGCCTACTTTACAATCTATCATAAAGATTTCTAATCAAACAAGTAAAAAATATAACTTGAAACAAAACTAATAGCCCACTTCTGTAACTTCGGGCATCAATTTTAATAAGCATACGGAGCTATTAATACTACTAAGAGTTTGCTAAGCGGCTACTAAGATGGGTTATAAACATTCATTACGAAGTTCCTTGAGCAAACTTGTTTCTCGATTGTATCTCATCCGAACACATCCCAGAGGCAGCAAAACAAAGTGCAAATAACTGAACTAATTTAGATCCAACTTGGTGCCTGACTGTCTGATAATGCACAGCTTTAAATAAGAAAATCTCACGTTATTTATATTAATTTGGTATTATCATCAAATCGTACCAAGTTATTGTAAGCGTTAGTTTAGTACCTATATAAGCGTGCGTTTAAAATTACGTGTTTTAATACTTCGCGTTTGCAAATCAGGAAGATTAAAAATTTGCGTTATTATAATATATCTCCGCCTCAACCACTAGAGCTATAAACTTGAAATTTGGCAGCCTAATTCTTAGACAAGATTCTGCAAAATGATCACTGAATATTCATTACATAACTATATACGATATAGTTATACTCGTATACTGACATTTAAGTTTTGTCGTTTCCATGATGATACTGTGGGCGGATCACGAGAACGCGGAGAGCTTAGATGAATGATTGGTCTCGCGCGCTCGCTCGACTAGATACCGCGCTAACTAAAAACAAAACGTTCGTGAATGCGGCAACTCAATATTGCAGTGTGCGTAAGAACGGTGTAAGACAATTTGCAAGGATGCTAGTGTGCGTGACGAATTGTGTTGCCAGCTGCTCCACTGTTACCCGAATTATTGGGAAAATAAATTATTCTGTGGTCTATTAAGTTACTGGTTACAAATGTATCTTGGGAAATACTTAGAAATTAAGAAGTAATTAAGAGTGAATGTATTAATATGTTTGTGTATGAATTAGGCGTAGGTTTCTTCTTTAAAAAAATGGTAGGTATGATGTAGGTATATCAATGATCAGGCCTCACTTTAATTTATATATAATATATATATATATATATATATATATATATATATATATATATATTTATATATATATATATATATATATATATATTTAAGGACATTCAATATTTACAAATTATTACTGAAAATTCATGGACTGAGTCACCAACTAAGAAGTTTTGCGTACTTAACACGTTGCACCTATAGTTAAACCTAATATAATTTACAGGTTAATTAAGACTAAAATACAAATAATTGTTTACAAATATACACACATAGGTACATGCATACATACATACCTACTTACATACATACGCTTGAAAACATAACCCTCCTTCGGCAGTCGGGTAAAAAGTTAACATTTCAGGAAAATGGGTAGAAATACGAAAAAAATTTTTTTGTTTCCCGTAATACCTAAGTAAATCAGCTGATCGGGCTTTTGACTGGGAAGACGAAAAACATTTTTAACTTTAAGACACATTCACCCCTTAATTAAATAGTGTCGGGTAACAATTTATACACCTTCAGTGTATAATATCACAAAGATTAACATTAAATAATATAGAACTAGGTTATGTATATATAATAATTACGTTAGATACTTAAATAAAATAAGTTATTAAAATTTATCATCATTTAATGATGATAACAATAAAATTCAATTTATTAAAATCACGGGGAATCAAATCCGGGGGGGCAAATCTCAACCACGGGGAATTTGATTCTTGTGTACGCGGCAACACAGAATGGCGTTTAGGGTTCATGTTATTTTATTTTGTAATTTCGAAATTTTACGATATTTACTGATGGTATGTGATCCCAGTCTCCTTCTTATTTCTTGTAGTATTATTTTTAAACAGTTTCACTGCGAAAACTGGCATTTTACTTCGGTTTATGACCAAAATTTAACAAAAATTCGGGACATGCACATTACGCACAGTTTGCAACGCGACTGACTCGCCTCGGGCTCAGGTACGCCGATTTCGGCGTACTATTTGTTGCCGCATTTGACAAGTACGCCGGCGGTATCTAGTCGAGCGAGCGCGCGAGACCAATCATTCATCTAAGGCGGAGAGGTAAGTATTTATAAAATAATTAAAATTACGTCTACGTTACTTAGGTTACTGACTAACAACCACCGAATAGTTCACCGAAACACAATAATTAATAAGGAAAATTAGGAGGCTAGTTATTTAGTAAGCATTCGTATGAAATAATTACCAATTAGTAATAATTTCAGTAAATAAGGTAGGTCCGAGAGCTACACATGTCAAAAGAAAATATTTTGTCGGCATGATTGCTACATACAATATCCGTGCAAAATTACTCTAGCACTGATAGTCTCTCAGTAAAGCTATGGACAGACAGTAGACATGGTGAAACTATAAGGGTTCCGTTTTTGCCATTTTGGCTACAGAACCCTTAAAATGGTAGATTATGTATGTCACTAGCTTTGAGCTCGTGTACCACTTAAATTAGGTGCAAAGCACACAAACTTGCCTTACCCATTCTCATTGGTTCTGGCGCGTACATAGTAGACATAAAGTAGACATATAATTAAAAAGTCAAAAGGCTGCGACAATGCCCTTGTGCACATATTTATCACATGCACTAATAGATTGAGAATAGTAAATAAACATATGGTATTACTTTCCACTCTTGTATACCAACCCAATTTTTTTTCTAACAATATTTTTTTGCAATCGCCATTTGATGTGACATTTTGCGTGACGAATTTTACAGAATTTTTTGAGAAAAAATATAAACTTCAATGTAATACTGCACATAAATCCGACAAATAAATCCTGGTTGAGTAGCAACAACCATGTTGCTCTATAATCCAAGAGTTACGTCAAGATGATGATGATGATCTTATAAGGTAGATAGTCAAGTCAATATATCGCAATCCCAAACCATAGTCCATGGCTTGTGGTATAGAGCGTCAACTATAAGGTAAATATCATTATTCAAGGTAAATCCTTTGCTTTCCTTTACAAATAACCTTCTCAAGCACGGATGGGCGATACCGGAAACGAATTCACTGGGAGCATCTACGACAAGATGCCAAATTGTATCCTTCGCATCCATGGTAACGAATCATTTCCTCTTTATTGCTTATTCGTGTGTTATCGCAACGCTATTCATACGCTAGTAAAATCAAATGTACAAAAAATACTATAAAAATAAAAAGACGAAATGGCCTAGTGGTTAGAGAACCTGACTACGAAGCTTGAGGTCCCAGGTTCGATTCCCGTGTCGGGGCAGATATTTGTATGAAAAATACGAATGTTTGTTCTCAGGTCTTGTGTGTTTAATATGTATTTAAGTATGTATCTATCTATATAATTATATTAATCCGTTGCTTAGTACCCATAACACAAGCTTTACTAAGCTTACTTTGGGACTAGGTCAATTGGTGTGAATTGTCCCGTGATATTTATTATTATTGGTTTAGTAATGTATCGGCGAAAATTATTTAGCTAATTATTAACTCCCAAACTATTTATCCCATATTTTTATTTAGGCGAAATGTTATTTCCAACTCAACGTTTCGCATTGATATCATTTCCCAACTAATGATTCGATAAATTATTATTATATTATATAAAAAAAAAACCTAACATCGAAGGCTAAGGCGAGAGCTACGCTCCGCTTTGCTCCCGCCTTAGCCTTCTGAACCTAAACTATCCAAGTCGCTTCTGTTCCGAACCGTCTTGCTCGCTCGCTTCGCTCGCTCGCACAAATCAAATTGAAGTATAACTTTGCAATGTAAAAAATTGCCCAAATGTTATTTTACAATTTGTTATTTGCCTAAGCCAATCATTTGCTACATAATTATTTGCCACATAAATGTGTGATGAAGTAAAATTTTGCAATGTAAAAATGTTGCGAAATAAAAAAAATGTGTAGTAAAGTTATGCCAAATATTAGTTTGCCAAATGAAACTTTGGCGAAAGGTTGGTTGCTAAGTGAAATTTGGCGAAACATATTTCGCCGAAAAGGCAGTACACCGTATTATTATTATATTATACGAAACATGGGCATGATAACAAAATGTATACAGTACGCAAGTTTTACTAAATTCAAATTAAAGAATACGCGTCAGTTACATTTTTCTTAACGATTTTTTTTTTTAGTAAAACCAGACAAACGAGCAGAAGGTTCACCTGATGTTAAGTTATTACCGTCGCCCATAGACATTCGTAGCACCATCAGGATTGTAGATGCGTTGCAGGCCTTGCAAGAAATGGTATACTATAACCTCACTTTTTGAAGATAGCCATATCGTGCCTTACATTCTATTTACGATATTAACAAGGTTAAAAAAAAGATTAAAAGATTAACCCCCTGTTTAACCATCTATTGATTAAATTTATTTGACGGATAAATGTGATGCTGTCTCTGTTTGTTAAGTTCGAACAGACGGAGATGGTATCACATTTATCCGTCAAATAAAATTAATCAATGTGTGGTGGAACAACCCCTAAATGTAAGCCCTGAAGGCGTCTGAGGCCAGAAACAAATATGAAAATGAAAATTTTCGAAGTCTCCTGACCATGGTCTTGTTTTCTCAAAAGAAATCGCCACACAATCATAATAGTTTGTGATAGATATTATTATTTGCGATGCTTGTTTATTTGAGCCTGCTTGGCAACCACCTCGGCCCTGACTGCGATGCTGTGGATGTGGGACGCAGCAAAATTGCTGACACACGTCGTGTCTCACACTAGAGATCACAACAGAGTCCACGGCTCCAAGGTGGCATTCATCATCATCATCATCAGCCGGAAGACGTCACTGCTGGACAAAGGCCTCCCCGCCACAATGAACGACAACTCGCCACTTGCATCCACCGGTTTCCCGCAACTCTCACGATGTCGTCAGTCCACCTGGTGGGAGGCCTGCCAACGCTTCGTCTTCCGGTTCGTGGTCGCCACTCGAGGACTTTTCTCCCCCAACGGTTATCTGTTCTTCGAGCGATGTGGCCTGCCCATTGCACTTCAATTTGCATATTTTTCCAGTGACTTTAGTTCTTTGACGAATGGTGACAAGGTGACATTGTGAGACCTCTTTCCGTCGTTTCTCAACAAATCGCATGGCTCCAGAGTTGCTGCAATTAATGCGGGGATGAGAACCCGAACATGAATTGCAAAATGAACAGTGTCGGAATGAGCACGCAATGTACAGTCAGGGCATTATATAATGTGTACGTACGTATATAAATACACCTTTATGCCACTAACAATAAGGTCGATGTAGATATTTATGCCCTTGACTGTACAGCACGGATAAATAACAATACGCAAAATGTACAAATTTTTCAACCAATTTAAAAAAGGAAAAGCTATCAACACCGAAGTGTGAAAAAATTTTTTTCCGTAGCTTTAAAAGTGTTTTATTGATAAGTAAAAGCTTGCCCTATTTATACTACTCAGGTGCCTATGCTGTTTGTCGCAAATGACCGATGCAGTAGTGGAGTGTCAGTGTCAGTCGGCACAATAGATAAATTCATCATCATCATCATCATATCAGCCGAAAGACTTCCACTGCTGGACATAGGCCTCCCCCAAGGCTCTCCAATCAGACCGTTCTTGTGTTTTCCGCATCCATCTTGTCACACTTGACTTTTTTTGTTGTGTTTATAATTGCCAAAACAATTCGAAAATAGTTTTGAAAAAATAAAAACGAAATTTGTACACATGTCTGAATCGGGGCGGGCAGCTATTAGAGAAAAAAACCCTATCCACTGCGGCGCTTGAACACCTAACTACACTGTCCAAACCAAAGATTAGTCTTCTATTTCCGTTTGGGTTCCATTTGTATCACTATGGTGCAAATCCATTCAATTCACACCGATTTTTTGCCCCAAAAAAAACCATAAACCCTTTGTGACATCTGAACGAATGGGAAACTCCAAAAGTGCCCAAGTTTTAATTACTTTCAACATTAAGCGCCGTTTAGGTTAAGGGATGAACTGACTCAGACAAAACAGTAAAGAACCCTGGTGTTACGGAACAAATTTGATAAAAGAAGGATTTACGTTAATCTACTGCCCTGATTTCTCGGTGAGAACTGATAATGAACGTTTCACCTTATCTTTTCAATACGGTTCTCGTCTAGAGTCGTGTCGTAAGAAAGTCTCTTAATAGATCTTACAGATACTTGAATAGAACAGAATGTTATTCCATTAATCTCCATTGGGGATGTGCAAGAATCTCACGAAGCTGGCAAATGGCCATTTCACTTGGCGTATACGAATTCTGTTTTTGAGTGTGCTCTGTTTTCTTGACAGTGATATTTTCAGTGAGCAACGGCACATTATTTTAATTCAGTATTACCATTATTTATGTTAGCATTTTAGTTGGTATGACATACAAGATTTAACACTTGAATGTGAATAAACAACCACAGAACTTCATTTTTGTCTACTAGAGCTCTTTTACCTTTTGAGTTTAAATGTGCACATTAAATATTAGTAAGTAGTGTGACATTAGGCAGTAGAAAACTGTTGAAAAAGGAGCCAAAGTTTTCAAAGCATATTAAGAGTCGCCAGTACGCTCACCGCTGATCGCATTTTCATACAAAAGTAGTTTCGTTCTAATTTACAAGCAACATCACTGAAATATAGCAGATATTTTGATGCTTAAAATTTTCGTTCATATTCAATGTAACAAAATAAAATCACATTAATTTGTAGTTTTATATGAGAAATGGAAATTCGTTACTGTTTTTTCCGTTACATTTTATTTTAACCAAACCTAATTATAAGCATCGTAATGGCGGCTCCCAATATAGTTGCGTTCTTGCGTTTTGATCTGTAGTGCTGCTTGTAAATTAGAACAAAACTACGTTTGTATGGGGACGCGAGCGTACCGGGGACTTAGTACCTAATTTTTTAATTCCAAGATAGCACATTACGTTAAAATCAGTCTTAACAGTCTCTTCACTTATTTTTCAATTGTTTCACATCCACTTGTGTGAAAATTCAAACTCACGAAACTTTATCGTTGATGCATCATTCGGGTATTGCTCAGTATGCTTAGTGTATTTTCCCGTTCACAAAATACTTCTCGATCGCGTTCGCGTTAAAATTTCAATTTGTATGGAAACACGGACAGCGCCTCTAGCGGAAAGTTTTCGCAACAACTTTTGTGAGCGTAGGTTTGCTACGTAAACTATTTCGTCCGCTTATCGTAACGAAAACGGGTGACCACGCCGCACCGTAGACATGTGGCGGCTACGTAATCGACGATCGAACGCTCGATTTATGACTTCGAATAGTAAACGAATGTTTTGTGAAAACGCCACAGGCAGGATATATTGAGATTGATCGTGTCTGTGATCCGTTGTAGAAACTATTGTATAAATATACGTGTGTCATTGTTATCGTAAATAATATTGGTAATAGAAAACACTAACATATATCCTTAATAATAAGTATATTGCCATTACCATTTTTATTTCTTCGTATCACCATTGTTTAAACAACATACATAGGTAATCGATGTTTTGTGTCATCATAAATTTATAAGTATGATAAAAAATAGCATTTCTAGCTCAGATATTGCAAATAATTTTAAAATATTACTACTTAAACTTAACTCCACTCAAATCAGTCTTTTTTAGTTTATGGTATTATTCATACTTTGAGTTTAGGCTTTAATTTTAACAAAGTATGAATATCCTAAACTTAATCAGGCTATTTGAGTTAATGCATTAATTGTCCAGCATTAACTGAACTATAAACAATTATTGCGTATCGCGTAAAAATCACTTTGATACTTACACCATATTTTTTACGAACCATGCCTAAGAGGCACTAAAAAAATAGGCGCAGTCAGCGCGTAGGCATAGCATAGCATTTCAGTCTTATTCTAGTCCCTCGTGACAACGTTAAAATAATTTATGCCTCAGTTCACACATTGGAGGCAAAAATCGGCTAGAACGTGCTCTGAATTTTCGGTGAAGCACACAAAAAACTTGACACTTTGGAAGTGGCAATAATGTGGTATTCATAAATGAATTCAGCGTGAAGACGGTTTAAGTGCGGAACAGCCACGGCTTCTAATGAACTGGATCGTTAGAAAAGATAATCACTTACGGTTAAAAGCCATTAACTGCTGTAGGGGTAGCATATCTTCGTTGCAACTTCTGCAAAGCCTATTCAAATGGTTGCTACTTTTTGAATCTTTGCCAATGACTTACTTAAAACTTACAAGAACTTTTCAAATTGCGTAACTGAATAATGGTGAACTTGGGGTCTGAATGATATGATGATGAGTTGCACCAAGTTTCTGTAACGATAACCAATGCCAAACCAGCCGTTAAATCTCCAGTTAAATACATTCCTGCAAGCAACATTTACGTACTTAAAATATTGAACTTAGTAAAACCGTAGGTACGTAGTAAATTTCCAAAGATTTGACAGTTCAGGCCGTATTGTCCAACGCGCGGGTGCTCGTAATCATAATTCACTGTCTCGTTCCTTCCCTCATCACAAACCTATCGTGTGACAGAACGAAGCGGTGAAAACTATTACGATTCAAGGTGCGTTAGACAATAATTATGGCCTAGAGTTTGATATTGGTTATCTATACATATAAGTAGTTAGTATTTAACTTGGTGCAACTCACACTAACACAGAGACAGACGTAATGGGTACCTATCTCATTTTATTATTTTTAAGTATGCTAATTAATCTCTTAGATTTAATAAGTACAACTCATGTGCTTAAAATACCAAGAAGGATTTAACTCTATTGCAACATAAAATTGTTCAATTTGTACATTAACGAATGCCCGTGCCTTTGTTTGCATCTCGCGAAACAAATAAAGTTCAAGTACTTCTTTATTACGTTCATGTAATATATTAAAGATTTTAGTCCATCAGTTCGCCGTATAACCACGTTCCACCCGGCATTTTTAATCAACTCATAAACACCCTTGTACAAGGCAATAAATAAGAAAAATGTTTGCTTTTTTACTAAAGCGAAATACCTTTTGCGACCTCGATCGATCCTTGTGTAAAAAGGCGTGCGTAGCCAAATAAACATACCAATGAAATAAAAGGGACAATGATAAACAAGTGCCGGAGCTTTGTTAAGTCGAGTGCCTGATGATTACGTTTGTCCACGACACTTTTTCGTCACCAACAATCCTGGAATGAAAAGAAGTGATTTGATGTGTTTACTTGCACCTAAAGCAGTGTTTTTTTAATATACAACAATCCTTTTTTTACTCCAGTCCCACATATAGATAGATTATCTGCGAGCCAAATTGTTTTGCATTAAAATTTAAAATTGAATAAAAAAACGCCGACAAAAACGCCAGCAAAAATAAAAAGTAAAAAAAAACGCTGCCAAAAAGACAACTAAAAAGTAAAAATAATTTTGCACTAGCTGTTGCCCGCGATTTCATCTGCGAACAATTTGTTTATTGCTATCCCGCGGGAGCTATGCAGATTTCCCGCAAAATGAGTCTGTCGTTCTCCAAGGTCTAATAAGTACCTACCAAATAGGTACCAAAATTTATCAAAATTGGTTGAGTTGTTTAGGCGTGAAAAGGTAACAGACAGACAGTTTCTTTCGCGTTTATATAATTAGTAAACGCGAAGTAACTGTCTATCTGTTTTTCAGATATGTTTCATCAAAATCGGTTCAGCCGTTTTTGAAATATTGAACTTTTCATGACTGAAATGTTCTACGAGTATAATATCTACTTCGCAATATACCTACTAACATTTTTCTTTCACTTTTTCAAAAAAGCATAAAGCAAACCAGAAGACGCAGAGATACCTACATTAAAGTACCATTAACCTATCACGACACATTCATAATAAAACATTAATATTGTTTCCCTATCTCGCTTCAGTGCGCCAATGACTAATGCATAAATTTCAATTTCGTCTTTATTTATACAAACACTCTTTCGTTAGCTCCTCAAAGATTTGGATAAAATAATGTTGACATTAAATTTGTTCACTAATTGTTATACGATGCAACAAAAGGTTTTTTTAATATTATTGGATGGCCTCTAATTCGAAGTATTTCTTTGTCGGATATTCATCGATATATTTTCAAAATATCCAGCAGGTGGTATGACCTTGTGCAAGGTCCGCCTGGATTGCTATCACCATCTTGCTCGCTAATTGCTTGCTTGGCGGTGGTGATCTCTTACCATCAGGAGACCCACTTGCTCGTTTGCCATCCAGTCGAATAAAAAAAAACTGGCCAAGAGCGTGTCGGACACGCCCAAAATAGGGTTCCGTAGCCTAAATAAGTAATATTTTTGTATGGATTTCGTATTTTATACGGAATCTTCCAAATTTAGCTATATTTTATACCTTAGGCTGCTATTTAAGAGTAAAACTACTAATAATTCTCAAGCAAACTTAGCCGTTATAGTTTTCCTTGAAGGTTTGATATGCTTACTACCATCCTGATTTTTTTTTAATTTTTCCACCCACCGGTTTATATTTTAGGAGGGGGGGACGCTCGATTTTAATGAAAATTTGCACTTTAAAGTTGAATATTTCGCAAAAAAATCAGTGAATCGAAAAATCGCCTTAGCAAACCCCTAATTGTTTTAAAAAACCTATCCAACGGTACCCCATACTATAGGGTTGGATGAGAAAAAAAAAACACCCCCACTTTACGTCTATGGGAGGTACCCTAAAAAAATTCATTTTATTTTTTATTGTTTCATTAAGTCGGCATAGTTTACATAATAATATACTTATTCGTGCAAAATTACAGCTTTCTAGCATTGATATTCCTGAGCAAAGCCGCGGACGGACGGACAGACAGACAGACAGACGTGGCGAAACTATAAGGGTTCCGTTTTTGCCATTTTGGCTCCGGAACCCTAAAAAACCTGGAAAATAATATAGGTATAATAAGAATAGAACAAAGGCTAGTTCATTCATTAATTGAAAATCAAGCAACCACTAAAATATTCCACAGGTCTAAACTAGTATGTCTAGTATGTCTCGAGCTAAACTCGATTTCAGACGTGAGTTATCCGATATAATATTATCATTTTAATATCAAGTCTTCAAAATATCAGTAATCTTTTGAATATATATTTTAACGATTTATCACAAACATAAAATCTATCAATAAAATTGTGCATCATCACTGTCCAGTGATGGAAAACGAATGGAAAATATTTATACTCGTAATATTGTCCGTGACAGGTGCTTACAAGTCACCGTGAAAACCAATTTATAATTTAAATTGAAATGCTTACTGTTGATAAACGATTTCACGTTTTGATGTCTATGACTTACCTTCTAGGTACGACACATTCCTATTCTATGTCTGTTGTGTGATTTCATGGTAACTAAATAAGTGGTTCCTGAAATTCAAATGAAAAATACATTCAAAGGAAAGAATATTTGTACCATACAATACAGTACAAATATTCTTTATTGCACACCATAAATCAGTACAAAAAACTTATAATATTGTTACGGCGGTGGGTTAGGTGGAAACTTTGATCGTGCTTTTCGACCCATTGGAGGCGTTTTCAGTAGGCTGGAATACGGTTTCAGGCCGTTTCAGAGGATGCTCTATCACATGTTAGTTTATCAAAATTTCACCCAAGTTACCGTTGTTTTCAGGCGCCTGAAACATGTTTTCAGTCCGTTTCAGGCCACCCTCTATCCGATGACGCCATAACCTGAAAACCCGTTTTAGGCGTTTTCAGGGCCCCTGAAGTACATTTCAGTATATGGCGAAATTTTCAATAGGAGTGAAAGAGATAGCACGATTAGAAAGAGATAGCTATACTGAGAACATTCGAGAAGGTGTGAAACAAGGGTAGCCTATATGTGTGAGAGAAACAGACTGATGATCCTGTTTCCGGAATATTCTAGTAACTGTGTGAGAGAGATAGCACATGAAAGAGACAGACACTCTACTCGTTTCTGGAACATTCGAGATGTAGGTATGACGTCCTAGCTGGACTGTTCTCGAACTTTGTGGACCGATTCACCGGGGGTATATAAGCCGGGTGAGGTTGCGGCGGAGTCAGTTTCGAATGCGATACCGAGCGATAAACATCGAAGAGAATCAAAGCGACTTGTAAGTGAGTTTTAGAGTGCGAAATTACTGTGAACTGTTTTTAAGTGTTTTGTAAAGTTAAGTAACAGTGTGAAAATAAATCCTACTCTTATTCATCGGTGTTAAAAGTGCTTTTCAATCACGAACCCACCCCACGAACGTAACAATATAAACACTTAGATCCAGGGACTTATAGACAATAGGCGGTCTTATCGATTAAAAGCGAACAACAAATGAACATCGAATGGTAGAAAATGAGCCCTGCCCCACTCAGCATAATATTGTGGTAAAATGCAACGCTCTTTTTCAGTGGGACCTACACACACGCTAGGACGATCAATGGTAGAGAGTCGTCATTTACCTCTAAAGCTGGGTCCACATTTATATCATTTTTCAGAACACGATCACGCGTATCGTATCGAGCTCGCGTATCCTAAGTATTTACGCTTACTTTAGGCAGACCGTATCACAAGCATCGTCACGTACATACTAATCGTAGCGTAGCAGCGGTTTGTATCATAACGCCGTATCATTAAGTTTGGACGCTATCCGTATCCCCGTTGACGATCGTGGAAAAACTACCTCGAGAGCGATTACGGCGTATCGCGTATCAAATCATAACTTCGCGTATCGTGATACAGTATCAAAACATGTCCACACTTACCGATCTGGATACCCCAAAATATATATATTCGATCTCGAAAACGGCTCCAACGATTTCGATGGAATTTGGTATGTAGGGGTTTTTGGGGATGAAAAATCGATCTGGCTTGGTCTTATCTCTGGGAAAACGATTGTTATCGAGTTTTAACACGAGCAAAGCTCGGTCGCTCAGGAACTTCTATTTCATATTAAGTACAGGGCGATCAAAAAAAAATTTATCGCGGGCCATTACTATTACTTTCTAAGGTACGTCGGCGGCCGGAGTTGGCCCGCGGTCCGTACTTTGCCCATCACTGTACTAGTGGGATTAAATAGATCCTCCCTTGCGTAAAGGAGGAAAATTCCTATTAAAAATGTTTAATCAATGTTGCCTCTCTCGCAGTGCTTTCAACGTGAAACTTTATTAGTCTTGTACTGCTGAAATACAGGCTGATTTCGGGGTTGTGGAGCAACGAATGAGCATCAAACATACTTTTATCAAAATGATCACAATAGGATAGGACTAAAGGTACGAGTACATACATATATACATAAAATCACGCCTCTTTCTCAACGGGGTAGGCAGAGAGAGATACATCCTTCCACTTGCTACGATTCTGACATACAACTCTCGCTTCCTCAACATTCATCAATCTTTTCATGCATGCACGTCGGTTTAGAGTACTCCTGACCCGACCTTTCTTCAGAACGTCCCCAATTTGATCGTGGTACGTTCGTCTAGGCCTTCCTCTCCCAACGTTCCCAATCACGCTCGTCTTATAGATCTGCTTAGTCAATCTGTTTTCATTGATTCTCTCAACATGCCCAAACCAACCAAGCATCCCTTTCTCAATCCGTGTGACTATAACCTTCATCTACATCACAGCGTTTCCTTGTCGCACTATTTCTAATTATGTTTGCTCAATTTCACACCTAACATACTTCTTCACGCTCTTATTTCTACCGCATTTATTCTACTCTGATGCCTTTCCTGCCACACCCAGGTACGAGTATTATATGCCTTAGTTTGTTTTGTACAGCAACCAAAAAAAAAACTGGAATGAATGGAGATTATGGTCACCCTACTTTTTCAATCTTTATTTTCATGTTGATTGACTTTGACGTAATGTGACATTATTACTCGTAATTTTTTAAGTATTCTAGCAAAGAAAGACGGTTACCTAGTTTTCAAAAAGGTTGGAGATTAAAAAGTAGGGTGACCATATTTTTAAGTTAAAAACATTTTAAATTAATACCCATGAGAGTTTTTATTTTCATTTATTTTATTTGTTTATTCGACTGGATGGCAAACGAGCAAGTGGGTCTCCTGATAGTAAGAGATCACCACCGCCCATAAGACATCAGTATTTAAATTAAAGCATAAACAGTTCACATCGCAATCATTTACTGAGTCAGAAAATAATAGTTGGAATCATGACCCCGAAATCATCCTGTATACAGATTGGGCTACAGGAAATAAACAGTCAACATTAATGGAATTTCAACAAAGAGATTGATGAGAAAAATACTCTTTGATAAGCATAGTCGAAAAGGGATTTTTTTTCTTATTTTAAATAATGCGGTGCCGTTGGCAATTAATAAAATCCAAATATTCCATAATTTGTTCATCGTTTTACCCCAATTACAGAACTGTTCCTGGAAACTTAATAATAATCTGGTTGATATTTGGAAATAATTTAATTATTTAGAAATAAAACATTGTCTTTGTTTGTATTGTCTTTGTTGATGCTCTAAAGCAAAGTAGAATCCTTCTCGGTCGTTTATGCCGGGTAACAAACCAGATGCCATCAGACAGACATTGTGGGTACAACGGAAGAGCCATACTGCACTTGTGTTTTAAGCTGCGTCCACATTTATACAAGGTGTTAATTAAATAACTGAAAACCAGAAAGTAGCTTGCTCAGACAGAATCGAGATTAGATTCGATTACACTATGTTTTAGATCAGGTTGTATTTGTTTTTTAATCCCTTTTGTTATTGTGCCCAGTCTAAAAGCTACGACTGCAACAGGCGCCAATTAAATATTTTAGCGAGGTTGCATACTATTTCGATAATTTAATACTGGCCCTTTTGCTGTCAATGTACGATTTTCTTATAAAAACGTCAAAGCGCAACTGACATATACATATTATGAGTGTAGAGTTAGCAATGAAGTAAACTTAGCAAAACACACGAATATCTTTTAAAATAATGAAGATATACAGAAATAAATGCAATCAACTAACTTAAAATAAAAAAATATTTTGCGGTGTCTGTGGTTTTCAGTTATTTGATTAACACTTTGTATTATTTTGTCGTATCTCCGTCGCGTTGCACCGACGCGTATCAAGATCGCTAGTGTGGACGCAAAAACAGCGCAATTAGTGTAAGTTTTCGGTTACAAAATACGTCTCGATCGCGTTCGCGTTAAAATCTCAATTTATGTAGAAACACGTAGCGGAACGTTTGCGATGTTGTTTGTTTGGAGTGGGCCAAATTTTGTACCGCTAAGTAAGTATATCTACTTCAATTCAATAATTAATATAGGATGGGCGACTATGTATCCGGTAGTTATTGTTTTAATACCTATATTAATTGTAATTAATTAAACAACGAGCGAATTGCTTAAGATCTCGTCTATTGAATTAAATTTTATCTGGTTCTTAATATTTTTCAACTCCTGGTCACCAATTAAAAATCATCGTGTATATAAAAATATTCTTAGCATTGTGACTACAAATAAGTCAACCATGATTATAATTTCGCTGGTAAGTTTTCCGTTTTGCATTATCCGTTTATTTTCTTTTTATTGTATACGGGGATGACGTTATATTTTTTTTCTCGCATAAAATGTGATTTACGGTCAAGGACTTCTTGAGCCACTATGGAACCATTTCGCAGTAAACGTCATAGTGAAGATTCCATGGTGGCTCATGAATTAAACTCCTTGAGCGTAGCGTTTATAGATAGGTAGTCGTTTGGCATTAAAAGGGATTACTATGCGCTGTGGACTACGAGCCGTATGGTACATACCTATATCTAGACACATGAAATAACTTTTCATTCATATTTAATGAAATTAATCCGGATAACTCACGTCTTAAATCGAGATTAGCTAGACATCATCCCAGCCTATATACGTCCCACTGCTGGGCATAGGCCTCCTCTCAGAATGAGAGGGCTTGGGCCGTAGTTCCCACGCGGACCCAATGCGGATTGGGAAATTCACACGCACCATTGAATTTCTTCGCAGGTTTGTGCAGGTTTCCTCACGATGTTGAAAAAAAAATGAAATCCTGTTGCATATTGATAAATTAATAAAACTAGATCCTTCTAATAAGCTATCATATAAATTGCGATACATGAAAAATAAAAGGTACTTACCTAGTACTACCAGATACGTCGTAGTATTAAACATTTGTCTCAACTGTTGCTGTTTAATTTCCTCTCAATCAAAGTGAAAAATAAAGTATACTTACCGGGTGTGGCCTGTAATACGAGCAAAAAATTAAAACGTAGACCGTCCTCGTCAAACTGAACAACATTAGTTCAGCGACTTATAAAAATAATGGGAACTTTGAATTTTCCTTTTCTCATACAAATTAAATACTGCTGTCAATGTACGCCATACAAGAACACAACTGATGTCGCCTGTCACGTTACAAACCAACATCAAGCATTTTGCTTTACATTGCTTCTTCGATTAAACTTAAAAGTGTAATAAAGAATAGAAAACTAATTATTTTTAAAAGTCGCTGAACTAATGTTGTTCAGTTTAACGAGTATGATCCATGTTTTAATTATTTGCTCATATTACAGGCCACACCCGGTATAATTTGTTCATTCAATTAATTTTACCCGAGAAGTTTATATCCACCCGAGCCGCGAGCTAAGTCGATAGTTAAGTCTAGGGCGCCTTTATGCACTTGTACAATCTACTATTGAGCTACGGGAAAAAATCAGGTTCCTTGACTAGCCGTGATAAAATACCCTAATATACATGTTCAAGTGACTATGTAGGTGTAAGAAATTACATAACATAACCGACGATATTTTACAGGACATTTACGAGTATGTGCGTAATTGGGTACCAGAGCCCACTTTTATTTTTAGTAAGTATCATACCTAATCACGGGTTCCGGTTACTGCGTGGGTGAGATTTATCATCATCATCTTTATATTAAGATGTATTTGCGGATAGCCGTCGTCGACAATAACACATAAACATTGTCGTACTCGGCACTCCAACACTTATTGGAAAACTGGTTTGTAGCGGGCTTTGTGAGACCTGGATGTTTTACAAAAAAAACAAAACATTTGCTTAGTAAGTACCTAATATATTTTTGAATTTTTCACCGTTGTTCGATGTTTTCATCAATTTTACAAAGGTGGTTAATTTTAGAGATTTCGTGAAATGGATGTCTACAGAAGTATTACTTTTATTCAACTACGAACTTTTCTTGATAAATCTTCTTTGAAATCGTTTAAAGTTTTTTGTATCAGTTTCATCTTCATTATTTTTAGAAGTTAAAAGAGCAGCAGCTTTTTCAGTAGTTGAGCTTGTCAGTGGCAACTCGTCACTTAAAACGCGATTTTTGAACTCGTCATCGTCTGTCAGTACATCCTGACTTATGTTATCACCTTGTAAAACGAACTTTTCGTTATCATCTTCTAGTTTAATATTTATTCCGTTTTCTTTAATTGCAATTGAATGTTCTCTGGAAGTTTTTATATTGTCAAGTATTACTTCATCTTCCGGATGGTATGGATTTTTGTATTTTGTTTGTACAAAAGCTTTTCGACTTGATTCTGCTTGGAAGTTAGATGAAGAACTCATGAATTCTTTTAGTAATTTTAAAGCATCACTTGCGTCGATGTTTATTTGTATGGAACTCCAGACTGTATTGTAAAATAAACAGAAGAACGCTGTAAAAAAAAAATCCATATGAAACTTAATTTACATTACGTTACGTTAAGGTTTAAGGGTTGCTATTTTAAACGGAAAAATGTAGTCTTATTTGTAAACTTTGCCTAACTCTTGTTCTGTTAATGTTCAATCAATATTAATAAAGGCAGTTCTACACAGAAATTTCCAACGGTTTTATTTATGCTCTCCAATGATTAAACACTAATGGATAACATAAACTCCGTGCTCATCACCAAAGTGCTTCGGAGGGTCCAAAAATAAGCTTTACTTACTAAGTTGCGACGTGTTAATCATTTTCGAACAAAGTAAATTTATTTACCTTGCACCGTCTGAAATTCGTTACTCCGCACACATTTTATGCGGTTAGCAATACCGTTAAATTGTGTTGATAACGCGTAGCATGAAAAAGTAGTTAAATGTAATCGACGTAATCGTTCATTGTTATCTCGGTAGAAAATCGGTTTTTGTTTTAATTGAATACAATAGAAATAATTAAGTACTTACCTAAAAAATAGCATTTATATGGTAAGTAAATTGAAAATTTAAATTAGCTTATTAAAGATATTTTTAACTTGCACGGCTTCCAAAGGAAGGTGCCCATTATTTATATCTGTAGGTATATTATAGGTGTATTTTGTTTTTGAGTAATGCTTATTGGTTGTTTTACGATTTTTTTCTATTTAGGTACCTACTTATTAAATATTACAAAAACGTACACCTATCTTTCAAATGCATCTTGCCGCGCAGCATTGTACCCAAGACGCTATGGCCGCGTTGCCCCGCTGCACTGCGAGGTCCAGTCTTTGGACGTAGAAAATGCCTGCTCTGGATTCGCCAGAGACGCCGATTACTTTGTCCAACCCTTTTTTGATGTATTGAGTTCTACAATATGTTTATAAAATAGATCTCTTATTGAACTAGGTATTAGTAGGTATACAGCAACCATCGCAAAAAAATACATTACATGAGGAGATTGAAAGTGATATAGTATAGAACAGAAAAAGCTATTACGATCAATAAAATTTAATATAGAACGCTGCAAAACAAAATAAGTATGCAAACTCTATTTTAGTATTTCCTCCGATGCATGGGCTAAAAATAACAATGTTTTTATAGTGAACTAAAACCCTTTTATTTAGTTTCTCCTCCGCCACGCTTTTGCTTTGTTAGCGGAGGAGCAAGGTTGACATGGATCTCTGCAAAGTAACGCCTGGACCAAATACTACAACTATTTGAAGGTAGTGTTTTTCAACTAGGTACTCAATTGCCATTCGTAGAATTTTATTCTTTTGAATTCTACTTACGCCGCTTTTAAAATAACCGTTTTAGTATTTATATTATTTTAATATTTCTAATAGAATAAAGCAAATAAAAGTGCATTAAAACTGAAGATATTTCAACATCATATTATCCTAGTCTCTCTATTTATTTTAATACCTATCATTGTTATGAGTGTGAGAAAAAAAACTGTACCTACGTTTATTTGGGTTCAAAGACCTTTACATTCCAAATCTTCCATTCAGTACAATATACGAGGGTAACACCATTCCTTTATTGCATCGGAAACCTATTTCTCACTGAAGGGTCAGTGATTTTTAACCAGAATCTGGTCCTGTAATACCGCACGTTTGCACAAGGTTTGTTCTCCTAAGGGGCTACTCGTAATATTACTTGGACAGAAAAATGTGCTGGTATTAATAACGTACAATTAAGGAATTTTCTTTTGGCAATAAAGATAACCATTGATTATTGTATGAATTTTAACTTTCTTCTACGGTTCTTGATATGCTTACCGCCATACGACGGACAGAAGGACGAACAGTGTAGCGACATTAATTATGATTCTCTTTGTCACAACAATTCTCTTGTTTCAAGGGTTCCGGCTGTTGCTAAAACAAAATACTGTGTGTGGCAAAATGAAGTCGAAGCTAAATAGGGAACCTTTTTTGCTAAAATTAGACTGAATAGTATAAAATTTCACATGTTACTGATCCAGCTGTATTGGCGTAACCTCTGTGAGTCCTGAAATACTCTAATAGCCAAACATTACTTTTAACCTTCGAAACAATTAAAAACATATTTTAATGTGTTACTTTGCAAAGTGTATAAAAAGGTATTACTGGAGCAGCGCTGGTTTTAGGTAATAATATTCTTTTATTTCGAAATGCATAATAGTTACAAAAATTTCATAGAGGTTTACAAACATACCTATCTACTTAATAGCTACGTTAGCCCTTTAACCTAAACTATTTAACGCTTTTATTTCAAGAAAATATCATCCAAAGGCGTTACAATGCATTACCTCCTTTTTTTGGCTAGCTGATTCGACTGTTTCTTGAGAAAAAATTGATTTAAGAGAAGTTTCGTGTTTGCATACTTGGAATAAAGTCGCGTAAGTGCTTTCGTCGAACCCCTACTCAAGTTATATGAACCCACACTTAAGTGATCGTTTTCTATTTGCGTTCAGATATCGGCTCTGACAGCATTTATTTCGCAAATATTCTTTTAGTACTACAACGTGAACACGTAGATAAGAACAGATAGTTTAGCTCTTATCGTATCAAGCCTAGTTGCTCTTCGTGTTCGGTATGAGGTGCGTTTTTATAAGTTTTTTTTAGGATATATTTAATATTACTCGAATAGCTGGAGTTCAAAATATTCAAAAGCGGCGAAGATATCGATGGACAAATATACAAAAACAGTCGAATAGAGTCTTCTTTTTTGGAAGTGTTAATATTAAACCCAAATTAACCGAATGTTCTTGGGAGAAGTTCAAAAAGACGGACCCAGGTAACGATATGACAAAGAGTTGAATAGAAAAAGTTCCGTTTTGACACGGAAATTAAATATCAGTAAATTTAATTTAACTAGCTCACAAGCCGGTGCTGCGGCTGATCAGGCTCGAATACTCAAGCGTCGCAAGTACTCCTCCTTATTAAAGGATTACGAGTTTGCGCGCTTGCTGTTGAGACCTTAGGGCCCTGGTCAGCCGACATGAAGTTTTTTATAAAGGCCCTATCTTCCCTGTTGGTCGACACTTCTGGGGACCCAAGAGCTGGCGCGTACTTATCCCAGCGGATCTCACTTGCGGTCCAAAGGGATAATGCGGCCAGCGTCATTGGAACCCGCCACAGGCAGATCTTTTAGACGGAGTATTCTTTTTATAATTTTCATTGTTACAGTTAGTTCAGCTATCTTAGGTTACTTCTTTTTTATGTATGTAAACTCATAATTGTACAACTTTAAAAATAAATATTAATTAAAAAAAATATATAATAATAATTTCAACTATTTTTAACTACCTGTGTATAAAATGTCCATGTTGAGCTTTGGTGTTGAACTCCTAGCTTCAAAAGAAGGAAGTTATTCATTCAGTTGAATTTTTTTCTTCATAATTCATTTTGCCTTTCTTTTACTTTATTAGTAATCACGCAAATCTTATGTTCTACCTACTTTTTTTTTATTTGACTGGATGGCAAACGAGCAAGTGGGTCTCCTGATGGTAGGAGATCACCACCGCCCATAAACATCTGCAACACCAATGGTATTGCAGATGCGTTGCCAACCTAGAGGCCTAAGATGGGATACCTCAAGTGCCAGTAATTTTACCGGCTGCCTTACTCTCCACGCCGAAACACAACAGTGCAAGCACTGCTGCTATACGGGAGGATTAACGAGCAAGATGGTGGTAGCAATCCGGGCGGACCTTGCACAAGGTCCTACCACCTGAAAAAACTTCACAAGAATGTGTTATGAGGATTAGATTCGGATTTCGTTTGTAGCTGATAAAATGTTTTCTTGTAAGTAAATAGTTTTTAAAATATTTTCGTGTGTGTGCTGCCGTAAAAACACCTAAGCTCTACGATGAATTCTGTATTTTGAAGATTTTACTGTACCTACTGTACCGAAGTACCTAAGTGATTTCTTGCTACTCAACGTCAAGGATTCTAAGCGTCGAGTCGTTCTGAATAGAGATCAATTCTGATTTCTGTAGATGTGATCAGACCCAACTCTGTTTATTAAGTATAATTATAGGCTAGCGATGTTTAGCTTTGTCTGTCGTGGAGGAAATACAAAGGAAATTAAAAGGGACGACTGACATGTTATCTTTTGCAGAGGTCTCTATTAAGTCTTGTTTATATTTCTCCATTAAGAAGTGAAAGCTGAAAGATTAAATGATTTTAAATGAGTAGATCGCGTTTATTAAACTTATCTCAAGGCATTGGTTTGATAATTTAAAAATGTCATTAGGTATTTCTAAGAAGTTATGTTAAGCAAAACAGTGATTATAAGTTGCAAATTAATCAAAATGTTCAATAATTTATTGAATCAGGCGTTACTTTGTGGAGGTCCATATCAATGAACTAAAAGAACAAAGAAAGCAAATAAATTATTATATATCATTAACATGTTCGATGTTTTTATAATAATCACAAAAATAAAACTATAGTGGTAAATAACCGTTCCAGACTGAATAACACTACTTATGGTGAAGCCTTTAAAAATTTCGTTCGATTACAATGTAGCAACTATTTAATAACGTGTGAAAGTGTCATGCATGTTGATTAAAGATAATTTGACTTTTGTAATTTAGGTATTTATGAAGTTAAGCTACTTCTGGATTTTCGTTTGTTTGTGTGTATTTTTTTAATGTAAATCTTAAACTGTCATTGACCTACGTTATCATTTAGTAATATGGCATATCAACAACATCAATTCAACAACAATTGAACATGATTACTATAATATTTTTATACATCTCCTTAAAATATAATAAATTATCATATTCAAAACCACCTTGCAACACAACAAATCTTATAATTATTAAAAGTCGATAGAAGTCAACGTAAGCCAAAAAAATACTTTTAGCTTCATCCCAACGTTCTCAACGCAAACGAGGCAAAAAACTGTTTACTCATATACTTTATCCCCAAGATATCCCTAGACAAACTAGACCTCTAGAAATCTAATTTAGCTGGTTTACTGAAGAAAAAATAATGTTGTGTGTTACTAAACTAGGTACGTATGCTAGAATGTAATTGTAGTCCCGTCTTAGTCTACGTCCTAGAGTAAGAGGGCTTAAAAGTCTTGAGAAAATGTCTTATGAAAACCGACATTGCTTCTGTATGTGTTTCATTGCCACCGATTTTTTTACGTCTCATTTACTTTTGAGAACAATAGTATCGGGTTGGACACCTTTCTACTGTCAAGAAGCACTCTTCTTTTCTAAAGTACTTGACAAGTTTAGTGTTAGTTGTTAGAATGTTTAATTACTAATTTTCTGCCTCAAATAAAAACTTGTTTTATAGGTGTTGTTTTCCTAGGGTTTGTTATCTTTATCATTATCTGTTCATTTTATTTACCAAACAATGGCTCCTTTGCCTTAGCCAAATTGATTTTACAATGAACAAATTACGTTATTACCTTATTTTACGTTACGACCTTTAAAATGTCCGTACGCTACCGTCGATCTTTATTATAGTTCTTCGCTTTATCCCGTGCGTCCCTTTCACGAATTTCGACTTTAAGCTATTGTATCATTGCCGTAGAAACCGCAAACGTAGGCTGTTAAATCTTTACCCGCACGTTCACAGAATTGCCCATAAAATACAGCCATATTGTAACTGTTTATTATTATGAGGTCTTGCTATAATAATCAATAAACAGAACATTAATGCTTAGATGTAATCGAGGAATATTGCTAAACAAAGATATTACACGGCATTGGTTAAGTTCGGTACTATATGTCTCATACACATCGCTTACTCTGTGGGACTATTTACACCTGACGAATTGCGACAGGCATGATGTATTTATATATGGATACCTTCCTTCCGCGATGTGCGTTCAGTTACTGCTAGGGCTACCATTTTAAAACTTAAAAAGTCCTGACAAATAGGCAAACATTAAAATAAATCCCCGTCATTTACAACACCCAGAGGCGCGCGAAGGGGCATGTGATTTCACATTTCAATAAAAAATCATATCTCTCTAAAATCAGGACACTTCTCGTAAAATGTGGACGAATGGTGACCCTTGTTGCCGGGAAATATACAATATCTTTGGTAGTGTACGAGTATCTTACTTGCGGATTTTCCTCAGGAGTGATTATTGTATTACCTACAGCGCAGTTAATATGGGTCAACATAAATATAAAAAAATCGTCATGTTTGCAGGTGCCTCAGGTATACATACAGAAAAGTACTTTAGGTACCACATGTGTGTGAAAAAGTTATTTTTAATTTTAATCCAAAACTTGTGTACCTACGAATTAATGTCTGAACAATGAGACTAAAGACTGCATATTGAATCACTGATTCTTGTTGGTTTTCCACTTTCCGCAATCGTATTGAAAATAACTTTTTCACTTCTCATGCTCGTTAAGTTGGTGTTTATGCTGGATCTAGGCGACATAAAATGACTTTTTATGCACTAGTGCATAAAATAAAATCTTCTTCTAAGACCAAGGTAATTAGGTGTCAACAGCCA
This sequence comes from Choristoneura fumiferana, assembly GCF_025370935.1. NCBI lineage: Eukaryota > Metazoa > Arthropoda > Insecta > Lepidoptera > Tortricidae > Choristoneura > Choristoneura fumiferana. The sequence goes on from NC_133484.1 coordinate 10,240,032, forward strand.
CAAAGAAGTTTCTTTATATATTTTTAATGCATTTTTAATTTATATAAAACTAAAAATCAATCAAATCAATCAAACCAATCAAAATAAATCACTTAAACTATAAAAAATATATTTATATAGTAATGCATGAAAAATAAAATTTACTTAGTGAGTGAACAATGGTTTTCACTGTTGCTATTTCATTTCCTCGCCATCGAAGTGAAAAGCAGAGTGTAAAACTCGAGCATTCAATCCATTTTCCCCTCGACGTATCAATCCACCCTCGCCGTACCGGCTCGGGTGGCTATATGAACGTCTTGGATAAAATGGCACGTTTTATGCTCTTATTGTATAATCTACTATTTCGTAACAGTCTTAGGTACAGCCGATAATCCAACTAAATTCTAGGTAACTACTGAGTATGTTGCATTAAAGTAATTGAAATGACTATATGCTATTAAAAAAATCCCTTCTAAAATGGATGTAGAGTATTTTTGCAGATTTTTAGCTTTATCTTAGCTGTAAATTAGTGGTATCAATATGGTAATATGTAAAACACAGATTTATATAGAACATTATTTATTATTGAGTTACAAAATAATCTTAATTAAATCGGTTTGGTCACCTGGTAACTAAACATTATCATTACAACCAACATAAACTTACAGACATTATTTTATAAATACGACAATGTACATTTTACATGAAAATTTTTGTATTTACAAAACATGAATTCAGGTTAAATCATCTAGCTCTGACGCGCACAATTCACACACAAGTACACGATAACCATTTACACCAATAAATAGAACAATATAAAATGGCTCGTACTCTATTTTAAATGTCGAACACAGGTTGCATATTCGGTGGGAGGAAGCGCGTCTCTGTAATGGATTTCCAACTGCTTCGATGCCCACCGAAATAGCATAGCAGAAGCATAATTACAATGCTACTAAACGTCTAAGGGTCAAACATTATTATTAAGTATCTATAAGAACTGATAAGTATTTGAGCCTTAGAAATGTTTGGTGTAAATTTGAACGGGGAGAAGATGACAGTTGAAACTTTTGTAGCGATCGAAAGGTGACCCAAATATGTTACAAAGCGTGTACCAATTTACTGCGAAAATATTTTATAATTTATCCACCTCCGTGTACTTAGTCTAATAAAAAATAGGTTGTTATGTTAAATATATTACAATAATCTCTCAGCGTTTGTTTATTATACAGTAAAATAAGAAAAAAAAAACAAATCAACCTTCACTAAAATCTTTAAACTCACAACCATATGGTAACTCGTTATTAGAAGGAGTTAGAAAGTATGGAAATACAAAATACTGTTTCTTAATAACTGGTCGGTACTGTTCTCTTATTTGAAAGTTCCTGTTGCGTCTTTCCATGGGGAGAGATCCACAGCTGGCAAGTGTTCACATGGCACTAGGTGGTTCCTAGGGAGAAAACAGATGGGAAATTAATGAATTCCTCGCCAATTAATTTGGGAAACAGAAAAGTTTTATTTGTCCTAGCAATTCGAATAAACGAGAATGAAATAGAAATTCATACCAATATTATAAATGCGAAAGTGTGTGTGTTTGTATGTTTGTCCGTCTTTCACGTTGAAACGGAGTGACGGATCGACGTGATTTTTGGCATAGAGATAGTTTATGGGCCAGAGAGTGACATAGGCTACTTTTTATCCTGGAAAAATGCACAGTTCCCGAGGGAACAGCGCGCGATAACCGAATTCCACGCGGGCGAAGCCGCGGGCAAAAGCTAATTACGATACAATATGTTAATTACTGGTAAGTATTACTTCATATTGTACTGGTATTTTATTTATTAGTATTTCTTCGCACGCGTGTCCAAACATAAGAAAAGGTAGTAAGGCAACGACATATTCTATTGTCTAGATTTAGGTAAAAGTCTGACTGCTGGTCATTGTGTTAGTAGTAGCGGCCATCTTAAATTTTATGTCATTAATAACATATAGAGGTAGCAGCAGGATATCATCTAATAGACTAACATATCGAGCAGTGGGACATTTACCTTAATTCTGAATTTGCTAGTTTTGATATGAGCCTTCTTTGCGTCTTTTAAGAAAAAAACGTGACGCAGCTTTTTAAATTTGCTGTCCGAGCGATACCCTTTGAGAGAAACGCCAGATAAATGAAAAATGTATTGCATTTCTTTTATCTTTAAGCGCTTTATTATGATGTGGCAGTAGTTGGTTCGCGGTTTATCTTGCCCCATTGTAGGATTAGCTATAAATAATTCTTCCCTTTCCAAACAAAAGTTGGAGCATTTATTTGGAACCTCGCAATAGATAGAACTGTTTCAATACGTTTATAAGAGCGGCTGCCCTGTATCACTATTCGCCTTATTTGACGTGAAACCTATTTATTACTTGGATACCGTGTGCTGAAATTCTTGATCTTTCACTAGACATAAAAGGCACCTCGCATAACTTTGCGAATTTTACAAATACCTATTCATCACTAGCGACACAATTTTTGCACTGTAAGCAGGAGAATATCGGCATCAAAAAAGGAAAACGGTTGGACGACCTTAATAAATTCTGGTAACCGTAGATCGTTTCAGATAGTAATGAGCAGAAAAACAGGGACCCAGCTGTGGGCCACGCAATGCGAGATATAAAACGGCCTAAACGGCATGGCCTCTTATTTAATTGTGACGACCCCGACGTAGATGAGGGTTAAATTGAAAATAACTGAAGATCTTTTTTTGATACCATGAGATAGATTAGGTAGAAATCAATAACAACAATATACAATAACTAATTCAGCTGCATGGCAAATTATCATTCATGCAACAGGGCAAACGAGTTTTGCTCGATGTTTATAAAATCGGAAAAACTAATTTTCCCAGAGATGAGATCTAACCAATTAGGGTTGCCATAAAAACGGGGGCGTCAACAAGGACAATTTAAACCAACGCATTTCACGTTAACGACGCCGTAGCGTGAAGATGTAGCCGTGGGAGTACACTTCAAACTAGGACATGTGCCGATTTACCGGAACGTATGGCAATCCTAAACAAGATCAACTTTCTACCAGACATTTTTGCAAAGTATAGGTATAATATTTAACCAGAAAAAATCCCAGCATCAATTAGTCATGCAGAATACTCTTATATTTCTTATCTAACAACTAGTTCAAAGTAAGAAAAGGCAAAGACATCCACCATCGTTCAGACTCTAATTTCCAAGGACACGCAATGCTTTATGTACAACCGTAGGTAACTGAACTATTCAGTTTAGTTTTCCCACTTTCATTCGAGTTTGCGTTTGAACTTCCACCTTTATTAAGTGATGGAGGAAGTTGAAAAGCAAACTGGGATACCTGAAGGATTACAAAGGGAAAACTCTGAGGGCTCGTCGCCTCCGTAAATTGGTAATAAACGGACAATTGTTGTTCCGGACTATTCCGATCCTTGCTTAATCCGAGACCTAAAAAGCAAACGAATAATTTAACTTACACAACTCGATTTAAGTAAGTTAGATTGGGATCGTAGCATAATAATATGATGGTAATAGGATACGCTCAAATAAATTTGGGGATTAATTTACTGGGTTATTCCAGCTATTTTGTACGAAAGATAAAAGCGCATGTTAAATAAAAAATATATCAAATTTCCCGAGTGGGATTAAATTTAAATGCTAGAAAAAAACTTTTCTCTTAATATTTTGTAGCTTTTTACTTTAAGCGTACCTAGTATGAAAAATATTTTACCTTCTGATTAATGACTGAGATTTCAAGAGACAAGAAGAAAGTACTGATTATTTAGTAAACTAAGTACTACTTGAAAATAGCATGGAATTTCTCTGAAATATTTTGTAATAAAATCTAAAGCTATACATCTGAATCCATACAACGCACCTTTAAAATTAAACTGAAATAATTCGAAATTTTCTCATTTTAAAATTCAACCGGATTGTGTTTTATTAAAAGTTTATTTGGGAAATGTGAATATATAAAATTGTTTCAGTTTCATTTTAAAGGTGCAACTAGTTTTTCTGGATATCATATTCAGCAGCGGCTTTACGTGTCGATAAGACGTGTCTACACTACAACGAAACAAATTTTATTGAATGGCAGCCGTGATTACATGTCCTAAATCCTAGAGGGCTCAATAAAAGTAGTACAACTGGAAATCTCTATAAAAATATTGTATTTGTGCTTTCAATGACAATGTAACTGTGACCAACTTAGTTATGTTCGTTTCGAACTACTAACATCGTTACTTATAGAAAGTTTATCATAAAGGGGTTTGTAAAAAAATTACGATAGCTATTTGTATAGGTAGAGTCATTCACGATGACGCGTGCCGTGGTGGCATTAATGTCTAATTTCGACAAAATCTGCACGCGTCTTCGTGGATGGCACTAGGTATAAACCATTCAATGCGTCCATAAAAAAAGTGTTTAGTGTGGGTAATTAATGACTTACTTAGTTTTTATTTAGATTGTTTGTAAATGAACGGAAGTAAAACATAACTTGATCTATACATATAATAAAGCTGAAGAGGGTCGAAAGTCTGTACATGGAAGATATTCGAAAAAAAGTTGGCTGGGGATACTTAGAATCGATAACAGAACACGTTCCAAAAGTTTTTAGAATTTTTGTCGTTTATCTGTTTATTTGACCACGCATCACGTGAAAACGGCTGAACGGATTTTCATGCAAGCTTTACTAATCTGGCGAGAAAATCCCCGGTTCAGGTTATATAGACTTTACAAATCCTACCCCTAAAAGAGGGGGGGGGGGCGGTAGCAGTAGCGGTAGGTTTGCACCTGAATCTTATGACGCTACTTAGGAAGGAGGTGCAGACTTATTTTCAAGTGTTGTACGACTATCGAGTACCCTGCTACACAAACAGATGGCGCTGATTTAGCCAAATTGACTAAGTTTAAAAGAAGGAGTACGGATATCAAGAAATTTAGGTAATTGATTAAATAATATAACAAATTTAAACGACAATAAATTAATTGACACACATTTCACAGTGCCATCTTATGGGGAACTATGAAACATCCATATTCATACGTATTGCCTCTTTTAAGCACTTAATAATTGTCACGAAGGTGAGTACTTAAAAAAAAACATTTTTCTCTTTCTTTCAAACGAAATTTCAAACGATTTCGGAATTGGGACTCGCATTTTTTAGGCGTTACCATGCCTTCCCGAAAAAAACGAATCTTTTGCGAAAGTCTCGCAGCGCATTAGGACTACCAGGGGCACGGCATGGTCTCAGGAATCTGAGGAAGACCGCGATGGGAGACTCAGTGGCGCTTTAGCCAGGCAGGCCGCTTCGCTTTCAGCTGAAACGGCAAGCCAGCGCGAGGCTGGGTTGCGATGCAATCCAATCTTTGGGATCACTCGATGTAGGAAAATAGTAAGCGAAAAATAAAAATCTTATTTCTTGAGCAATTTAGATGTGAAACTTATTGATCATGATCAGATTTTTCAGTTGATTGTTTAGCTGTAGTTTGAAAATTCCACGAAACGGCCAATGAGGGACATTAACTTCATTCCTATCGAGTATTGTGTAAATATAAAAATCTACGCAGACGAAGTCGCGGGCAAAAGCTAGTTTACAATAAAGTATTAAAAAACTCCTACGCGTTTTACCCTGGTACTAGGTAAACAGTTGTGCGTTGATAAATAAAAGCTTTAAAACCTTTTAATTTTAATTTTTTCTGTACCTATACCTTGTAATATTTATCAATCTCTGCATTATGCTTCAAACGAATACCATCGTAAACAGTAAAGGTTTACCGTATTTTTGTACTTCACATAGATTTTTTATTCCACCATAAAGTTTAAGCTGCTACATTAAACGTTAAATTGTATTACGCATTCAGTTTATTTCAAATTGTTGGTATTATTTTAAGGTCGAAAGATTTAATGGCAAATCAATTTGATTTTGCTAGACCAAATTATAGTTTCTTACTTTTACTTTTTATATAGGAGTCGTGCTGAAAAATGCGCTTAGTATTGTATAAACCACGAGTAATTCTTTTTAAAGCAAGACAAAGCTTTTCAAAGTTTTATCAATTTATCGTGACCCACTACTGGAGTTGACAAGACGACCTGATTTCACTAGGATTCGCAAACAGAATACTAGTTTAATGCTTAGCTTAATGCGGTTCCACAGAGTTTCCAGACTGATCGAATAAATCGACTGTCCAACACACCTGGTAATATAGCCCGGTGGGAATCGAGTTGTTATGTCGCCTCGCCACGGCTAAATAAAACTAAACTGTTCCCTGTCACTTGTGCTGGTTATGCAGGTTTGAAACTACGAATACAAGCCAGAGAAACTTACCCGCTCTTGATTTGCTCAAAGGCCTTGGGTTGCATGATATGAATCCCGTCAGCATTGTCGCAAAGCACTCGTGCCATCGAAGCTCCGCGACGAATGGCCTCCAGTTGATCTGTGAGAAAAATATCATTTTAATATTATACACAGTGTATAAGCTGTATGTAAAGTTTTTTTTTAAACCCAACACAGCACGCTACTGCCAAAATGACGCGCATTGCTTGTAGCACGTCAGTTTGCGCGCCTGTGACCTGTGGTACATTTCAGCATACAATCGGTCACTAGATAATCCTCATTTACTGTCAGTTCTTTTACAAATGCAGCCTTTGGATCACGTACAGTACACGCAGCGGTCTAAAACGCCCTACGAATGAAATTATTTCTTTCGTGTCGCTTCATTACTGTATTATACTGTAATGATTTCAGTATTCTTTTGGGATTTCCGCTAATATGTAGCACATTTGAAATGTTAGAGAAATCTCATATCAATGGTTGTTTTCATTCATCAATCGGCAGAGAACTGCAGCGCTGAACAGCATAGTGAAGGTATTAAATGCAAAAATAGATGGGCCAATATAGAATCACTAGAACAAACTGCATTCTGCGTTTATGCAGTGACGTGGGCGTGAGTCTTGTTTACAAATTATTTTAAACTAACAAATTATCAAGATTGGTTTTTTGGAATCTTTTTGTAATTTTTTATTTCAATTCCAAATTTTTACTATTACAAAAAAAAAAGAAAAAATTTGGAATCGAAATAAAAAATACAAAAAGATTCCAAAAAACCAATCTTAATTTGATTGCTTAGTAACGATATCTCTTGTCCGGGTGAGCGGTTAGTTCCAATGGAGTGCCGAAAAAAAGTTTCTCGATGAGGGCTACGGCATAGATGTCGCTAGCGTCACTGCTTAAGTGACTAAGTAAGAAACAAACAAGCTGAGATATGAGGTACATAGGGGAAAATTCGTGTCGGTACCGTTGACCATCAGTGGTGTAGCGGTATAGCACGCGGTACGGATTACCGAGGACCTGGGTTCGATTCCCAGTGATGGTCTTATTTTTCTGTTTTTTCTGTGCATCTATATTTCAGTTTGTATTTTCAATTTAACAAATTATCACTTGGGTTTGGTGATAGCACCAGTCATGGGCAAGAACCGATAATCAATTTTTCTTTTTACAATTCTTTTAAGAAACGAACCCTACGTTTTTAAGACGAACAAACTGATTTTTTTATGTAATTTGGACATGTATTGTAACTGCAAACACAATGTACATTGTTATTTGAAATAAATTGAATTGAATTGAGTATCATACTCGCAACTAAATGGTGAGCTACACTATAAGGCATTGAATCCTTGTTGCCCATTACTGGGTTACTGTGTCGTTCTCTGTGTTAACATGTCATGATTGGGGCTGTCATCCTAGTAAGTTCTTACTCACACATATGTATCAGTCATGACATTATTTGCGTTATTGCAATTATTATTTTGAAAATATGTATTATTTCTCATCTAAGCAGTTTTCAATAAAAGTGTGGTTGCTGCTATGTTTAGCTTTCGCTGTGCCACAACTCCAATGAATTTACATCTATATCGAACGCTGCTAACTCATTTTGTAAGTCTAATGAAAAACAGACTGCGAACGATGTCAGAGCTGTTTTCGTAATTAGTCGACCGGAATTCAAGTGTTTTAATTTAAAGACATTTTGACCTGTGACAAGATATAACTTTTAATTGGAAAGAATTCTAGACAGATCAATGAAAGTAATAAGATCACAGACGAAGCAATGTGAAATTATTCAACGAAATGAGCGAATCACCACGGTGGCATTAAACTTAATGCAACGAAAACAACTAACTCAACCTTTAACAATTGAACTTTTTGCTTATTAAATGTTATTTAATAATATGATTTATTTAATTGTTAAGTAATTGTTAAATATATTTAAATGAAAATGCCGATGAGGTTGATTATTTCAATTGAAACTCGAGTCTTTTTCATAGATTCGAAATGATTTACCTACCATCACTAGAAGAGTGTTAAATAAATCACAGCAAAATAATGGAAGGTAAGATCGTTTTGAAGTTTGCTGGTAGAAAATAATATAAGAACAAAATGTTTTAAAATTAATTAAAAATATTTAAACAGATGGTTAAATTAGCGTGAATAAAGTATCACATGGAGTAAATATTTTTCAGATTTTTTTAAAAAGGATGCAGTGAATGGTGAAGTTCAGAATAGCAATTACAAATAAAATGACAGATCATGATAAAAAAATTCAAGCCAAAAAAACATAAGGGCACGGAATAGTCTCTTATCCTGCCACGGTCTTGAACATCCTATTTTAATTATTACTATATAATATAACTCGACTTTTACTTTGTATGTCCTGAGTCGTCTACGAATACTTAAGTCTTAATAATACAACAGCTTTATACAAAGACTAGTGTTGAGTGTTAGAAAGTGCTATATACATTGCTTTTAAATTGATGTAAAATAATTTTATGGAACAAAGAAATATTAATGCTTGACAACGTTCCCTTTTGTGCTGGACAGTTTGATTTTATAGTAAACAAAAATAACCCTTATACTCTAAAAGATAAGTTAGTCTGTAAGTTAGCAGTGCCTCTTCTTGACGCATGATCGAATAAGTTTTTGTTGTATTCTATCAAAGCGAAATTGATAGAAACTTCCCTTGCCGAAAAATACGAACCAATTAATCTCAGAAACCTTACAAAAGGCACAATTAATTGAATCACATACAGGATGGAATATTTCGTACATAAAGAATCATCGTGAAATTTACTATGACAAGTTTCAGTTTCCTCAGCTATAATTATTATATTATTTTACCATATAGTCGAGTGGTTTACAAGTTTGCGCCTACTTAACCTCTTTAATTGGTATGTTAATTCTGATCTTCTGCGAAATCCTTAGCACGGGTGCTGTTCATTAATTAAAATAAACGTTCATTTTCTTGTTAAGTCTTCATTAATAAAAGCAATAATAATAAAGACAAATTGATTTCAAGCTCAAGGGGTTACAGACTCGTTGGGGCTGGGATTGTATCTAGGCGGGTTCTTTGTCAAGCAACCGCAAAATAGACATCAACCCGATTCAATCCTTTAATGTAATACTATGAGTTTGGACCTTCCGTGGTCCCTCAGGCTATGTAATAAACTAGAAGCCGCGTTACTATCTCCGCGAATCAATACGAAAAACGCGTCGGGATATTTTCAGTCTATTAGTAATGTCGTTCGCTGTAAGTTGCAACACGACCGAATTGTTAAAGATTTCGACATTATTGTGTCGTATTTTGAATTTGGGATACATTTACTCATAGGGGGATTGTTTGTCAAATCTTTATATTATTATTAATTGAATGATTCAGGTGTTACTTATAAGATTAGATAAAAATGAAGATAAGATAAATATTGAATATTTGCTCATATATGAGTAATAGTTAAATTCATCAGCTGGTACACATAAAGAGAAAATAAGTTATACATACATGTTTTACCTTGCAGCGTACAAATTGTTTATTGCAGTAAGTGCTAATAAAAATGAAATAAAAAAATCCATACCATACTGTACTTGAGTCTACTAAAAAACAAAAACCTAATAAAATGTGAAAAGCAGTATATTAATGTACATTCCATAAAAATAATAATAATTCCTTAAAATTTAAATCCAAAAGAAAATCAAATTAAAATCAAAATTTAAGATTTAAAATTAAAATTAAAACATGCATTATTACATTTATTAACAATTATCATTTAAAAAGTCATTAACTGAATATTAGCGTTTCCCTACGAGCAGTATATGTAGATTGTACAACAAGACCATAAAACAAGCCATTTTACAAAATGACTCGGAAAATGCCATTTTGGAAAATGGTTTATAGCTCGAGTTTTACACTCTGCTTTTCACTTCGATGGCGAAGAAATGAAATATATCAACAGTGCAAATAATTGTTCACTTACTGTAAAGGTACCTTTTATAGTCCATGCATCATTATAATTATACATTTTTAGTTTTATTCGTCTATTTTGATTGATTTGATTGATTTTTAGTTTTATATAAATTAAAAATTATTCAAAAATATATGTAGAAACTTCTTTGTTTGTGGCTGTTTAGTCGAAGATTTTATTTTATGCACTAGAGCAAAAAAGTCATTTTATGTCGCCTAGATTCAGCATAAACACGAACTTGACGCGCATGAGTAGTGAAAAATATTTTTGTTTGAATCCACTTTTGTCACTGTCCCTTATATCTTTCGGAATCACATTATAGATGACAGGGCCGTGCCAAATATGCTTTTTCTTAGTAGTGCAGTAGCCCCCTGAGAAGACCCATATCACTGTACTACGTCTCTGCTACTTTTGCAGCGTAAAAGTAAGTGAAAAATAAATAGTAGATTGTGCAACAAGAGCAAAAAACGAGCCATTTTACCCAGAACGTTCAAACTACAGCGACCCGAGCCCATACGGCTAGGGTGGATAGACACATCGAGGGGAAAATGGGTTTAATTTTAATTCTAAAGTTTAACACTTTTAGAGGAGATGAAATGAGCAACAGTGGAAACAATAATTGTTCACTTACGAAGTAAGTACCTTTTATTTTTTATGCATTGCTATGTAGTTATTAATTTTTAGTTTGATTGATTTATTTTGATCGATCTGATTGAATTTTAGTTTTATATAATTTAAAAATTATATAAGAAATATAAAGAAACTTTTTTGTTTGTGGCTGTCGACACCTGGTTGCCTTGATCTCCGAAAAAGATTATTTTTTTGCACTAGAGCATAAAAAATAGTTTTATGTCGCCTAGATAAATATGAAATTTACGAGCATGAGAAGTGAAAATATTGAAGTTCCTTAAATTTTTATTTTTGTGTGTATGTACGAGTACCTGTATGATATTAGCTTCAATTTATAGACGCAAGCGAAAACGCTATCAAAGCGCGGTTGCAAAGGTGCCGCGCCTTGTACATTGGCTAGTGAGTCGTAAACCAACTGTCAGTAAGCCCCGACTTAGTGGTTGACTTTAACTCTAATAATAATACCCGAGATAAAGTCAATATTATTTCTGTAAAGGTGCTCAAAACCATTCCAGGAAGTATTTGTGTCGGTTTTGTTTTCTTAGTGAGTTCGGGTTATATAGGTTTAAAGACTTTATTATTCATAAAGAACAATGTTCACTTACAATGAGCTTAAAATTAGACAAATAATATCTTTAGTAAGATTAATTATTTTCATACGAAAGTACTTGCTTAGATTTCAAGTTTTAAGTAAAAAAATGTTTCATCGTAAACCGAAACTACTTAATAATGACCAGGGATTAGACTCTCGCTCCGAGTCGTTCTTGATGCAAAGTCTATATCGCCGTTCTATCGGCAAGCGTGTTGGGCACCTTTGCGCCAGGAACGATTCTACGCGGTTTTTTTTTATAATATAAAAATATTATTTAGGTTAGCTAGTACATTTATTATTTAGTAGTATTTAGCTCTTAGGTATAATAATATGTATGTATTTTCTATAAGTTTATATTCTTAAATAAATCATTTTCTCTTCATAATAAAATCAAATTAGCATATTATTATAAAAAAATTGCGAGATTGTGTTGTTTGTGATATTAAAACGTAACTAGGTATAATCTGCTTCATATATTGGAATCATTATTTTGGAGTTATGTATACTAATTTTCGAAACAGAAATGATATATTATGTATTAAAATCAGCAAAATGCGAGAGTGCGAGTTAGTGATAAGGTTCGTAGGTAGACCTTGAGCACAGAAACCTCTTAATCTCGGAATCTTTATAATATTCCGGCCAGAGCCATATTTCGGAGTTTTCATACAAGCCTGAGCTTTATTCTAAAATTTTATGGTGTAAAAAAACATGACAGTCTCTTGGTAAAAGATACCGGAAAACTTAAGACTCGCAAAATATCGTAAAAGCTAACTTTGTAATGGTTCTGTAATCGTAAGAAACTTTGACATAAATCTACTTGTACCTACGAAAAGCACAAACTTATTATGCGGTCCAATTTCCATACAGAAATTCTGTCCATCGCATGGAATTCAAACTTTCAAGAACTTTCTAAGTTTAATACCTACTTCCGCGCTATGAACTAAATTGTCAAAAAATTTAATTGTGATAACTGATGACTTAACTTATGATAAGCTCACGAAAACATCCATTCTTAGACTCTTTGTGCCCGTCTGCTGGAAAAAGACTTACTTGTTACGCCTCTTTAGCGTCCTGTTTATCAAATCCATTCAATGAATAAACATTAAACTGACCTCGTGCATTATGGTGGTTTAAAGGGACATCTTTCAAATGACTTTGAAGCCATAGCATAATTTGATTTGAATTAATTCTATCAGTGTCAATGGGAAGTATTTTAACAAATCGGATTTGAGACTTCAAGGGTGTAATTAAGTACCTAACTTTTGCATAAATCTCTTTAATCTGTCATCTCCCAGGATAACAGGATCAAAGGAATTTGGGCACAAATTTGTGCCTCTGGGAGAGGACAGGTTAAACTGAGTATCTAAGCGAAGATAATCCCTTCAATTAAACTTTACTGAGAAGTCCACCTTGATTGTCTGTAGACATCTTGTTATTGCTAATAGGGTTGGATCGTCTTGTTTAGATTCCTAATATATTTAGATGTCTGCGTTGATTAACTCGGGTAACGAAGTTCCCTTAGAGTGTAAAAAGCTGTTACTCTGGTTTTTTGTAAGAATGCACGAGTAAAGGTCACAATCATACAAAAGGGACCTAGTTGGGGCTTGATTATTTCGCTTTGTCTGGCACAATCAGAATCAGACTACGCGAGACTTGAAAAACTTTCAGATTAGTTTTAAAGCTTCTCACAAAATAGAAGGGCTGCGGTTTCTGGAGGAACTATGAGAACTCAGCCGACAGTATTTGTAACCAATTTTGGGCAGAAAAATCAATGCAAGAAATAATAACTCAAGACTTACTGTTACATTGAATTTTGACTTTAAATATATCTGTACAATTTTGAAATATAAATGCCCACCAGGCCTCAGCTATCGTGTCTTATTACGATGTTCTTATAAAGTTTAAATTACTTAGTTCTTAAATTTTGTGACAATTGGCAGTCCACTAAAACTAGGGGTACGAACAAATAATAAGTCAGGAATTGTAACTGCGCTATAAGCATGCATACCGTGTCCTAAGCGTGCCTGCGCTAAAGTGCGCACGCGCGTCATTTAATTTTGACTGACCTTTTTTTTGCAAGTGAGCACACGTCAAATTTTCGAATTTTAGATTGTGAACAGCTCTAAATTATCATGCCAACGTGTGTTATGAAGTGGTGCAGGAACAATGCAAAATTAAAATGTCGAGGAATCACTTTCCACTTGTAAGTAGTCGTAAAATTATATTGTATTTCGATCCAATTTATGAAAAGTATAAACAAAGACGCCATTTATCCGACTACAGACGTACAATGATGTGAAGACCTAGAACCTAAAAGCAGTAACTATTCGCGCATTAATCGATTTTTAAAATGACAAATTTTCCACCATATCTAGTTTATGCTTCTACAGATTATGAGATTACACACATGTTTCAATCAAGAGATAACGTCCGATTTTGACGAAAATTTTTTCAAATGAAAAATAAATATTGAAATCAAGTGAATTTCGGTGAAAAAAGTTATTAGACATCTAGTTAAAAGACACAAATTATAGATAAATGTGTTATTAATTTGATCCAGTGAGTGTTTATACAAGAATTTTGATGAAATCGGTTTGTTTACACTTTTAAGAAATTGGATAGGCATAACGTATAGATTTATATTCAAAAATGTTCAAATACATTATCAGTTTGAGATGGTCAGTATTATTAGTATATTAAATGACAGTTTAATCACCCCTCTTCTCTTCATACTTTCTTTTTTCCTGTATCGTCCAAACAATAGGTACTCTATATTTTCACAATTTTTTGTGTGAATAATATAAGATACAATAGTTTAATGTCAACTGCTCATCACCTTTTACGAAAGATTGCTTTTCCGATGCAGAGACGTGCATTATTCAAGAGTCCTGGTGCTGGTGTTAAAATAATTGAAATTGAATCCGTGAAATACTTGTTATTGAGTACTACCTAACTCCGGTGGTCAACTGTGGTCTTCACTTGCCTTTATCATTAGTTCCACTTCATCAAATGATGTTCAAGAGCAAATGCACGACTACTAAATATCCAAATTACCATAGGTGTCCCTACAATATTTGAAGAGTTCCCTCGATTTCCTTAGGATCCAATCAACAGGTCCTGATTTGTGCCTATGGGACTTAATTAGAGGCATTTCTAAACAAACGAAAAAAATATATTTTTTTCAAATCGGTTCATAAATGACGGAGTTCTGAGGTAGCAGCCAAAAAAATACAACCGAATTTGATAACCTCCTCCTTTTCCTTTAAGTCGTTTAAAAAAAAAGCTGTCATTATCAATATATGACAAGTCATTGAAACGTTACATGTTAGAAGTAATCCGTCTGAACGCCAGTTGTTTATGTAGTTTGTGCATCTGACATTGCATCACGCGAGCCAATCAATCCCTGCTTTTTTTCTGAATTTTAACCAATCAACAAGCACGTCTATTTGCAACCTGGAAATTGATTCGTATTTGAATCATAAGTCGTTTTGGTTTTTGGTATGACCACTTTTTGTGTGGAATTTGTTCTGAGTTATACTTCGTGACTTATTATTTATTCGTAGATGTAGGTACCAGGTTTTCAAACGTTTACTATGAAGTGTTCTATACAGATTGTTTTAACTGTTTTACCTGGTGTGAAAGCAGTGTCGGGGTCAGCTCCATTCTCGTAGAAGAAACGGTCGGCGACTCGCGTCCGGTAGAACTGCTCGGTGAGGATGCATAGGAAGGTTGGTCCGGCTTGAGCTCCAGGCACGTTATTTTCCAAGGAGCCAGCTACCACCAGATCCACGTCCTCGGGGGTCGCGTACAAATGCTGGAGGACTTTCACGTTCTGCAAAACAATGGTCAATGATTTAGTACGACTTTACCCACACAAGTATATAAGTACAAAGACTATTAACCTTGGAAAGATATTAACTAACTCTGAAGGGTTTCTAGTACGTGTAATGAGGGTTTTTGGAGAGACGAAATATCGTTAGATGGCGTTAGTATCGTGAGGTCCGATTGACATTTGCGTCATGTTTTTCATTGGTTATATAACTAAATGAGCCAATGGCAAGCAAGACTGAAACGTCAAACGGACGCCGCCATCCAGCGATATTTAACCTGTCGGAAAACCTTCATTATCAGCTTATAATTAATATCTGGGTGACCGAGCTTCGCTCGGGCTAAAACTCTGTACCAAGCGTTTTCCCAGAGATAAGACCAAGCTAGATCGATTTTTCATCCCCGAAAACCCCTACATATTGGTATCGATATGGAAATCGTGAGCCGTTTCCGAAATCCCGGAAATATATATTTACAAGAATTGCTCGTTTAAAGGTATTAGTACCTGGGCGACCGAGCTTTGCTCGGGCTAAAACTCGATACAAAGCTTTTTCCCAGAGATGAGATCAAGCTAGATCGATTTATCATCCCTGAAACCCCCATATACCAAATTTCATCGAAATCGTTGGAGCCGTTTTCGAGATCCCGGAAATATATATATTTCTTAGTTGACTACGAAACCCTTAATAGGCTTAAGCGATTCGATTGTATAAAGAGTGAATTTAAAATGAGAAGTAAATAATCTATTATTATATCTAATCAATCTATCTATATAATACAGTTTCGCCATGTCTTTCCGTCTGGCTGTCTGTCTGTCCGTCCGCGGCTAAGCTCAGAAACCGTTAGTACTAGAAAGCTGTAATTAGGCATGAATATACAGTTCAGTCATGCCGACCAAGTGGTAAAATAAAGTATTGGGAATAAAGTATTAAAATAAAGTATTTGAGAATTATTAGTAGTTTAAGTAAGAGTAAGTAGCAACCTAAGGTATGAAACATACTTACTAAAACTTGGAAGATTCCGTACACAATACGAAATCCTTAGAAAAAAATTACTTGATTTTTTCCTAATGGTTACGGAACCCTATCCTGGGCGTGTCCCACACGCTCTTGGCCGGTTTTTTTCTATTACTTTGTTACTAAACGAACGGAATATAAGTTGGCATCAAAGAGTCTGAAAATTATCGAAATTTAATCATAATAATACCTATGCTTTTGATAAATAATATGTTTAAAAAATAAATAAATCTGAAAGCTAAGTAAAACGTGATCTAAAGCCCAAAAATATATTTCGCTTAAAAAAAGACCGGTTAAAGGGGATTCAGAACAATGAAGAAAAATTTTTTTTTTCTTCATTGAGGAACTCGAGGCCTTATTGTCTAGCACACTGAATCACAATCGTTTTCGGTACTTCTTTCTGTCTCACGGCATAAGACGAAGGTAGAAAAAGATGGTAATGCGATCGTGGACGTCAACTGAACACGTAATACAATACAGCCTCTGTTTGATTTTAATATTCATGTGTACGGTTTAAAAGATAATAATAATGTCCTCATGACAGACAGCGGAACCATAGTAATAGGGTCCCGTAAGAATCCTTTGGATGAGAAACCCTAAAAATGCTTGTTATTTCTTTGAGTTAAAGGTTGTTCTTTTTACTTGTGCAACTTTCCTTGTTAAAACAGGTGTCCGGAATGCCATTTTTCCCATCCTATAAGATTTTGGCAATACTACAATTAATAGAAGACCAGTAATTAACCTAGGAAATTGACATGGGGCAATATTGCCAACTGCTTACGTTTTTGAAAATACGCAATTGCAGAATATATTATCTATGTTATGAAATTTTAACCTTTTCGATGTTTTTATTTTACATTTTATTGTAACATAGCATTTTATTTGTAATCATTGTAAAATGTTTAAATCTAAGGTAATACCAGTCTACCACTGGTCATATGACTAAGTACCTACATAGATATCTATGATGAGATAGAAATACTTTAATCAGCTTTTCGGAACAATCTATTTTGTACAGTTTATATTTCATCAATTATAATTAATTGGAGAGCCGTGGTGGCCTAGTGGTTTGACCTATCACCTCTCAAACAGAGGGTCGTGGGTTCAAACGCCGGCTCGCACCTCTGAGTTTTTCGAAATTCATGTGCGGAATTACATTTGAAATTTACCACGAGCTTTGCGGTGAAGGAAAACATCGTGAGGAAACCTGCACAAACCTGCGAAGCAATTGAATGGTGCGTGTGAAGTTCCCAATCCGCACTGGGCCCGCGTGGGAACTATGGCCCAAGCCCTCTTGTTCTGAGAAGAGGCCTGTGCCCAGCAGTGGGACGTATATAGGCTGAGATGATGATGAATTAAATGGAATAAGCTGTTTTATGTTACATTCAGTTAAGTGCTAGCTTCTTTGAAGCTTTGACTCTTAAACGTTCAAAAACGAGAAACAAAACATTGATGAATTTAGTGGTTAAGCAACGCTTTAAATAATTTATTGAATTAAACGTTACTTGGCGAAGCTGAAAGGTCCATTTCCATGAGCTAAAAGCAACTAATAAAAAAAAACAAAATCCATAACAAGTCGTTACGTTTTGACAGAACAAAATTTCAAAGAATTACAGCTAAACAAATTGAACAAAAACGAATCCCAATCACTTCACAGTGACTGCCGAATACAAACGTAATTATGCTCCAGAAATGGGGATTCGGGTGTTTTAGTTTTTCGTATTTATAATATATACTGTGTTTTGATATAGCTACATTGAATTATACAGCTCTTTGTATATTCCTGCAACACTTCGACAGCTGTCAAAATTTCCCCACAATACTGATATAGCGAACTATGACGAACCTACACGTATCGCGTGGCTATATATCACGCGTCTCTCGCAAAGCTGGCCCTATACCTACTACTTACGAAGTGCAAAATTCGAACTTCGTATCTTGCCATCCCGCTGACGCTTACATTATCTAATACGAGAGTGAGAGTGACGGTACGATAGACCTTTGAATTTCGTAGGGGCCCCTGTGACTTTTTCGACCCCGAATAGAAATTCATTGCTTAGGCAGTGCTCGCGCTCATCAGAAGGTACTCTTTCATTCAATATACGGTTTGAGGCACAGAGAATGTATAGTCGTGGAATAGCACAATCTTAATGCTTTATCTTTTCCACAAACATCGGATCATTATGAGAATTTCATCAAATATTATAATGATTTTAAATGGTTCAATTAAATGTGCTCTAACGTTACTATCGATATAAGTATCATGCTCTATCATGTTATTTCATTATTATGTCTTAAATATTCCATCGAAAAAAAAAATTGTTACTTTTAAATAATTTGAATGAAAACAACAATCGAGTTTACTTTCCTGGCGTATAAAATTTAAATATGATTTTCTGCGAACAATAATCAAGTCTATACCTAAATAAATATCATTCGATACGCTTGAATAACAGAATCATTCATGCTAACTTGGGAATTATAATGTAGGAATACAGTAAGATATTTGACAACTCTTGAATTTGCCATGCCTGATATATTATTATGAAAATATAGATATACAGACAGTATTTAGCGAAGGTAAAACTTAAATCGGTTGAAAATTGGATTTAAAGTGATTTTTGAAAAATCTTCATACCTGTCTCTTTCTCAAACGCTTTTCTCTATGCAGCAAGTAGGATGGCGCTACTTGCGTATGACCTCACATGCAAGTATGTCCTCTCTGTCTAATCATGAATTTCAAACATTCATAACTTTGTTATTTGTAAAGGTAGAAAGTAGAAAGGTAGAAAGTAGGTTAAAAAATATTTCTCTATCCGATTAAAAAATACTCAAATAGAGATGTCGACGTTCCCAGTTTCTGAGAAATGATGGGTGTCGCCAAGTATTCAAGTCAATTGAGTATCAAAGTGTAGGTAACTTGACGAACTATTACGCGGGAACTATGCAATTTTCAGGGATAAAACTGTCCTATGTCCTTCTCCGGGGCTCAAAATATCTGAATACCGAATTTAATCTAAATCGGTTCAACGGTTCAGACATGATGAAGTAACAAACAAACAAACAAACAGACTTACAAACTTTTGCATTTATAATATTAGAGGGATTAAGAGTGTTGATCGACTATCACATGAGTAGTAGGTACCCATTGACTTGTAAAGCCTCTAACTGAGATAGATTTCTTTTTTAATTTGTTTATTTAGATTTTCACGCCCATGGTGAAACTTGACTATAAAAAAATGCACTTTAAAGTTTAATATTTTAAGCCGTGGACAGACAAAACTATTATTAAAGCTTAATATTTTACAAAAAATCTCTAACCCGAAAAACAGCGCTCAGCGCTGTAGTAGGCAGCACATACTTACTGCAGCATAATGCTGAGTCAATTTCTTTTCGACATCATCAAATGTTTTTCTTTTCTGTAAATTATGTATTATTTTAAGTTTGATGTCGAAATAAAGTTATGTCTATGTCTAAAAATGTTTTTTGAGAACCTGAAATATCATTGTAGGTCTATCTAACGACATCTCACATCATTGTGTATAAAATCCTTGGCGTGCAAGTTCACATTGCATATGCCCATTATTTTCAGTGTTTACTTTAATTAGCCAGCAGTAAGGGCTTGACGATATTTTAACCTGTCAGATTATTTGTACACCTCGCCCTGTGATTAATAATAGCCCAGAAAACGTAATTAAAAACACAAACTTAATCAATTATTTGGACGATTAATCACTAAGTTAGCCTAGGTCGAGTGCCCAGAAAAAGACAGGAAATAAAACGGAAACGCTTATTCTGATTAAAATTATATCTGTTACTTCTATAAGCAATGCAGCTCGCTCACTACTTTATGATATGAATTTATTTACGAAAGACTTCACTGGATATTTTTTTTTAATATAAATATTAGTTTCACAAGTAACTAATATAACAGGTAAGTAAAAATGTACAGTCTTTGCGACTTAAAATTTGGTAGGTATATTCCTATATATTCTTTTGACTACAGTGTAAAACCGTCAGCAAAAAGGGTGTATCAAACAAAACTTAACAAAAAATATCACAAGCACACTAGTTTCTAAAACAAAGTTACTAAATATACTACCTACATTCTTGAAAATATCTTGCATCATGCTATTTTTTTTTATCTAACCTTAAAAAGTCTGTCTTAAAAGTGTTTTAGTAGTAATGAATGAGCTTCTCATTAAAGTGTATAGTAAATTCATAAAGAGGAAACTGATCTAGATTATCATTAATCTTTGAGCGATAAAATAGAAACCCTTTTGGTTACATTAATCTTATTAAGTCTGAGCGACCTAGACGTAAGAAGTACAAACCAAAGGACCCTAAAGGGTTATTAAGCTCTTCAAAGCTAACTTAAGACTACGGCAATAATATATCACAACAACAAATGTACATTATTGGTATAAAAGTATTATAAAAGCATTATGTACAAGGTTCATTGTGAACTGTAACATGTTTTTGCTGAGGCATAATATAAAACATGGGATAAACCACAAACACTCGTTCAAATATAAATCTTGTAGCGCTAATGCAAGTACCGCGTACCTACTTATTACTATTTTAATGATACAAGGTAGGAGTACAATTTGATAATAACATTTTCTCAAAAATGTCCGTAAAAGTTGGCATTGTTCTTTACATATCAGAAGGCGAAGTGCTTAGTTTATGATCAGCAAATAAAAACTAAAAGGACGAAAATAGGTTACTGGTCTAGAACTCTATCAAGAAGCTCATTTAAGGTTCAAAAGTCGGGACCCATTACGAAGATTTTTTGAGCTGGTTACGATTTGAATGGGTCCCGACTGTTGAACCTTAAATGAGCTTCTTGATAAGAGTTCTAGACCACTAGACTTATTTTCTTCCTTTTAGTTTTTAAGGCAGTCGGGTTTTTTGTTTTTTTTTTAATTTAATGTTTTTTATTTTATACTTTTTTGATATTTCTGTGAAAATAGTAGATTAAAAGTATTATAACCCATATATATATTTAGAATGGGCTAATTATTAGCTTTCATTAGATTCCCTTATTGTTACAATACAAAAAAAATAATCCTTTGTCATATTTTTTTTCGCAGACGCCATATTGAAATATTATATACCCTATGTCACTCCGACAGTCATGAAAAATCCAATGATACCTCATATGTTACAATCCGTCCAGCCGTTTAGGCTGCAGCGAGGACCAAAGAAATGGACAAACATACCCACATACATACATACATACATACATACTTACATACATACATACGCTCGAAAAACATAACCCTCCTTCGGGCAGTCGGGTAAAAAGTTAAAAAAAGATTGCTGGCTCGCTAGCTCGAGAATAACGTCGCATACAAATTGCATTATTGTCAAGTCTCAAATTTTAAAAATTAAAACGGCTATGCAAATGTTGTTACAAGTCGTATAAATTTATAAAGCCCAATCAAATGGCTGGTATCAGTTATTTTGTTGGAACTCCGGGCTTTTTTTATTGGGTCTAAAACAGCTTGTGGTGTGTTCGGTGGAAAAATACACATACTTACATACAATACACATGCAGTTTATTTTATTGAAAAAATAAAGGAAAGAAATAAAATATTGGAAAAAAATTAAATGTAATCATAATAGAATCGGTTGGAATAGCAATTGCTGGCTTCGTATTAGTTAAACGGACTCGCAAGCTCGTCTGCTTAATACCTACTCATACTCAGCCAGCAATTGCCTACTTCCATGCCAAGGGAGAGGGTGGTACTTCGAGGAATAAGGGCAATAATCTACTAATGTTGTATCGCAGTAAGATAGCTGAAGTTGTGATAGATAATATATGCCTAGGTAAATTAAATGTTTTCGTACATTAATCGAAAATGTAACGCGTTTAAATCGTGAGCGTGACTGCATTTTAAAACGTAAGTGCCAAAAAAAAACTGGGCGGGTGGGTGTTCAACTAACCGGGTTGCAAAATATCATGGATTCATTTTCAAACCACTACGAATATTTAGGAATGTTTGTATGGAAACACGAACATCGCTAACGTTCCGCTAGTGGCGCTCTTCGTGTTTGCATACCAAATGAGATTTTAACGCGAACGCGATCGAGACGTATTTTGTAACCGAAAACTTACACTAAGGGCACAGTAAATGATTCAACGCACGTTTCCGCCAGACTGCTTGCGACTGTCGCCTCGATGGTGCCTGCAGACTAAACGTGCCGAAATCTTTCGAGAATTCATTTTAAGAAATCCAAAGAATATTTATGTGTTGGAATTTTGCTAAAGTTTTCTGAAGCGTTTCTGATTGAGTAAATAAAAGGCAAAGTTATCCAAAAAAGAAGATACTCTTATTTGACCTCCAGATGGAACCTACTACTACATTGATCGTGAACTTAAATGAGTTTCTAACAAGAATTCAAACTTGAGGTATAACTATTCAGACTGTTCGTCTTATTAGAAGTCCAAGAAAATTTACTAAACTTCGATAAGCTCAACGTGTAATGTGTAGGTATAAATGGATTAACGAGAACTGATTTAATTTCACATATCGCCAGTAACAGTAATAGTAATTATTTGTGATCTCGAACCCCTTTATTCGTTTAATTAATCTTCGTTTAGTAATAATTTTTGAACTAGGTCAAAATATTAACTTTATACTGCATGCCAATGTCGTTGAAATCCTAATTGCTAAGTATGTTTTTTTTAGTTATATTAAAAATAAGACAGTTTGAATGTTTGTTACACAATAATGTAGAAATTACTAAAAAAAATAATTGAAAAGCACAGAGGGGCTACCACGCTCTCTTAATACGATTCAGTTTAGGCTCTAAACTGAACTGCATCGCTATTTTGTACCACGACGTTACTTTTGCGATTCAGTTCAAGCACGGTTCAGCGACAGCGATACAGACATTTTCATTCACTCACTTCAAGCGGTTTTCGTACCATGACGCTTAACTTGAGTGGGAATTGAATCGCTTCAGTGTCAAATTTAGCGATTCAGTATAAGTTACTCATTCTGTCAGTTCTTTTCGAATTGTAAGTGTTTTACTTGGAATATATTTAAATTTCAAGAACTTTTAAACTTTTAATCAAGTTTTATAACTTTTCATAGGTACCCACGACATTGTGCTTCTTAACTCCTGATTGATAAAACTAATTTTTCAGTGAGAAAAAAGACTCTTGGATTAGTGACAGCGTAAACATTTTATTTGTAATCAACTCATCAACTTGTAATCAACACAACGGTTGCTAAGAACACGGAATGACATAGAGTTATGGTTTTCCAAAATAAAGAGGTTTTAGTGTACAATATTTGGTTTGCATATAGCGGCATCCCTTTCGCGACTTAGCGTTTCAGTTTCGGACCAGAGACAATATCGGTCTTTCATTCACTTGTAAACCATTGAGACTCAGGTCTGAGAAATAAACGTCGTGGTACCAATTTCGACGATTCAGTTTAGGTGCCTAAATTGAACTGCTGTGCGTTTGGATCGTTTATGAAAAGATCATGGTAGATCCCCAGTTCACATTGCAGTTATAGACAGTTAACATGGATTAACAAAAGTAATACTTTTTTTTGGATCATTCACAGCGGGATAGTGATAAACGAAATCTTCGTAGACGTAGTCGCGGCAACTAGTAATTAAGTGATAATTTTGTTTTGTTTTTTTGTTTTTTTTTTTTTTATTCGTTTTTTGGTTTTTTATTTCTTGCTGACATCAATGAGGTATAAGCGAGCTGTTCTCCGCCACTCTAACGACGTCTTTGTGCGCTTATTTTGCGCAGATAAATACCTGAAGTAAGTACCTAATTTTTTTTCTCATGAACCTCCTGAATTAAAAAAGTCTTTAAAATTGTCATTTTCTATATCCTTACCTCTTGGGATATGAAGTCCGTCATGTCGGCGAAAGACTTGGGCACGGGCAGCCCACAGGCACCACGAGTGGTCACATAGTTTGCGAGGCCATGGTCCCTGCCGCGTTGGATATCGGTTGCGCGGAGATCGCCGCCCACCGTGTTGTTACGTCTGTAGTAAATAGTAAATTATTGTCTAGGTATTGAAATTAATGAGTTGCTTGCGTGTTTTTAGCCGCGGTTTTCCTCAAATAGTACGGATCCAAATAGTACGGGTTCGGAGTGGTGCATCATCAGGGAGTGCTAGCTAGGGTAGCCAAATAAGAGATATTTTCTTTTCTCTAAAAGAAACATATCGAGCAAACGTTCTTTAATTGAGTACGTCTAAGTCTCAACATAATTACTTCTGATTATTTAAAAAATCTTAGAAGTCGAATTTAACTCACTTTCATAGTCCGATTGATTTTTTTGGCATATTAGAGACAAAAAAAAAGATAGCCGAGTGGTAGAGAACCGAACTACAAAGCTTGAGGTCTCGGGTTCGATCCCCGGCCGGCTAAATATTTGTTTGACCCGGGCTCAAATTCACGACCCTCGTTTTCAATCTAATTCACAATAATATTCGATTCAGTAAGGCGCATTATTCGCAAATCCTTTGAGGCAACAGAATAGATTTCTGTTTCGTTGACAAAATGAAGGTTATAGGAGGGGGATTCGCGATACATTAAACTTATCAACATAACTTAAATAGCTAATACCTACGTTATTTAGCAAAGCTGTCTAAATGTTAATTTCGGTCAAACATTGTATTACTGAAATTCCGGATGGAGCTAAAATGTTAACATTGTTATCATATTTGTTGCCAGTTTGATAGCTTTTGGGACATTATTAGACATTACTGGGTAAAATTTTTATAACGGAAGTAATCCATACTCTTACTTTAATATTATAAATGCGAAACATGCAAAAATATGTGTGTATGTTTGTTCAACTTTCACGTCAAAACAGAGCGACGGATCGACGTGATTTTTGTCATAGAGATAGTTTATGGGCCTGAGAGTGACATAGGCTACTTTTTATCCCGAAAAAATGCACAAAATGCGATAACCGAATTCCACGCGGGCGAAGCTGCGGGCAAAAGCTTGTATTATGTAATTATAAAATTAATCTTCAAATAATAAGAGTTCATGCATTTAAGTGAAACACCTCTCAGCCTGGACATGCCAAGTCAAGAAAGTATTCATTTCACATCAGTCTGTATGACAGGAATATAAAAAATATACTACATATTAGGTATAATCTAAGTTAGTCAAAATTAAAAAAATAATTTCGTCTTACTTAAATAGAAACTGTGTCATTTCGGTGCTCCAGAACTGATCACTGAAGTCCATTTGCTGCGTCGTCAGCCCACGAGCTAGGTCTTCGAACGTCGTGCCGATTTCCAGGAGAAGCGGCCTGTTGAACCAATCGCTCATACGCACTGCACCTAGCAATTGACGATTTTCGGAAATTAACCTGCGAAGATAACAGAAAGAAGAATTATTTAATTTCAAATTCCAGCCTAAAGGACTAGTTCCAATACTTTAAAGCTGTCTATTTTATTATGTACTGTGTAATTCGTAATAATATTCGCAGTTGATCACAAAAATAAAAAGGAGGTAAGAGATTTGTCCGCAAAGAAGATTTATTCATTCCTGTTGACTCTAAAATACAACGTTGAAAACATCGTTCTTTATTTTCACTGGGCATTTCTTTAGACATATTTCCCATGGGTTACCTTAAAAGAGCTCTCGATTTATAAATCCCGAAACATCTCCAATGTATTTATTTTAACGCCAACCATTAAATTTTTTATCCATTATGTTTATCTTATTTTTACCAGAAAACTAAGGAGATACAAAATAAGTGAGAATTCTCCGGCGATATTTAATTATTAAAGTACAGTAGGTACAAAAGACTTCTTACGTAAATATCGCAGCCGATTCGATGCAAAAGCTAGCAAGTTGATGAAAGGCACTTTGCCGTCAGGTGTGCGTAAATCAAATAAATATACCCAACTTATCAGCTTAACGCTTAATACAAGCTTAAGTTACTTACTGAAGGAAGCCTCGAATGAGAGTGTGGAAGTGTCTGAAGGCGGCGGTAGCGTGTTCATCCAAGACAGCAGGATCCACATTAGGATTGTAGTCGTTCACGTAGCCGTGTACACCGGGGTAGATGAGTTTATTTTTGATCATGTTTTCGGCTCCTAAAACACAAATATCAAAATTTTAAAAACACTAACTTCCTTTCCCCATACGCAGAGTTAAGAAGGCCCCTTAAGTAAAGGGAAAAGTGTACAAATGCGTTGTAATCTGTTTAGTGTACAACAAATATATTTAAAGAGATTTGTAAGGTTGCTTAGTTCCCAGTCCCGAAATATTTATTAGGCCCTTTTGTTCGGACCTTAATTTAATGGTCGTTTAATAAAATAAAATAATCGACAGCCAAGATCTAAAAAAGTTAGTACCACAAATTTTATTACTACCTATAAATTGTTTTGTCATAGGCTGCAAAAATATTTCACGCAAGCATTCTCCTAATTATAATAGTTTGACATTCGGGCATAGGAACTAATTGAAAGTTGACCTACAAGGCTTAGTTTTAACATACTAATATACTTACATAGGAACAGATAAAGTTGAGAAAAACAATTAACAGTTTGTAGGAAGTAGGTAACAAGGAATGTCTCATTATCTAACTTACCAAGGAATATGGGCAAGTATTCATAATAATTGATGTGTTGGTACTGCGCGATGTTTATGCGGCGCGCCTCCTGGAACACCGTCTCATCGCCCCAGTGTGGGTTGAGGTGCGTAAGAGCATCTGCCAAGCGGTTGTGCTCACGCAGAAGGATGATCTGAAGAACCGTTAGTTGCGGGTTCTGGTTCATTCTGATGTCACCTGATAACATTTTCGTAAACATATTTCTGTGACGTCAAGCCATAATGATGATGATGAACATAGGTAGAAGTCATAAAAAGTGATGGGTCAGGAAGCAATACCACCCGTGCGTCTATGTATAAGTTCCAAGTGGCAAGAAAGTTTCTGCAAATGAGGTGCATGTGTTCGTT
The DNA here is from genome assembly GCF_025370935.1 of Choristoneura fumiferana. Lineage (NCBI taxonomy): Eukaryota > Metazoa > Arthropoda > Insecta > Lepidoptera > Tortricidae > Choristoneura > Choristoneura fumiferana. The sequence goes on from NC_133484.1 coordinate 10,267,345, forward strand.
CATCACACTTAATCATAGTTATAAAGCTGTGTATCAAGCGGCAAACCATGGAACATTACCTCGCGCGGTAGCCGCGCACTATGGATTCCGTGCCACCGCGCGCGGCAGCTCGTACAAATCACAGGTTTGTCGTGGTCGAGCAATGCTCGCATGGCAGCCGCGCGAAGTCGATACGCAGCTTTATATTAGCAGGTTGCTTTCCACAACTCGACGATGCTCTTTTTACCATCGCGCATAGGGATTGCTAAGCCACTCGCCACTGTTCATAATTTAGCCGTGTTATACAAACTTATAGCAAATATCATCATTAATAAGCCAGAATAGCCACGGCCAAATTACGAACAGTGATAACTGGCTCAACAATTCCTGTTCGCGGCTGCATCTATTCTGTGTACCTAGTCGGTTATAGATATTATAATGACAGGCTAGCTCCTGGACGACGCCTGGTAGCCTACGTTTCGCAGATGACTTCCTGAAGTAACACGGGGACGTTATATAGTGACCTTATATTTCGCTTCGTCAGATCATTCCAGCAGGATGCGTGCGGCTGTATCGTTTGTTTTCCTGCGTGTTCTCCACAGAGGGTTTTCTGTGACACCTAGATTATCCTTTGGCTGACGTAGGTCATGTTCTAGGTTAGTCATTTTATGAATAGGTCATGTTCTAGGTTAGTCATTTTATGAGTAGGTCATGTTCTAGTTTAGTCAGTTTATAAGTAGGTATGTTCTATGTAAGTCATTTTCAGAGTAGGTCATGTTCTAGGTATGCCATTTTCTTGGTAGGTTATGTTCTAGAAAAGTCATTTTCTGCGTAGGTCATTAAACTCACCAGCCAAATAGCAAGGTTCAAGTGGCGATTGCGCCGATTCACAAGTGACAGTGACGTTGGGGTCCTGCGGAGGCCACTCTCTGCCTTCTCGTAGCACGGTCAGCATGCGGCCTTCTTGGTACTCCCGCAACGGCGAGGCTTGACCCACGCTGCTGCCGTACACTTGTGATAGGTCCATGTATGCAGTCACCACGGAGAGCTGACCAAAAAGCTAATTAAAGTACTTAATTCGTAGTAGAAACAGAAGAAGAATGCACACACCTCTGAAGCATTAAGTTGTATGAAGGTTCCAATCCGCACTGGTTTGCGTGGATACCACAGTTCAAACCTCAGATTTTGAGAGGAGGTCTGTGCCAGAAGTAAGACGTGTATGGGCCGAGGATGCCAGTGCGGAAAATTAATTGATACCTACAGGACCGAAAAATTTTCGGGAATCAGCAATTTTGAATAATATCAAACAATCGAATGGATTTAGGTCGATTTGGTTTAGCTACAAGGTAAAATAACTAAATCAGAGTCTCTTGCTCAGTTAATGCTGCACAATATGATTCAGTTAAAATTGTATGTATGTAAACTCTTTATTGCACATAAAAATAAAAATACAAATACACAGAGAGGAGAACAAAGGTAAGCTTATCTCTAAGAAGGGATCTCTTCCAGCTAACCTAATTAAGAGAAGACAATTTATTATATAGGGGAGGAGGAATTGTCTGATAAAATTAAGGATGATCATTCGCAGACGAAATTAAATCTCAAATTATATAAGAATAATTAAAACATTGACATCTATGTACCTTACAAATATGTCGATGGATTAAAGTACCTAATTGAAATAATACATCATATTGTATCTTAGCCAGAAACACTAGAAAATACTTTAAAATGTCATCTTGTATCTAAACTAAATAGACTCAGTCTCTACTTGTATCCTATGAGTCCACTCATGTACGCGCCTGACTCGTAAAACAACGGAAAATCGAAAAAGCTTTGTTATAAAAAACAATACGAGTATAATGGGATTTAGTTATGAATATTTGGTGTAAATAATGGAACAAAGCTTTGAAGGCCGCATCAAAGAGCGAAGACACGAAGTCAAGCCGCGGCAATATAAAGTCGAAAGTCCGGCTTTAGGGGTTAATCGGTCCGATTGTCTCCCTTACAAAAGAAGTATAATAGCATTTCTAATTCTTTAATTACTTGGAATCGTTTTGATTATCAAAGGGGACGGCTTATGTCCATAAAGTTTTATACATTTAAACGGATTGAGGGTAAGTAAATTGGGACAGTAAACTGTTGTTCCACGAGCTATTATCCAAGGTTTGACTTGATAAAGTCAAACGAAGGTAGACTGTTTGTTTAACAAAAAGCTATTAGAAAAGCAATGTTGTGTCAGTACGTCATAATAAGGACACGATATTTCAGCCGCTAAACCTTAAAAAAGGTACGAGTAGGTAATCTCTGCTGAGTGATATTAGGTTAGTACTTTAAAGCGACTAAAAATTTAATGTTGCAGTTAATTGAAAATAAGCCTGGTTTTCTGGTCTAAAATAAAAAGGTTTATTATTAGTGTTGCTTCTTGAAATGATTGTGTTATGGTGTCAACTAAACAGCAGCATCAATCAGCAGTGGCACCAATTGACCTAAATCCCAAACTCTTAAAGTTTGTACTACCAGACAAGGGATAAACACATAATGACGATAATGCTCATTAATGATATTGGTGGTGTTAAAATATGTATAATGCTCATTAATTATATTGGTAGTGTAAAAAATATGTATAATTTATCATTACCGGCACTGCAGGAGCAGCTGGGGGTGTGCAACCCCGATCCCTTGTGCTGGCGGTCCTCACGAAGTTCATGCACTGGGTTCCGTAGGGGGCGTGCACTGGGTCCCCAGGGGGAATCAGGATGGGTCTGCACTGGGGGGTTGGTGACCGCATCTTGTACTAGTTGCCCGTTATCATTGCAACACGTTACTGGCTCCTTGTCTGCAATGAAAAAAAAAGCAGATATAAAACCATATTGGTAGGTACGTAAACCGGCATTTTTGTAATTTCTACGCCTTTAAGAGAAGTTTCCCTGCTGGCCGCGCGGCCGCGTTAGGTATTCGTTTGGGATATTGCTGTCTTTATCGCTCGTAACATAAGCGCTCGCAGCCGTCCCCCCCATGCCTTCCGCAACGACGTCTGTAATTTATATCGAGATAGCTGTAGGCTTTTCAAGATTTGAGCGGTTGAATTTTGGATTTCGTTGTCCTCATATTATACGAAAAGTATAGCACAGAAATCAATAATATTTTACAATCAAGATATTCATTATATTTTCTATGCCTGTGGTTTTTTCAATTTTTGTAATAATACTTTATTAGTCTGTAATTCTCGTGCAAAGTTGACATATTTTTTTGTTGACTTTTGAGTTCCTGTAATTCTGATATTACACATTTATATGAAAATCTAAACAACCACATGCATAGATAATTACGTCTAGTCCATGCTTACAAAAATTTATCTATTTCTGTTGCCTAGTTTTCAAATGAGACCGATCATACCGTTTTACAAAATCATACCGTTTTACAAAAGCAGTAAAAATAACAACACAAAAAAAACTTACATCACAACATAGATGATCATTTAATTAACTTTTTACACAAACTTTCCCCACAAATGATAAGCCACAAACCTTTTCGAATGATAATACATACTCGTATTTGTATAACATTAATTAGTTTTCATAGATACAGCTGTGTATTGAAATAATTTATGTAAAATACTTTAGAATAACTTGCGTCGGATGTTAAAAAAGAACTCAGTCAGTCAATTAATTTGTCCCTTAAAAGTCTACAATTACTTATACAAATAACTTCTACGTGTACAAGTACATTATTTCTCTATCTTAATACAAAGTCTCTATCTAAATACAAGATCTCTATCTAAATACAAGAATTAATATTTAGTTCTTGACATTTAATAAATTAAATTGCTGTATGATATATTTGTAATTTGAAATGAAACCGTAAACAAAAATGAAAGCCGAAGTAAATTAACAAAAACTCAATTTCATCCAGTCAAAAGCGATGCTTAATCCCAAATCGATACAACACGCGTATTCAAACCCTCAGGTCATCACAAAAGCAAATAGCAGCACTTAAAAAGAAATATCCAATTAATCAATGCCGAGCAAACACACATTAAACACGCACTTCTTGGATTGTGGTCCAAAGTACCTGTACATTCTCGTACATCTGTCTTATTCTCGCTGTCTGTAATGTAAAAAAAAAACCACTTACTACCTGTACAAAGTTAAACAAGTTGTACTAGAAGGAGTCATCTGACTACAACACAGGCGTAGTCAAAAGGAAACCTAAGACATCAATTAATGTACGGTATTTGACAATTCCTGAATTTGCCATATCCTATTATTACGATGCGCATCTACTAACGCAAAAATTAAATTCTGACCCAAAAATACTTAAGGGTTACGAATATATAGGCAAAAATATGCTTGACCTTAGTTTGACCTTCGTATTTTTATTTCAGGGATTCCCTTTACCTGGAAAGTAAATCCATAAATATCTAGGTTTATCTATGGTATCTGTCACGTATCTTGCCGTCCCGCTGATGCTTATATTATTTAATACGAGAGTGAAAGGGACGGAACGACACGAACTTCGATTTTCACATTTCGTAGTAACCCCCCCAGGTCGCAGGCAGACATTAGCCATTGGCCAAAGAGTAGGTATTCACATAAAAAACAGAATGTACTCTAGCAGGTTTCTGCCTAATGAGTAATTAATTTAAAAAAAAAATACATTAAAACATAATGTTATATAAATGAAAGACATAAGTCATTATGATATGAACCTGAAGAGATTAAGTCCCTACTCGCGCCTATTACAACTACCGACGCAGAAAGATCGTTCAGTTCGTTGAAATGGATGTTTACAGAAAGACGCCGTAGCTTAACTGTTCCAAATATAGAAAAAACAGTTAATAGTTTAGTTTATTCTTTATTATGAAAATCGCGTTAGCTACTAAATTTACTGCAGGTAATTATTTTTATTATTACGAGTATGTCATGAGGCTTGGTAGTAAAGCTAGCCTAATTGTCAAATCCCGGACGAGCCCCCAAAAATGTGGGATCGTGCGAAGGAAAACAAACTTTTCGAAATAAATTAAGAAAAAGTTTATTAAAAATTAAACTATTGAATACGTATTTAAAAGCAAATAACAGAAAACACCACTAGCGCATAGGCTCACCCGATCAAAACTCGCACTCTCCAACTCACTCGCTTGTCCCATTCACTCCACAAAAATCATCGGTCATTCCGTCCGCTCTTGTTCATCAAACCATTCATCTGCAAATCCACCCTCATTCCCACATACATAATGACAAACATTACATTCTGACTTTCAACAATTATGCGAGTTGATGTGGACCCCCCCTATTATTATTATGAAAATATAGCTACCTATACCATCACTTTTTAGTGAGGAAAAAAAATAGTTCGGTTGAAAATAGCAAAGGGAATTTTGTAAAATCTATGCATATCTATCTCTTTCTAAAACGGTATTATCTATGCAGTAAGTATGGCGCTACTTACGTGTGACTTCACATGCTAACTAGTCTTTGTCTGTATAGTCTTGAATCAAACCATAAATAAATATATGAAATATTTATTTATCAATTAACAACTACAATAAAACAAAACAAAAACAATATAATAAACTAAACTAAAATTACAAACTGCGTAGTATGTTATCAATTGCTATGTTAAAACTAAATGATATTCTCTATCTCTACAGTCGACTAGGAAATTCCTTTACCACCCTAAGCTTCAATGTCAAGTATACAGCGTAAAATATTGCATATTATCAAAACTCACATGTCAATGCGAGCTTTAAAAAAAATCTGATATCACAACAAAAAACTGTACCTAAAGCACTTACCTGTTCGACTATACTGACTCTACTATAAATTACATGTCACCAAAAGTAAAGCATTCCAAATAAATTAGTGCGCCATCTTTTTATTTGCTATTTGAAGGGTCCACGAAAAGAACGTGTTTAGTCAGTCACCTTTTTAAAAATTGTGATTTGAATCTCTAAACTGAGCTCGCAAAGTACTATGATTTACCATTGAATTATATAATCTGAAAACTCTTTCCGGGGACCCTTCATTTCATTTTAGATTTTCACTAGCTCTCATGATGTCAACAAAGACGTTGTTAAACGTCAAGTTCTGACCAGAAACGTTAACTATTTCAAATCTCCACGCAAAATTTCAACAGGAGTAAAATTTCGACTAAAAGGCAACGCAGTTACGACGCAGTAGAATGTAAAACTTCATACAGATTGAGTTCATTAATGACGGCTAGCTGTCCTGCTAAAAGCCTGTGTAAGTATACAGTTACTGACACCTCGTGTCATGTAAAAAACATTAAATTAGTTAAAAAAATCAAAAACCCGAATGTCTTAAAAACTAAAAAGAAGAAAATAAGTCTAGCGGTCTAGTACTCTGTTGAGTAGCTAATTTAAAGTTCAATAGTCGGGACCCATTACTAGGAATTTTTGAGCTGGTCATAATATATATGGGTCCTGACTATTGAACTTTAAGTTAGCTACTTAACAGAGTTCTAGACCACTAGACTTATTTTCTTCCTTTTATTTTTTTTATTTAATGTTTTATTTTATACTTTTTTTAATATTTCTGTGAAAATGGTAGATTAAAAGTAAAAGTAGTAGTTGTAGTAGTAATTGGTAGTTAATGGTAGTAGTTAGTAAGTGGTTTATTATAACCCATATATATTTAGAATGGGCTAATTGTTAGCTTTCATTTGGTATCCATAATTGTTACAATACTTACATTTTTTTTTTCAATCCCCGCCATATTTTTTTCGCAGACAACATATTGAAATATGTTAAACCTCATATGTTAAAATCCGTCCAGCCGTTTAGGCTGCAGCGAGGACCGAAGAAATGGACATTACATACCCACATACATATATACGCTCGAAAAACATAACCCCCCCCCCCCCTTCGTGCAGTCGGGTAAACAATATCTTCTATGAGTTGCGTCAGCACTGTCCCTTTTTCCCGACTGCAGGAGGCCGCAAAGCGATTGAGTAAAGCATTTATTGTAATTATTTAGCTTGTTCCTTTCTTTTTTGTAATTTTAGCTATTTGAAGATAAGTATTTATAGAAGCTTCAAGTGGAAAGGATAGCAATGTATGAAACGTGATTGTTTTAGCATTGTTTGCTTGACCTTCATAAATGTAAATATATATGTATATATCTTTCAATCCTACTCACATCGCTGTCTAATCTAATAATACGGTCGTGTCCGAGTCTGACTAAAACTTAGCCGATTCTTTACTGAGCTGAGCACTAACTGTTTTGCTTTCAGTCCAAAGCTAGGATTTACACAACTTTTTTCTTCCTCTGGCGAAGAGCTTACAGCAAAAGTAAAGTTTCAAGTGAATTTTCACTCCGCGATACAAAATTGAAGCCTGACTGTGCTATACATCAGTATAGCACAACATCATCACAAATACAACATCAACATCAGTTCACAAATAATTCACTAAAGTTGAGGACTGCATGGCACTGACACTAAATCGCAGCTGACGTCAACCTCTGAGAATACGGTGCGTATGTAGTCGCATAATTTTTGAAAGTCATAACGTAATGTTTGGCATAATTTTTGTTACGTATTTAGTAGGTTAGGTACCTAGTTATAATTTTTTCTCCACCGAAACTGTAAAATTTTCAGAAATGTTTAAATGATCATCCTGTAGAAGTCTATAGGTTAGGTCAATAGGATATCTAGGTAGAATGATTAAATTAAAGGCTTTTGCTGAATTTAGTTTGCTTCTTTTGCAAACAAAGAACTACGACGACAAGGGAAGGAAAGATAATAAACAAACATACGAATCCACGGGGCAAAATTTGACAGTTAGTGAGTTCCTATTATCGATAATCTCAATTATCGATGCTTGTTCCATATACTAGTGATCACTCCAAGTTCTGTTTTTGTAAATATGTGTTTATTAAAAATGAGAAAACTAAACAAAAATAATTAAAGCTTGTATTAAAAATGAATTTTTTAAAAAAACTTTTACAAGCATTATTTTATTTGCAGTGTAGGTACCTAATGTAACTATGTTTGCTCGGGTGGAATCCTTCAACTCAAATTTGAAGTGGATATCTTCAACCGATTGAGCTGAAATTTTACACGCATGTATAAATCCGATGACAATGCAATATTATTATAACATGGAGTTGATCTAATGATAAAGCTAGCGGGTGACCATATGAACTCTGTGTAAAACGACACGACCGCCTCGAGTTTGGTTTGGACTCGTTTTGACGAGTTCTTTGGTAACCAGGGGCATAAAGTACACTCAGCAAAAAAACTTATATTAGAAGAATTTTAAGAAAAACTTTTACTGAATTGTTTACGGAACCCTTCATGTACGATTCCGACTCGCACTTGACCAATTTTTACTTCTTTCGGCACAATTGTCTGTTTTTTAGCTGAAATTTTATTTTATTTTTGCTGTGCCAAATTTACTTAAGTAAATAAATTTATTCTTTCTTTCTTGTGTGAACTTCATACTCGTCATCAGAATAATACTTACTCGTACTTTTTAAAAAATACACACAATGCTGGGGGCGATTACTAGTAAATATATGGAACAAGCATCGGTAATTGAGATATCGATATAGAAACTCACTACCTGTCATAAAACTTTGCCCCGTCGATTCCTATGTCTAATAATCAATAACAAAAATATACCTATTTGAGATCCTCATAACGAGCCCTTTAATTTGTTATATGATACAGTAAGGTTTGCAAAACTTTTTTTTCCGAACACGTAGGTATTCTACACTTTAATTAAAAAGTAAATATGACAGTTTACATAAAAAAGGAAGAATAATTAAAAACATAAAAATTGAAAGATTCAAAACGTTATTTGTATTTATTAGTATTTACCCGACTGCAAGGAGTGGTATTGTTCTAGTTTTTATTTCATATTTTTTGATTAAAATAAGTTGTTATGCTTTCATATATTTCAAAGGGTACCTGCAACGGATGTTTCCTGGAATCGTTTATTATTTGCCATCGCGATTGTTCAATCTTCCGAGTTGCTTTAAGATGCTGGATTAAAAGAGATACGCGAGTAGCTTTTCTATGTAAAACACGTTATTGGTTGACGTTTTCATTTCGTGAATAACTGTTTCCCTTGACGTCTGAGCTATTTAAAGTTTTATTCATAGATCCGACGTACTTATATTCAACAACTAAACTCAATCTGAGATACTTAATTCAAACTCATTTTTTTTGTGCAAACAATAAAATTGATTTGCCCGACCATTAATTTAGTTTTATTCCAAAATGTTATTAAAACAACTGAGTTAAAAATACTTACGTGTCTGGGTCACACCCGCAGTTAGCGACATATCATGGGTGATAATCTGTCCCCACTGTTGGGCATTGAGGTTCCAAACTGGGTCCACTAGGTTCTTGTCAGGGAAGAGAGCCAGGCTGATGGTGCGCGGGTTGGGAAGCTGCTGCCCGGTCGAGGATACTGGCCACGCGCTGATGCCTTAAAAGGTCAAGCAATAGAATAAGGGTCTCCCCACATCTATTGACGCGGAATCAGCAATAACCGATTGAAAAAGACGTCGACGCGTCGGCAGGTGTCGGCCGAGCCTTAATCTTGCCTTTTTAGCTCTATTAAGTGGCCATAAATATTTTTTCTCGCGGCTTTTGACGTTTCCGCGTCAATATACCTAACATTGTATTTAAGATGTTCGAAATCGGAGAAATCATTTGCCCCTAAGATACAGGTATTTTATACCTAGTTTAGGGGACAGAATTTCTGAATACTCTATAGTAACTCTCATGTACAAACCTAATTATTGTATAGTGAACTGTAACATGCTTATGTACAAATAAATAAATTATTAAATAATAATATGTGGGGAGACCCTTTAGGAATTACTTTCTTAGTCCCATATCTATAAAACAAGGTTAAGTTTATTAGGATTTAAATTTGTGTTTAATCAGCAAAAAACAGGATTACCGGCACGTCCTCAAAATAACTTTACTGAGCCAATTGGAATAAAGACACTCATAAACAAGTAATGTCATTAGTTTGAATCCACGTTACGTTGTCACACGTTCAGTGCAACAACGTTAGGTGTTAGGTGGTTAGAAACAGTAGAGTTGGGGTGTCGTTGGATAGGTCTTTTAAAACCATTACGGGGTTGCTAAAACGATTTATCGATTTAGCGTTATTTTGCATCTTTAAAGTGCAAATTTTCATTAAAATCGAGCGTTCCCCTCCCCCCTCGAAAATCGAACTACAACATACGAAATATTACTTATTTTTTTCGTAATGGCTACGGAACCCTATTTCGGACGTGCGTGTCTGACACGCTCTTGGCCGGTTTTATTATTTAATTTTGTTTTTATCAGCAATACGCTTGCTCAACTAATATAAATCTAAAATCGCTTGGTCGTATTTGCGGTGGTCAAGCTGGTATGATTAGAGGAAATATCTTTCTCATTTAAAAATAATCTTCAATTTAGCCGTTTACTATTTATGCACAGAGTATGTTAGAGACACTCACCGTCTGCATAGTTAAAAGGCAAAAGGCGCCCGTAGGGCCCCTGTGCCATGCCCCATGCAGGCCTTTGAATGTTGTTGCAGGAACCGTCAATGCTCCGATATCGTGCCTTCGGGCATACGGGAGGTGCAAGGCCGCATGTCAATCCAGAGAGATCCACTCCCACTCCTAATGGCGGTGGAGGGTTGCTGAAACTACACACGAACGATATTAAAATTTATATTCCTGACGACGCAAACTGTCAGTCGGCAAAGAGCTCGCTTTTCAATGTTTGAAATACCAACTGTATGTATAGGTATTAAACGTAAAAGTCAAGTAAATGTGGGTTACCAAAGCACCTACTATATAACGTTAACCTTATATAACTTGCCTGGTTTACAATAAAAGCCTGTTTCATGTCTTGTCATGGATAGGTAAATTTTATGTCTTAGATAATAATGATGGCGGCCCTTTTTGTTTTGTTCAAATAAACAGAGACGCGGCATAAAATTTACCGTCATTAAATAAAGCATCCTAATTGTAAGACTTTAGATACTTAAATACCTAGATTATAGTATTATTATTATAATGCTTAATTAAATTAAAATATTTGTAATTCGTATTCTATTTAAGTTTATGAGAGTATTTGAGGCAGCTTGCAGATAAAATCCTCTATATGCTATTGCTTTGATATTGCTATGTACCTACACAGTGTGTGTTGAATGTTCACTCATTATAATTTCTGTCTCGTTGGGTACTTGAAGCAAAACGTTAGCATCATGCAATATGCATTGTAATCAATGCATAAAAGTTTATTTACAAGACCAAACCACAAGCGTAACCGAAAAGCGCAAAGTTTTTCATTTACCTTCCAAATTGTACCGAAGTACCAAAGGGTTGAATTGTTGTTGTAAAAAATTAAACTTTCAAACAAGCACCAAGTTTTACCTTTGTCCAAATGCCAAGAAAATAACACTACTCAAATACAAAATCTTTTTCTATCTCCCCGCATTATTCGTTGAGTGAAAACACGAAATTTTGCCGATTCGAGTATCTCGGGGGAACTCGGTAGAATAAGTTATTGCACGTTGAATATTTTGAGTAAGCAGTTGAATTATTTATGGCGAGTCTCGATCGAGTTTAGTATAATATACAAGCCATTAATAACAAAACATAGAAAAAATTGAATAACCTTGTTGCATGATTGCTGGCCTGAGCTCTCGACGCCGGTGGGCTGTTGGCAGAATGGGTTTAATGACAGAAGCACGTGCAACACATAATGTGCATGTTGGATAAGGTGCAATATTATTTGGTACATTATCGGTTGCGGACACAATTGATAATTTGAGAGTTACTCAATAGTTGTATTAAGTTCGCGCAATTCAAAAGCAATATAATTCTGTTACTTTCGTTTTGTGTAGATTCCACATCAGCCATCGGAGTAACTAAACTTCATTTACATTTCTCTACATTGATTCTTAATATTCAAAAATATTCAATCTTAAATATTGAATCATCGATTCATAACGGACTAACCGTAGACTTAACAAGCAAATCCCACAGGACCTAGAAGACAAGCTCCGTTTTAATAACTTTTATTTTTCCATAACCTGTTCATTTGGCACCAAATAAATCCTTGAATGAATGAATAAGATGAGAATTGTGGAAAAAGTTGACGAGGACAACTAACTATTTTGAAGGTAAACTACCTTTTGAGTATGTTTTTTTTAAACTTATTTAGACCGAATTTTAAAATTTTGGTTATCACTTATATAGCATCTACAGTAAGTAAAATAAAACAACAATTGTGTCCGCATACAATACATACTCGTATTAGTTAAAAATAAGACCATTTCGAAGCTTATTGGTCCTTCGCAATGCTTCATCCGGATAAGTATGTACATTTTTGGTCAGCAAAAATTAAGTGCATCATCTTTGGTTATTTATAACACACTCCCTTAACATTTTAAAATAGCATATTCAGCATATTGTCTTTTTGATATATTGCTTGTTTTATAAGGAGTCTTATGTGTTGTGTAGTACCAGTAGAAATCTTCAAATCATCCGTAAAGGTAAAGTTGTCGGCTCATTGAACTAAACTTGTTTACATTGTGGTAGCCACCCTGTTAGCATGTTAGTTTATTCGGTAGTTTAGTCGCTGGCTAGATTGTAAACAAACTGAGTGGTTCAATTTACCGTCGTAATAATAGGTAAAAATGCACATAAATATTTAAAGTAAGGTACTAAGGTCGTATTTTACTGATTTGCAAAAACTTGTCATTTCGTCCATGTTACGGTATTCGTGGTCGAAGTACAAGTAAAATTGAATTATTAAAAAACAAATTATACTTAAATAAATTCTAAGTCCTGTTGCTTTGATAGTAATGAATATACTCGCAGTGCTATTGACACTTTATGTTATAACTGATGTTAGAAATACTTCCACAGACTAAAGTCACTTTCTCACCCAAATCCGTTTACAGGTGACCTGGCGGGTAATGGTGAATATTGGAAAATCCTGTCCAGGCTATCAACTAGCGGATTCTGGTTTTTCTGTAGGTAGTAAACTTGGCCATCTCCTGTTGGCAGCTCATGGTAGTTTTGACTGTGAGCAGCCGCGCATAGCGCCATGACGATCGCGAAAGATCTCGCCATTTTTCCTGAAACAAAAAAGAACAACTAAGTAAGCAAAAAAAGAAAAGAAAACCCAAAGTTTGCGGCGCCCATTATAGCGCTACCGCCTTTTCCGAAGTTGAATAATTTTAAGGGTTGTTTTTGAAACCCGATGCGCATTTTAAAGGCTCCGGTTTGAAACTTCTATTTGGATTTTTCCGCAACAATTCACTTATCAATTTCATGGATGTTGCACAAAAGGTCAGTATCATAAAGTCGTCAGTATCATAAAGTAAAAAAAAGGTTGATGGATTTTTTACTTAATTTTCTATTTATAGTATATTTCCATTGGATTTTATCGAAGGAAAAATATTATGCGTTATTGGACACTAAATAAGAACTACTCCGTTTTGAATGAACGTTGTTTATTGTATAAAAAAAAATACTTTAACAAAAATAACTTTGTGGTTTACAAATGTAATTAAACAGTCAAAATCAACAAACGTTTATATTTAGTACGCTAAAACATAGCCCAATGAGACCAAATTAACTCAACAAATCTTAAAAAACTAGTTTTTTCAGTCTCTAAATTCAAGGTAAAGTTTAGTAAAAAGTTGGTACAATCACTATTTATTTTCGAAAAAGTACCTTATCGCCGGTGGTAAAATATTTAGTGATATGAAGTGATATCATTTGAAAACGACTAATAACTTACGATTAATTTTAATAGTCAAGGGGCTGTTTCACCATCCATTGATTAGTGTTAGGTGTGATGCCGTCTCTATTCGCTTTGTTCGAATAGACAGACGGCATCACATTTAACCGTCGGTTAACACTAATCAATGGATGGTGAAACAGCCCTTAATTTAAGAACACTGTAGTATAAAAACTTTTACCAAAAATCTATAATTTTGTCTCAACAAACACTAAATGATTAACGTATTTGAAAAGGTACCTTATGTAAAATGGGCGTAAAATGTTTAGTGAAATAGTAAAGAATTAAGAATAAGATATAAAAAAATGCTTTTGATTTGTAGTTGTAACTATTAATCGTTATTATTATTATTATAAATCAACCTCTAAAGACCAGCAGGTGGTAGGACCTTGTGCAAGGTCCGCCCGTATTGCTACCACCATCTTGCTCGCTAATCCTGCCGTGAAATAGCAGTGCTTGCATTGTTGTTTTCGGCGTGGAGAGTAAGACAGCCGGTGAAATTACTGGCACTTGAGGTATCCCATCTTAGGCCTCTAGGTTGGCAACGCATCTGCAATACCCTGGTGTTGCAGGTGTCTAGGGGCGGTGGTAATCTCTTACCATCAGGTGACCCACTTGCCCGTTTGCCATCCAGTCGAATAAAAAATAAAAGACACAAATTGGCGTAAATCGTCAATAAGGGGCTTATCACACTAGCGATCGCCTCGCTTTCAACTCGCCGCAAATCGCTAGTGTGATAAGGCCCTAACTGGCTACCGCCTAATGGTGGCCAGTTATTGATGATTTACCTTACTCTAATTAAACGCATTTTATGATGATTCTGATTGACGTTTTTTACGCGCCGACAAGCACCGCACTGGGCCCGCGTGGGAACTACTGCCCAAGCTCTCTCATTCTGAGAGGAAGCCTGCACCCAGCAGTGGGACGTATATAAGCTGGGATGATGATGATGATGATGAAGCGCCGACAAAGTATCGACGTCCGACACGTCTTCCAAACCGATACCGAGCCCACAGTAAGCATTCAAGAGTGGCACCGACAATAAGGTACCTTTCTTACTAAACTTTAAGGGATGTTTTAACTCATAAATAATCGATTTAAAAACTTGTGTCTCTGTCAAATTAAAATTTAGACCCTGCTTATTAATATAGAGTAAAAAAAGAAAAAATGATTTTTTCGACATTTTACTTTAAACGCGATTATCTCGGAAACTAGAACCGACAACAAGGTACCTTTTCCCAGATAACGCCACAAATAATACTTACTGGTCGTGGGTGCGAACCCGGGCCTGCACCTTTGTTTTCCGAAATTCATGTGCTTACATTTGAAATTTAACGCGAGCTTGACGGTGAAGGTAAACATCGTGAGAAAACCTGAACCTGCGAAGCTCAGGGGCGTGTGTGAAGTTCCCAATCCGCACTTTATACGAGATGCATAAACTGCTTTTCTTTCAGCTATTACAGGAATAGTAGACGAAAAAAAACTCATGCTAAACAATTAATAGGAAATAAATGTCACTAGCATTCGATGATTCCATTTTGTAAGTTTACATTCGCACTCCAAAAAAAGTCCACGGAAAATTCGCAAGGTTCCCGCCAATTTGTTTATTTTTTCAAATTTCTTACTTTTTTTTGGCAGAGTCAGTAGCCAGTAGCAGATATTTTTACCCGCGATCTGTCAAATTTCGGATGGGCGCCAGGTTGGCCAACCAAACACACAAAGTTTTATTTAAATATACGACTACTTACTGTTTTTGGTAGGATTGGTAGCAACCTGTAGCAACAATTTTTTATACACAATCTGTCAAACTTCATAAGACCGGCAGGTTGAGCAACCTAACACTAGATTTTTTTACACTATGCAGGCTAATTTTATAGCAAAAATACATGTACTTGTGAATTAGAATCGTTTATTGCAAGTCACATTACAATTTAAAGGTGTTGCGACTTGGTTTAAAAATTTTGGAAACCTAAAACAATGCAATAAAGGATTTTTATACATTTTTTCTTCTCTAGAGCAGAAAAGTCCCGCTTTGTGCTGGGTATTTAGTGCGGTTATGATTCAATTAAATCATAGTTGGAAGAAAATGATATTACCTGAATGGCCACGGTGAAGATGAGCAGTTTAATGTTGCCTGGTCTCCAAGTAAATTAATGCTGTTCATAATGCACCCACCCGTTTTTATACACGAAGATGCTCTCGATTGCAGTCTTGTTATGTAAATTTTGAGAAAAAATTAATATTTATTTCCATAAAATCGGCCAAGTGCGAGTTGGGCTATAGCGCCAAGAGGGTCCGTAAAGTCGTGGGGAACAAAAAACGAATTTTGAAAATTTGTGAACACTTTAGCTAAAGGAAAAGATTCCATTAAGTCTGAGCTACCGTGTATTAAGACTCGAGTATTTACACTATCTAAGCATTTACTGACTTGTCATTTAGCTCACGTCGAAGCCAGTGTTCCCAGATGCGAGTATCCATATTTAATCTTCGACATATTGCACACCTTCTATTTCATTCCTTGTTAAACCAGTGTTATGGGAAGTAGCGTTGTTCGTGGAAAGTTGTTAATTATTATTGTGATAAAGAAAGTAATAATAAGGATTAATTGTATTGTATCATATTGTACCTAAGTACAATAAATAGGTCTCTTGAAAATGCATATATTAATGTAGTGTTCGTCTAGCAAATTAAGAATTTTAGCATTCACATTCTGAATCGAGACTTTCAGACGTTAATTTTCAAGATGTTGTGTAACCTGCACATAGTGTGGCTGTATTGAAGTTTAACGTTTTTATTACCTTTTTTATGTGAAATATTTAGGCTTCCGTACCTCAGTCGACAAAAAAGAAACCTTATACGATCACTTTGTTATCCGTCTTCGTGTTCTAAGGTGACTTTGGTCAAGGCAATCAAAAGGTTAATTCGTTAAAAAGGTGTTTCCGTACAGATTGCTGGAGAACAAAATAGGAACTAGGAAGTTCCAGTTGTCCTAGAAACTTGAAATTTGGTACGAAGGTAGCTCTTAAATATAGCGTTAATGATAACGATTGTATAATATCTTTCTTTTTTATGTCTATCTATCTATGTCAATAATCAATCTAAAGCAGGGTTTCTCAAAGTGGGGTAACTCCTAGGGGTTCGCTATTCGACGGTAGGGGGTTCGCGACAAGGTTTACGTGATGGTGGCTGCAAGACGGCAAGATGATTAAGATTGGTTTTTGGAGTCTTTTTTTATTTTTTTGGGTTGCTTAGTACCTACCCATAACACAAGCTTTGCTAAGCTTAATACTTTGGGACTAGGTCAATTGATGTGAATTGTCCCGTGATATTATTTATTTATTTATTTATTTATTTATTTTATTTATTTTAAATATTGGTATCTTCTTTGTACCATTATGGCATTAGACTCAGTTTAGCTTTTATTGTGCTTTATTTTGTGTATGTAATTCAGAAGAATGATAATTTATCTAGTATTAACTAATAGAATAAATATTATTTTATGCATTAGAGGGGACAATCAAGTCTTTGAGAGAATAAGTAGCACCTTTTTTAAAGATCCCTCAGAATATCGCAAATAAATAATGAACTTATTAAAAAAAACGTACACTAAGACGTTTAAGATTCCGTAGAAAAAAGGTTAAAAATTAAAAGGCATTTTAAATCGAATTAGTTTTGCCCTTTGACCGATTTGTAAAGAATTTCTATCGGCATGACCCGCGTAATTTTTTATAAAAATAGGTACTTTTCAGCTTTGGCCTTTCAATATTTTTTTTTTGCAAAAGTAATGTGTATATGCATTGCTTACTTATTACATATCTCATAAATAAAGAATATAATTCTTACCTATTTTTCAAATGTTTTCGCCAAATTACTATTTCCAAGTCCAAGATGTTGTATAGCCCCAGAGTGAAGCAGACAAGCTGTTAGGGTAAATTGAGAGACCTCACAGTTCGGTGCGTGTTTATAAACTTGGCTGCAAACTTCCGGATCCCGGTCCCACACAATATTATGCCTGTAATGTACCGATACATTACATCAATCACCCCTTTAAGGCTAATCGATATTTTCAAGGAAGTTGTCATTGTTTTGTTACATTTTAAACATTCCAGGAAGTGCGTAAATTTAACATGTGACTTATGACATGTTATGTTGATGGATGAAGGCACTATTTTACCAAGGTTCGGTATAATTGCGACATAACAATGCAGCATGATTAGTAGCGCAGAAAACAAAAGTAATTTAAAATGTTTAAGCCAAGCGTTTCATATTTCGTCGGTGCTTTATTGGTGTGAGTTTCACTTTATTTACGAGCATTTTAGCAACCGGCACTGCAAATAAAAAACAATAGCATGGC
>NC_133484.1:10285568-10329350 GCF_025370935.1 Choristoneura fumiferana
CGTGGTCGAGCAATGCTCGCATGGCAGCCGCGCGAAGTCGATACGCAGCTTTATATTAGCAGGTTGCTTTCCACAACTCGACGATGCTCTTTTTACCATCGCGCATCGGGATTGCTAAGCCACTCGCCACTGTTCATAATTTAGCCGTGTTATACAAACTTATAGCAAATATCATCATTAATAACCCAGAATAGCCACGGCCAAATTACGAACAGTGATAACTGGCTCAACAATTCCTGTTCGCGGCTGCATCTATTCTGTGTACCTAGTCGGTTATAGATATTAAAATGCGGGCTAGCTCCTGACGACGCCTGGTAGCCTACGTTTCGCAGATGACTTCTGAAGTAACACGGGACGTTATATAGTGACCTATATTTCGCTTCGTCAGATCATTCCAGCAGGATGCGTGCGGCTGTATCGTTTGTTTTCCTGCGTGTTCTCCACAGAGGGTTTTCTGTGACACCTAGATCATCCTTTGGCTGACGTAGGTCATGTTCTAGGTTAGTCATTTTATGAATAGGTCATGTTCTAGGTTAGTCATTTTATGAGTAGGTCATGTTCTAGGTTAGTCAGTTTATAAGTAGGTATGTTCTAGGTAAGTCATTTTCTTGGTAGGTCATGATCTAGGTAAGTCATTTTCAGAGTAGGTCATGTTCTAGGTATGCCATTTTCTTGGTAGGTCATGTTCTAGAAAAGTCATTTTCTGAGTAGGTCATTAAACTCACCAGCCAAATAGCAAGGTTCAAGTGGCGACTGCGCCGATTCACAAGTGACAGTGACGTTGGGGTCCTGCGGAGGCCACTCTCGGCCTTCTCGTAGCACGGTCAGCATGCGGCCTTCTTGGTACTCCCGCAACGGCGAGGCTTGACCCACGCTGCTGCCGTACACTTGTGATAGGTCCATGTATGCTGTCACTACGGAGAGCTGAACAAAAAGCTAATTAAAGTACTTAATTCGTAGAAGAAACAGAAGAAGAATGCACACACCTCTGAAGCATTAAGTTGTATGAAGGTTCCAATCCACGATACCACAGTTCAAACCTCAGATTTTGAGAGGACGTCTGTGCCAGAAGTAAGACGTGTATGGGCCGGGGATGCCAGTGCGGAAAATTAATTGATACCTACAGGACCGTAAAATTTTCGGGAATCAGCAATTTTGAATAATATCAAACAATCGAATGGATTTAGGTCGATTTGGTTTAGCTACAAGGTAAAATCACTAAATCAGTGTCTCTTGCTCAGTTAATGCTGCACAATATGATTCAGTTAAAATTGTAATGTATGTAAACTCTTTATTGCACATAAAATAAAAATAAATAACACAGAGAGGAGAACAAAGGCAAGCTTATCTCTAAGAAGGATCTCAAAGTCAAAGTCAAAGTCAAAATATCTTTATTCAATTTAGGCTATAACAAGCACTTATGAATGTCAAAAAAAAATCTACCACCGGTTCGAAAACCTCTGCTGAGAAGAATCCGGCAAGAAACTCAACGAGGTATATTTTTTTTAAACAGATTTACAATATTATTAAATGATATGTATACATCACAAGTATTTAACACAACTCTTCCAGCTAACCTAATTAAGAGAAGACAATTTATTATATTAGGGGAGGAGGAATGTCTGATAAAATTAAGGATGATCATTCGCAGACGAAATTAAATCTCAAATTATATAAGAATAATTAAAACATTGACATCTATGTACCTTACAAATATGTCGATGGATTAAAGTACCTAATTGAAATAATACATCATATTGTATCTTAGCCAGAAACACTAGAAAAAAATACTGTAAAATGTCATCTTGTATCTAAACTAAATAGACTCAGTCTCTACTTGTATCCTATGAGTTCACTCATGTACGCGCCTGACTCGTAAAACAACAGAAATCGAAAAAGCTTTGTTATAAAAAACAATACGACTATAATCGGATTTAGTTATGAATATTTGGTGTAAATAATGGAAACAAAGCTTTGAAGGCCGCATCAAAGAGCGAAGACACGAAGTCAAGCCGCGCAATATAAAGTCGAAAGTCCGGCTTTAGGGGTTAATCGGTCCGATTGTCTCCCTACAAAAGAATTATAATAGCATTTCTAATTCTTTAATTACTTGGAATCGTTTTGATTATCAAAGGGGACGGCTTATGTCCATAAAGTTTTATACATTTAAACGGATTGAGGGTAAGTAAATTGGGACAGTAAACTGTTGTTCCACGAGCTATTATCCAAGGTTTGACTTGATAAAGTCAAACGAAGGTAGACTGTTTGTTTAACAAAAAGCTATTAGAAAAGCAACACGATATTTCAGCCGCTAAACCTTAAAAAAGGTACGAGTAGGTAATCTCTGCTGAGTGATATTAGGTTAGTACTTTAAAGCGACTAAAAATTTAATGTTGCAGTTAATTGAAAATAAGCCTGGTTTTTGGTCTAAAATAAAAAGGTTTATTATTAGTGTTGCTTCTTGAAATGATTGTGTTATGGTGTCAACTAAACAGCAGCATCAATCAGCAGTGGCACCAATTGACCTAAATCCCAAACTCTTAAAGTTTGTACTACCAGACAAGGGATAAACACATAATGACGATAATGCTCATTAATGATATTGGTGGTGTTAAAATATGTATAATGCTCATTAATTATATTGGTAGTGTAAAAAATATGTATAATTTATCATTACCGGCACTGCAGGAGCAGCTGGGGGTGTGCAACCCCGATCCCTTGTGCTGGCGGTCCTCACGAAGTTCATGCACTGGGTTCCGTAGGGGGCGTGCACTGGGTCCCCAGGGGGAATCAGGATGGGTCTGCACTGGGGGTTGGTGACCGCATCTTGTACTAGTTGCCCGTTATCATTGCAACACGTTACTGGCTCCTTGTCTGCAATGAAAAAAAAAGCAGATATAAAACCATATTGGTAGGTTTAATTAAGAGAAGTTTCCCTGCTGGCCGCGCGGCCGCGTTAGGTATTCGTTTGGGATATTGCTGTCTTTATCGCTCGTAACATAAGCGCTCGCAGCCGTCCCCCCATGCCTTCCGCAACGACGTCTGTAATTTATATCGAGATAGCTGTAGGCTTTTCAAGATTTGAGCGGTTGAATTTTGGATTTCGTTGTCCTCGTATCATACGAAAAGTATAGCACAGAAATCAATGATATTTTACAATCAAGATATTCATTATATTTTCTATGCCTGTGGTTTTTTCAATTTTTGTAAAAATGCTTTATTAGTCTGTAATTCTCGTGCAAAGTTGACATCTTTATTTTGTTTACTTTTGAGTTCCTGTAATTCTGATATTACACATTTATATGAAAATCTAAACAACCACATGCATAGATAATTACGTCTAGTCCATGCTTACAAAATTTCGTCTATTTCTGTTGCCTAGTTTTCAAATGAGACCGATCATACCGTTTTACAAAAGCAGTAAAAATAACAACACAAAAAAAACTTACATCACAACATAGATGATCATTTAATTAACTTTTTACACAAATTTTCCCCACAAATGATAAGCCACAAACCTTTTCGAATGATAATACATACTCGTATTTGTATAACATTAATTAGTTTTCATAGATACCTACAGCTGTGTATTGAAATAATTTATGTAAAATACTTTAGAATAACTTGCGTCGGATGCTAAAAAAGAACTCAGTCAGTCAATTAATTTGTCCCTTAAAAGTCTACAATTACTTATACAAATAACTTCTACGTGTACAAGTACATTATTTCTCTATCTCAATACAAAGTCTCTATCTAAATACAAGATCTCTATCTAACTACAAGAATTAATATTTAGTTCTTGACATTTAATAAATTAAATTGTTGTATGATATATTTGTAATTTGAAATGAAACCGTAAACAAAATGAAAGCCGAAATACCTAAATTAACAAAAACTCAATTTCATCCAGTCAAAAGCGATGCTTAATCCCAAATCGATACAACACGCGTATTCAAACCCTCAGCTCAACACAAAAGCAAATAGCAGCACTTAAAAAGAAATATCCAATTAGTCAATGCCGAGCAAACACACATTAAACACGCACTTCTTGGATTTTGGTCCAAAGTACCTGTACATTCTCGTACATCTGTCTTATTCTCGCTGTTTGTAATGTAAAAAACTTATTTAACTTACTACCTGTACAAAGTTAAACAAGTTGTACTAGAAGGAGTCATCTGACTACAACACAGGCGTAGTCAAAAGGAAACCTAAGACATCAATTACAGTACGTACGGTATTTGACAATTCCTGAATTTGCCATATCCTATTATTACGATGCGCATCTACTAACGGAAAAATTAAATTCTGACCCAAAAATACTTAAGGGTTACGAATATATAGGCAAAAATATGCTTGACCTTAGTTTGACCTTCGTATTTTTATTTCAGGGATTCCCTTTACCTGGAAAGTAAATCCATAAATATCTAGGTTTATCTATGGTATCTGTCACGAAGGGCCGGTATTACGAAGCGCAAAATTCGAACTTCGTATCTTGCCGTCCCGCTGATGCTTATATTATTTAATACGAGAGTGAAAGGGACGGAACGACACGAACTTCGATTTTCACATTTCGTAGTAACCCCCCCAGGTCGCAGGCAGACATTAGCCATTAGCCAAAGAGTAGGTATTCACATAAAAAACAGAATGTACTCTAGCAGGTTTCTGCCTAATGAGTAATTAATTGAAAAAAAAATTAAAACATAATGTTATATAAATGAAAGACATAAGTCATTATGAGTTGAACCTTTAGAGATTAAGTCCCTACTCGCGCCTATTACAAGTACCGACGCAGAAAGATCGTTCAGTTCGTTGAAATGGATGTTTACAGAAAGATGCCGTAGCTAAACTGTTCCAAATAGAGAAAAAACAGTTAATAGTTTAGTTTATTCTTTATTCTGAAAATCGCGTTAGCTACTAAATTTACTGCAGGTATTTATTTTTATTATTACGAGTATGTCATGAGGCTTGGTAGTAAAGCTAGCCTAATTGTCAAATCCCGGACGAGCCCCCAAAAATGTGGGATCGTGCGAAGGAAAACAAACTTTTCGAAATAAATTAAGAAAAAGTTTATTAAAAATTAAACTATTGAATACGTATTTAAAAGCAAATAACAGAAAACACCACTAGCGCATAGGCTCACCCGATCAAAACTCGCACTCTCCAACTCACTCGCTTGTCCCATTCACTCCACAAAAATCATCGGTCATTCCGTCCGCTCTTGTTCATCAAACCATTCATCTGCAAATCCACCCTCATCCCACATACATAATGACAAAATTACATTCTGACTTTCAACAATGAGGGCTATCGCGAATGAATTTGCCGCTAGAGGCGCTAGTGTAGCGTGAGGTCTCCGAAATGTCAAATCTCATAGTTATTGAGTGAGCTACGCGGTTTATTTATAATTAGAATAATTTGTGAATATTTTGCATTACCTGAAATTAATTATGGCAATTATGCGTTACGGGGCAATGAATGTCTGTGTTTTGAGACAGTTTTGTCTTTCGGAAACTTTTGTCCTCCCTTTTTTTCCGAACAAAACGGGACTTAGCAACACTGTGGTTGCTGGATATTTTTATGGTACGGTTTTAAGGTGTATTAAATATGATTTTAATTTAAACTTTGTTTTAACGCCCGTAATAACCGACTCTGAAAGCCACACTTCAAAACCTCACGCAACAGTGCGCCATCTAGTGAGACAAAAAACGATAGCCCTCATTAGGTACGCCAGTTGATGTGGACCCCCCCTATTATTATTATGAAAATATAGGTACCTACCTATACCGTCACTTTTTAGTGAGGAAAAAATTGTTCGGTTGAAAATAGCAAAGTGAATTTTGTAAAATCTATGCATATCTATCTCTTTCTAAAACGGTATTATCTATGCAATAAGTATGGCGCTACTTGCGTGTGACTTCACATGCTAGTCTTTGTCTCTATAATCTTTAATCAAACCATAAATAAATATATGAAATATTTATTTATCAATTAACAACTACAATAAAACAAAACAAAAACAATATAATAAACTAAACTAAAATTACAAACTGCGTAGTATGTTATCAATTGCTATGTTAAAACTAAATGATATTCTCTATCTCTACAGTCGACTAGGAAATTCCTTTACCACCCTAAGCTTCAATGTCAAGTATACGGCGTAAAATATTGCATATTATCAAAACTCACATGTCAATGCGAGCTTTAAAAAAATCTGATTTCACAACAAAAAACTGTACCTAAAGCACTTACCTGTTCGACTATACTGACTCTACTATAAATTACATGTCACCAAAAGTAAAGCATTCCAAGTAAATTAGTGCGCCATCTTTTTATTTGCTATTTGAAGGGTCCACGGAAAGAACGTGTTTAGTCAGTCACCTTTTTAAAAATTGTGATTTGAATCTATAAACTGAGCTCGCAAAGTACTATGATTTACCATTGAATTATATAATCTGAAAACTCTTTCCGGGGACCCTTCATTTCATTTTAGATTTTCACTAGCTCTCATGATGTCAACAAAGACGTTGTTAAACGTCAAGTTCTGACCAGAAACGTTAACTATTTCAAATCTCCACGCAAAATTTCAACAGGAGTAAAATTTCGACTAAAAGGCAACGCAGTTACGACGCAGTAGAATGTAAAACTTCATACAGATTGAGTTTATTAATGACGGCTAGCTGTCCTGCTAAAAGCCTGTGTGAGTATACAGTTACTGACACCTCGTGTCATGTAAAAAACATTAAATTAGTTAAAAAAATCAAAAACCCGAATGTCTTAAAAACTAAAAAGAAGAAAATAAGTCTAGCGGTCTAGTACTCTGTTGAGTAGCTAATTTAAAGTTCAATAGTCGGGACCCATTACTAGGAATTTTTGAGCTGGTCATAATATATATGGGTTCTGACTATTGAACTTTAAGTTAGCTACTTAACAGAGTTCTAGACCACTAGACTTATTTTCTTCCTTTTATTTTTTTTATTTAATGTTTTATTTAATACTTTTTTAATATTTCTGTGAAAATGGTAGATTAAAAGTAAAAGTAGTAGTTGTAGTAGTAGTTGGTAGTTAATGGTAGTAGTAAGTAAGTGGTTTATTATAACCCATATATATTTAGAATGGGCTAATTGTTAGCTTTCATTTGGTATCCATAATTGTTACAATACTTACAATTTTTTTTTCAATCCCCGCCATATTTTTTTCGCAGACACCATATTGAAATATGTTAAACCTCATATGTTAAAATCCGTCCAGCCGTTTAGGCTGCAGCGAGGACCGAAGAAATGGACATTACATACCCACATACATACATACGCTCGAAAAACATAACCTCCCTTCGTGCAGTCGGGTAAACAACATCTTCTATGAGTTGCGTCAGCACTGTCCCTTTTTCCCGACTGCAAGAGGCCGTAAAGCGATTGAGTAAAGCATTTATTGTAATTATTTAGCTTGTTCCTATTTTTTTTTTTTGTAATTTTAGCTATTTGAAGGTAAGTATTTATAGAAGCTTCAAATGCAAAGGATAGCAATGTTTGAAACGTGATTGTTTTAGCATTGTTTGCTTGACCTTCATAAAGACAACAGACTGCGATCAGAATAGGAATGGTAATGTATAAGTATATCTTTCAATCCTACTCACATCGCTGTCTAAGCTAATAATACGGTCGTGTCCGAGTCTGACTAAAACTTAGCCGATTCTTTACTGAGCTGAGCACTAACTGTTTTGCTTTCAGTCCAAAGCTAGGATTTACACAACTTTTTTCTTCCTCTGGCGAAGAGCTTACAGCAAAAGTAAAGTTTCAAGTGAATTTTCACTCCGCGATACAAAATTGAAGCCTGACAACATCATCACAAATACAACATCAACATCAGTTCACAAATAATTCACTAAAGTTGAGGACTGCATGGCACTGACACTAAATCGCAGCTGACGTCAACCTCTGAGAATACGGTGCGTATGTATTCGCATAATTTTTGAAAGTCATAACGTAATGTTTGGCATAATTTTTGTTACGTATTTAGTATATAGGTACCTAGTTATAATTTTTTCTCCACCGAAACTGTAAAATTTTCAGAAATGTTTCAATGATCATCCTGTAGAACTCTATAGGTTAGGTCAATAGGATATCTAGGTAGAATAATTAAAGTAAAGGCTTTTGCTGAATTTAGTTTGCTTCTTTTGCAAACAAAGAACTACGACGACAAGGGAAGGAAAGATAATAAACAAACATACGAATCCACGGGGCAAAATTTGACAGTTAGTGAGTTCCTATTATCGATAATCTCAATTATCGATGCTTGTTCCATATACTAGTGATCACTCCAAGTTCTGTTTCTGTAAAATATGTTTTTATTAAAAATGAGAGAATTAAACAAAATAATAACGCAATTCTCAACTTTCTTTTTTAAAACGATTTATGAAAATGTTTTCATCATAATTGTTATTCTTCGTTTGTGTAAAGCGACAACATAATAATTTATTGTCGGTGTACCTTATTACATTAAATAAATAAATCATTAAAATATGCTTTGTGTATATTATACTGAAAACCAGCGCTGCGGCTTGCTGTAGCAATACGCAGAGTATGGCCCTTTTTACTTCTTTCGGCACAATTATCTGTTTTTTAGCTGTAATTTTATTTTATTTTTGCTGTGCCGAATTTACTTACGTAAATAAATTTATTCTTTCTTTCTTGTGTGAACTTCATACTTGTCATCAGAATAATACTCGTACTTTAAAAAAAATACACACATGCTGGGGGCGATTACTAGTAAATATATGGAACAAGCATCGATAATTGAGATATCGATATAGAAACTCACTACCTGTCATAAAACTTTGCCCCGTCGATTCCTATGTCTGATAATAAATAACAAAAATATACCTTTTTGAGATCCTCATAACGAGCCCTTTACTCGTAATTTGTTATATGACACAGTAAGGTTTGCAAAACTTTTACTTCCGAACACGTACGTATTCTACACTTTTATTAAATAGTAAATATGACAGTTTACATAAAAAAGGAAGAATAATTAAAAACATAAAAATTGAAAGATTCAAAACGTTATTTGTATTTATTAGTATTTACCCGACTGCAAGGAGTGGTATTGTTCTAGTTTTTATTTCATATTTTTTGATTAAAATAAGTTGTTATGCTTTCATATATTTCAAAGGGTACCTGCAACGGATGTTTCCTGGAATCGTTTATTATTTGCCATCGCGATTGTTCAATCTTCCGAGTTGCTTTAAGATGCTGGATTAAAAGAGATACGCGAGTAGCTTTTCTATGTAAAACACGTTGTTGGTTGACGTTTTCATTCCGTGCATAACTCTTTCCCTTGACGTCTGATTAAACAATTTTACATGGGGATGGTTGGGAAATTGAATTGAATAAACGTATTTAAAGTTTTATTCATAGATCCGACGTATATTCAACAACTAAACTCAATCTGAGATACTTAATTCAAACTCATTTTTTTGTGCAAACAATAAAATTGATTTGCCCGACCATTAATTTAGTTTTATTCCAAAATGTTATTAAAACAACTGAGTTAAAAATACTTACGTGTCTGGGTCACACCCGCAGTTAGCGACATATCATGGGTGATAATCTGTCCCCACTGTTGGGCATTGAGGTTCCAAACTGGGTCCACTAGGTTCTTGTCAGGGAAGAGAGCCAGGCTGATGGTGCGCGGGTTGGGAAGCTGCTGCCCGGTCGAGGATACTGGCCACGCGCTGATGCCTTAAAAGGTCAAGCAATAGAATAAGGGTCTCCCCACATCTATTGACGCGGAATCAGCAATAACCGATTGAAAAAGACGTCGACGCGTCGGCAGGTGTCGGCCGAGCCTTAATCTTGCCTTTTTAGCTCTATTCGTGGCCATAAATATTTTTTCTCGCGGCTTTTGACGTTTCCGCGTCAATATACCTAACATTGTATTTAAGATGTTCGAAATCGGAGAAATCATTTGCCCCTAAGATACAGGTATTTTATACCTAGTTTAGGGGACAGAATTTCTGAATACTCTATAGTAACTCTCATGTACAAACCTAATTATTGTATAGTGAACTGTAACATGCTTATGTACAAATAAATAAATTATTAAATAATAATATGTGGGGAGACCCTTTAGGAATTACTTTCTTAGTCCCATATCTATAAAACAAGGTTAAGTTTATTAGGATTTAAATTTGTGTTTAATCAGCAAAAAACAGGATTACCGGCACGTCCTCAAAATAACTTTACTGAGCCAATTGGAATAAAGACACTCATAAACAAGTAATGTCATTAGTTTGAATCCACGTTACGTTGTCACACGTTCAGTGCAACAACGTTAGGTGTTAGGTGGTTAGAAACAGTAGAGTTGGGGTGTCGTTGGATAGGTCTTTTAAAACCATTACGGGGTTGCTAAAACGATTTATCGATTTAGCGATACTTTGCAAAATATTCATCTTTAAAGTGCAAATTTTCATTAAAATCGAGCGTTCCCCTCCCCCCTCTAAAATCGATCTACAACATACGAAATCCTTAGAAAAATATTACTTATTTTTTTCGTAATGTCTACGGAACCCTATTTCGGACGTGCGTGTCTGACACGCTCTTGGCCGGTTTTATTATTTAATTTTGTTTTTATCAGCAATACGCTTGCTCAACTAATATAAATCTAAAATCGCTTGGTCGTATTTGCGGTGGTCAAGCTGGTATGATTAGAGGAAATATCTTTCTCATCTAAAAATAATCTTCAATTTAGCCGTTTACTATTTATGCACAGAGTATGTTAGAGACACTCACCGTCTGCATAGTTAAAAGGCAAAAGGCGCCCGTAGGGCCCCTGTGCCATGCCCCATGCAGGCCTTTGAATGTTGTTGCAGGAACCGTCAATGCTCCGATATCGTGCCTTCGGGCATACGGGAGGCGCGAGGCCGCATGTCAATCCAGAGAGATCCACTCCCACTCCTAATGGCGGTGGAGGGTTGCTGAAACTACACACGAACGATATTAAAATTTATATTCCTGACGACGCAAGCTGTCAGTCGGCAAAGAGCTCGCTTTTCCAATGTTTGAAATACCAACTGTATGTAGGTATAGGTATTAAACGTAAAAGTCAAGTAAATGTGGGTTACCAAAGCACCTACTATATAACGTTAACCTTATATAACTTGCCTGATTTACAATAAAAGCCTGTTTCACCACTTATGGATAGGTAAATTTTATGTCATAGATAATAATGATGGCGGCCCTTTTTGCTTTGTCCAAATAAACAGAGACGCTGCATCACGTACGATTGCAGTCGCATAAAATTTACCGTCATTAGGTAAATTAAGCATCTTAATTGTAAGACTTTAGATACCTAAATACCTAGATTATTATTATAATGCTTAATTAAATTAAAATATTTGTGGACTAATTCGTATTCTATTTAAGTTTATGAGAGTATTTAAGGCAGCTTGCAGATAAAATCCTCTATATGCTATTGCTTTGATATTGATATGTACCTACACTGTGTGTGTTGAATGTTCACTCATAATAATTTCTGTCTCGTTGGGTACTTGAGCAAAGTGTTTCGTTATAAAACGTACGTCAGCATCATGCAATATGCATTGTGGTCAATGCATAAAAGTTTATTTACAAGACCAAACCACAAGCGTAACCGAAAAGCGCAAAGTTTTTCATTTACCTTCCAAATTGTACCGAATTACCAAAGGGTTGAATTGTTGTTGTAAAAAATTAAACTTCCAAACAAGCACCAAGTTTTACCTTTGTCCAAATGCCAAGAAAATAACAGTACTCAAATACAAAATCTTTTTCTATCTCCCCGCATTATTCGTTGAGTAAAAACACGAAATTTTGCCGATTCGAGTATCTCGGGGGAACTCGGTAGAATAAGTTATTGCACGTTGAATATTTTGA
Source organism: Choristoneura fumiferana (assembly GCF_025370935.1). NCBI lineage: Eukaryota > Metazoa > Arthropoda > Insecta > Lepidoptera > Tortricidae > Choristoneura > Choristoneura fumiferana. Next base: position 10,297,475 of record NC_133484.1, read on the forward strand.
ATAAGCAGTTGAATTATTTATGGCGAGTCTCGATCGAGTTTAGTATAATATACAAGCCATTAATAACAAAACATAGAAAAAATTGAATAACCTTGTTGCAGGAATGCTGGCCTGAGCTCTCGACGCCGGTGGGCTGTTGGCAGAATGGGTTTAATGACAGAAGCACGTGCAACACATAATGTGCATGTTGGATAAGGTGCAATATTATTTGGTACATTATCGGTTGCGGACACAATTGATAATTTGAGAGTTACTCAATAGTTGTATTAAGTTCGCGCAATTCAAAAGCAATATAATTCTGTTACTTTCGTTTTGTGTAGATTCCACATCAGCCATCGGAGTAACTAAACTTCATTTACATTTCTCTACATTGATTCTTAATATTCAAAAATATTCAATCTTAAATATTGAATCATCGATTTATAACGGACTAACCGTAGACTTAACAAGCAAATCCCACAGGACCTAGAAGACAATTTCCGTTTTAATAACTTTTATTTTTCCATAACCTGTTCATTTGGCACCAAATAAATCCTTGAATGAATGAATAAGATGAGAATTGTGGAAAAAGTTGACGAGGACAACTAACTATTTTGAAGGTAAACTACCTTTTGAGTATGTTTTTTTTTAACTTATTTAGACCGAATTTTAAAATTTTGGTTATCACTTATATAGCATCTACAGTAAGTAAAATAAAACAACAATTGTGTCCGCATACAATACATACTCGTATTAGTTAAAAATAAGACCATTTCGAAGCTTATTGGTCCTTCGCAATGCTTCATCCGGATAAGTACATTTTTGGTCAGCAAAAATTAAGTGCATCATCTTTGGTTATTTATAACACACTCCCTTAACATTTTAAAATAGTATATTCAGCATATTGTCTTTTTGATATATTGCTTGTTTTATAAGGAGTCTTATGTGTTGTGTAGTACCAGTAGAAATCTTCAAACCATCCGTAAAGGTAAAGTTGTCGGCTCATTGAACTAAACTTGTTTACATTGTGGTAGCCACCCTGTTAGCATGTTAGTTTATTCGGTAGTTTAGTCGCTGGCTAGATTGTAAACAAACTGAGTGGTTCAATTTACCGTCGTAATAATAGGTAAAAATGCACATAAATATTTAAAGTAAGGTACTAAGGTCGTATTTTACTGATTTGCAAAAACTTGTCATTTCGTCCATGTTACGGTATTCGTGGTCGAAGTACAAGTAAAATTGAATTATTAAAAAACAAATTATACTTAAATAAATTCTAAGTCCTGTTGCTTTGATAGTAATGAATATACTCGCAGTGCTATTGACACTTTATGTTATAACTGATGTTAGAAATACTTCCACAGACTAAAGTCACTTTCTCACCCAAATCCGTTTACAGGTAACCTGGCGGGTAATGGTGAATATTGGAAAATCCTGTCCAGGCTATCAACTAGCGGATTCTGGTTTTTCTGTAGGTAGTAAACTTGGCCATCTCCTGTTGGCAGCTCATGGTAGTTTTGACTGTGAGCAGCCGCGCATAGCGCCATGACGATCGCGAAAGATCTCGCCATTTTTCCTGAAACAAAAAATAACTAAGTAAGCAAAAAAAAAGAAAAGAAAACCCAAAGTTTGCGGCGCCCATTATAGCGCTACCGCCTTTTCCGAAGTTGAATAATTTTAAGGGTTCTTTTTGAAACCCGATGCGCATTTTAAAGGCTCCGGTTTGAAACTTCTATTTGGATTTTTCCGCAACAATTCACTTATCAATTTCATGGATGTTGCACAAAAGGTCAGTATCATAAAGTCGTCAGTATCATAAAGTAAAAAAAAAGGTTGATGGATTTTTTACTTAATTTTCTATTTATAGTATATTTCCATTGGATTTTATCGAAGGAAAAAATATTATGCGTAATTGGACACTAAATAAGAACTACTCCGTTTTGAATTAACGTTGTTTATTATATAAAAAAAAATACTTTAACAAAAATAACTTTGTGGTTTACAAATGTAATTAAACAGTCAAAATCAACAAACGTTTATATTTAGTACGCTAAAACATAGCCCAATAAGACCAAATTAACTCAACAAATCTTAAAAAACTAGTTTTTTCAGTCTCAAAATTCAAGGTAAAGTTTAGTAAAAAGTTGGTACAATCACTATTTATTTTCGAAAAAGTACCTTATCGTCGGTGGTAAAATATTTAGTGATATAATGTGATATCATTTGAAAACGACTAATAACTTACGATTAATTTTAAGTCTTAGAGGCCGTTTCACCATCCATTGATTAGCGTTAACTGGCTGTTAGGTGTGATGCCGTCTCTATTCGCTTTGTTCGAATAGACAGACGGCATCACATTTAACCGTCGGTTAACACTAATCAATGGATGGTGAAACAGCCCCTTAATTTAAGAACACTGTAGTATTAAAACTCTTACCAAAAATCTATAATTTTGTCTCAACAAACACTAAATGATTAACGTATTTGAAAAGGTACCTTATGTAAAATGGGCGTAAAATGTTTAGTAAAATAGTGAAGAATTAAGAATAAGATATAAAAAAATGCTTTTGATTTGTAGTTGTAACTATTAATCGATATTATTATTATTATTATAAATAAACCTCTAAAGACCAGCAGGTGGTAGGACCTTGTGCAAGGTCCGCCCGTATTGCTACCACCATCTTGCTCGCTAATCCTGCCGTGAAATAGCAGTGCTTGCATTGTTGTTTTCGGCGTGGAGAGTAAGACAGCAAGTGAAATTACTGGCACTTGAGGTATCCCATCTTAGGCCTCTAGGTTGGCAACGCATCTGCAATCCCCCTGGTGTTGCAGGTGTCTAGGGGCGGTGGTAATCTCTTACCATCAGGTGACCCACTTGCCCGTTTGCCATCCAGTCGAATAAAAAATAAAAAATAAAAGACACAAATTGGCGTAAATCGTCAATAAGGGGCTTATCACACTAGCGATCGCCTCGCTTTCAACTCGCCCGCAAATCGCTAGTGTGTTAAGGCCCTAACTGGCTACCGCCTAATGGTGGCCAGTTATTGATGATTTACCTTACTCTAGTTAAACGCATTTTATGATGATTCTGATTGACGTTTTTTACGCGCCGACAAGCACCGCACTGGGCCTGCGTGGGAACTACTGCCCAAGCTCTCTCATTCTGAGAGGAAGCCTGCACCCAGCAGTGGGACGTATATAAGCTGGGATGATGATGATGATGATGAAGCGCCGACAAAGTATCGACGTCCGACACGTCTTCCAAACCGATACCGAGCCCACAGTAAGCATTCAAGAGTGGCACCGACAATAAGGTACCGTAAAACTACACAACTATAGTATAGGGCCCCAACTTTAGTCCAGTGAACTTGTCAAACAACATCGTAGCTGCATCGACTAGTAGCGACGTCTAGTTTATTATTTATTACTATTATCATTCACTGACGTATGTAGGAACTAGTTTCTTGCGTATCCAATAGATGGCCAACGGATTCAAGTCAGTTGGTTGCTTGCTGGAAGAACCGGTATAAACGTGTCGTTTGAGCTCCGCAAACTTTTATTCCCAGATAGTGGTTGAAGCGACGATATAAACTCTGTGTTGGATTCAAATGGAAGGTAATGTTTCTTGGATGTAATTAATATATAGTTTATTGTAAAAATTGCAAGATTAAAAAAAAGTGTAGGTTTTTTTTGTAATCTCGCCCTTGGGTTCCAACTATAGTACTAACGGATTTTTGGACCATAATTAAGTCAACTTATTTTATTCCAGAAAATGACGTCACAAGATAAAATGATGAGAAGCAAAATAGGTGGGCGAGCGTATAAGGGCTACAGCGATCGCCAAATGGAACTTTGTCTCATGGATATCAAAAAAAAACACTAACACATCGTGAAGCTGCTAATAGTTATTTGTGTCACAAGGGAGCAAAATGGTGTATTTACGGCGAGGGCGTAAATTTAATCCAGAATGTAGTCAAGGATTCTAAAGTAGAATCCTAAGCGTAACGAGGGATTCAAGTGTTAGCGCCCAAGATGAAAATAATTTTGCTCCCGAGTGGCTCATACAACTTTTCACATCGAGCATTAATAAACTTGAAAAAAAAAATCTAAATATTATTAAAGAACAACCAGCATAAGAAAATGGCGTGGCTTTACAATTGTAAACTTCAAAAAATGGCATTTGCAATAAAACACTTAGAAAAGCCTTGAACAGAAAAGTTGCACTTTGCTCCCTCTCGCCAGGGAGGAAAAGTTACTATTCTGAAGGAGAGGTGTGAAAAAAAAAAACCTAGGAGCTCTGCATATTCTATCGAATGAATGAGATTGTTTTTCCCGATCGAAACGCCATTGAAATTAGGCACACACAAAGCGTGCATTGTTTCATGTACCCGAAACTCGAATCTAAATGGGGCAAGCCAAAAAAGTAAAACTCATTTTCTAGTTACATATGTTATAAGTATGTAGTTGATTTTTATAAAAGATTTAATTGTAATTTAATTACTTACATTTGTTACTTCTTGTTGAAGATAAAATTAACAATTTAAAAGCATTTATTAAAGATTAAAAAGATCTCAAAAACTGTAATTTCTTAAATACATAATTTTGCTAATAAATAATACTTTGATCTCACTTTTTGTGTTTATTTTTATAGTACAAATTTGGAGGTATTAAAATAAATCACCCAACTATAGTCAAAGATGCCATAACAGGCGATTTCAATAGGATTTATAATCTGGCCTATTGTTGTCAAAATACTATGCAACAATAGTCCAAAAATAATTTAAAAAAAATATATATATTAACTCAATACTTTAACTTGTGACTAAACTTTATTATCTTAATACATTTTCCTTTATCTAAAGACATAACTAAGACTTAAATATGTCAATCCATTCGTTAGAGGCAAAAGCACAAAGTTGAAACCTTACGATTCGGTACCATAGTTGTGTAGTTTTACGGTACCTTTCTTACTAAACTTTAAGGGATGTTTTAACTCATAAATAATCGATTTAAAAACTTGTGTCTCTGTCAAATTAAAATTTAGACCCTGCTTATTAATATAGAGTAAAAAAAGAAAAAATGATTTTTTTCGACATTTTACTTTAAACGCGATTATCTCGGAAACTAGAACCGACAACAAGGTACCTTTTCCCAGATAACGCCACAAATAATACTTACTGGTCGTGGGTGCAAACCCGGGCCTGCACCTTTGTTTTCCGAAATTCATGTGCTTACATTTGAAATTTAACGCGAGCTTGACGGTGAAGGAAAACATCGTGAGGAAACCTGAACCTGCGAAGCTCAGTGGCGTGTGTGAAGTTCCCAATCCGCACTTAATGCGAGGTGCATAATCTGCTTTTCTTTCAACTATTACAGGAATAGTAGACGAAAAAAAACTCATGCTAAACAATTAATAGGAAATAAATGTCACTAGCACTCGATGATTCCATTTTTGTAAGTTTACATTCGCACTCCCAAAAATGTCCACGGAAAATTCGCAAGGTTCCCGCCAATTTGTTTATTTTTTCAAATTTCTTACTTTTTTTTGGCAGAGTCAGTAGCCAGTAGCAGATATTTTTACCCGCGATCTGTCAAATTTCGGATGGGCGCCAGGTTGGCCAACCAAACACACAAAGTTTTTTTTAAATATACGGCTACTTACTGTTTTTGGTAGGATTGGTAGCAACCTGTAGCAACATTTTTTTATACGCAATCTGTCAAATTTCATAAGACCGTCAGGTTGAGCAACCTAACACTAGATTTTTTTACACTATGCAGGCTAATTTTATAGCAAAAATACTTGTGAATTAGAATCGTTTATTGCAAGTCACATTACAATTTAAAGGTGTTGCGACTTGGTTTAAAAATTTTGGAAACCTAAAACAATGCAATAAAGGATTTTCATACATTTTTTCTTCTCTAGAGCAGAAAAGTCCCGCTTTGTGCTGGGTATTTAGTGCGGTTATGATTCAATTAAAGCATAGTTGGAAGAAAATGATATTACCAGAATGGCCACGGTGAGGATGAGCAGCAGTTTCATGTTGCCATGCCTGGTCGCCAAGTAAATTAATGCTGTTCATAATGCACCCACCCGTTTTTATACACGAAGATGCTCTCGATTGCACAGTTGTTATGTAAATTTTGAGTAAATTATTTATTTCAATAAAATCGGCCAAGTGTGAGTCGGACTAGCGCCCCAAGGGTCCGTAAAGTCGTGGGGAATAAAAAACGAATTTTGAAAATTTGTGAACCCCATATATTGTCATTTCGAAGTTTATCATCTCAAAAACCACCGAACCGATAATAAAACATAACAAAGAATCACCGCAACGAAACTCGCTTTCACATGAATACAATATTATTTTAACCCAGGACACCACCTAATTATAATTTGTTAATTCTTATGAAATTATATAAATAAATAACACATTAAGATTGGTTTTTGGAATCTTTTTGTATTTTTTTAATTCCATTCCAAATTTTTGTTACTTTTACGGTCATCCCGTAAAACCCATATCGAAAATACAAACTGAAATACAGATACACAGAAAAGCCAGAAAAATAAGACTAGCGCTGGGAATTGAACACAGGTCCTCAGCATTCATTGCTGCTTGCCATAGTGTCGCTGCTTGCCATTGCCATTTTCTACTACACGAATCCTTCCGATTTCCCCCGAAACCCGAAGGTTTTTCTAAGAGCTCACGGATTGTAAGTATCTGTGTTTGTAACGGTAAAGTACGTTGCGACTTCGTATTACATAACAAACAAAAACATGCATTTAATCTATTTAGCAGGATAATCTTGAGTTCTGAATAAAGTTAAATTAAATTTCCAAAATTAGAATCCGAGAGAGGACTCCAAGGGAGCGTGGTCGTAAAATTTAAAGTTAGGCTGAATATGTAATGAGACAGCTGGGACGTTTTCCAGCAGAAATTTACACGTTCACGGTAATGCAATTACTATTTTTAATAAATTATGATACATCTATGAAAAATTCCAAAAGAAAGCGACTGCTTGACATTGCTTGACAAATAAACCGCAACACTTTAGCTAAAGGAAAAGATTCCATTAAGTCTGAGCTACCGTGTATTAAGACTCGAGTATTTACACTACCTAAGCATTTACTGACTTGTCATTTAGCTCACGTCGAAGCCAGTGTTCCTAGATGCGAGTATCCATATTTAATCTTCAACATAGTGCACACCTTCTATTTCATTCCTTGTATAACATTTTCATAACCAGTGTTATGGGAAGTAGCGTTGTTCTTGGGAAAGTTGTTAATTATTATTGTGATAAAGAAAGTAATAATAAGGATTAATTGTATTGTATCATATTGTACCTAAGTACAATTAAATAGGTCTCTTGAAAATGCATATATTAATGTAGTGTTCGTCTAGCAAATTAAGAATTTTAGCATTCACATTCTGAATCGAGACTTTCAGACGTTAATTTTCAAGATGTTGTGTAACCTGCACATAGTGTGGCTGTATTGAAGTTTACCGTTTTTATTACCTTTTTTATGTGAAATATTTAGGCTTCCGTACCTCAGTCGACAAAAAAGAAACCCTTATACGATCACTTTGTTATCCGTCTTCGTGTTCTAAGGTGACTTTGGTCAAGGCAATCAAAAGGTTAATTCGTTAAAAAGGTGTTTCCGTACAGATTGCTGGAGAACAAAATAGGAACTAGGAAGTCCCAGTTGTCCTAGAAACTTGAAATTTGGTACGAAGGTAGCTCTTAAATATAGCGTTAATGATAACGATTGTATAATATCTTTCTTTTTTATGTCTATCTATCTATGTCAATAATCAATCTAAAGCAGGGTTTCTCAAAGTGGGGTAACTCCTAGGGGTTCGCTATTCGACGGTAGGGGTTCGCGACAAGGTTTACGTGATGGTGGCTGCAAGACTGGCAAGATGATTAAGATTGGTTTTTGGAGTCTTTTTTTATTTTTTTGGGTTGCTTAGTACCCATAACACAAGCTTTGCTAAGCTTAATACTTTGGGACTAGGTCAATTGATGTGAATTGTCCCGTGATTTATTTATTTATTTTAAATATCGGTATCTTCTTTGTACCATTATGGCATTAGACTCAGTTTAGCTTTTATTGTGCTTTATTTTGTGTATGTAATTCAGAAGAATGATAATTTATCTAGTATTAACTAATAGAATAAATATTATTTTATACATTAGAGGGGACAATCAAGTCTTTGAGAGAATAAGTAGCACCTTTTTTAAAGATCCCTCAGAATATCGCAAGTAAATAATGAACTTATTAAAAAAACGTACGCTAAGACGTTTAAGGTTCCGTAGAAAAAAGGTTAAAAATTAAAAGGCCATTTAAAATCGAATTAGTTTTGCCCTTTGACCGATTTGTAAAGAATTTTCTATCGGCATGACCCGCGTAAATTTTTATAAAAATAGGTACTTTTCAGCTTTGACCTTTCAATATATTTTTTTGCAAAAGTAATGTGTATATGCATTGCTTACTTATTACATATCTCATAAATAAAGAATATAATTCTTACCTATTTTTCAAATGTTTTCGCCAAATTACTATTTCCAAGTCCAAGATGTTGTATAGCCCCAGAGTGAAGCAGACAAGCTGTTAGGGTAAATTGAGAGACCTCACAGTTCGGTGCGTGTTTATAAACTTGGCTGCAAACTTCCGGATCCCGGTCCCACACAATATTATGCCTGTAATGTACCGATACATTACATCAATCACCCCTTTAAGGCTAATCGATATTTTCAAGGAAGTTGTCATGGTTTTGTTACATTTTAAACATTCCAGGAAGTGCGTAAATTTAACATGTGACTTATGACATGTTATGTTGATGGATGAAGGCACTATTTTACCAAGGTTCGGTATAATTGCGACATAACAATGCAGCATGATTAGTAGCGCTGAAAACAAAAGTAATTTAAAATGTTTAAGCCAAGCGTTACATATTTCATATTTCGTCGGTGCTTTATTGGTGTGAGTTTCACTTTATTTACGAGCATTTTAGCAACCGGCACTGCAAATAAAAAAACAATAGCATGGCGATAGTATCTTGATAATTTTGCAATAACATCAAGAATAGTATTTCAACGAAAGGATACTTCGCGTGCAGAACTAGATGTGAAATGAAACTTGCTCAAACAGTGCAACAAGCTAGTAACAACTTTCTACAGTGTAGACCGAAACTTTGAACTTGATACTACGTAACTGTGACTATTTGTTAGCTATTTACACAATTATGTAGGTATTTGTGATATTTCTAATGATATGCCATATAGCCATAGCAGGAAAAGCTTAAGTAAAAACTTGCATGACATCTATAATTTACAAATATCTTGGTGAATACCAATAAACTTGCAGTAAACTGAACCACTTGATAGTCGCGATCAGGGCCCAGTTGCATAATAAAGTACAAACAAATACTATTAGGGAATTTCAATAAAAAATCGCTAGTAACGTACCACTTGCTTGTAGGTTATTATGCAATTGGGTCCATAACCGCATTGTTGACTTCAATAATCTTAGCCTTTTACAACAGAAGTACGACCAGCGTTTTCGTTTGAAATACCTACATAGCTACGCGTAACACAGATACCAAAGCACAATCTAGTTAGTGAGTTAATGATATATTTTGTTGTCTTTCTTGTAATTGGACGTGGTGTGTGTAAAAAGCCTTAGGGCTTAGCGGTTTCGCCTCTCAAGCAGAAGATCGTGGGTTCAAACCCGGGTTTGCATCTCTTCGAAATTAATCACTGGCTTTACGATAAAGGAAAACTATCTGAGGAAACATGCACAAAGTTACGAAGCAATTGAATGATGTGTGTGAAGTTCCTAATCAGCACTGGAGGCGCGTGGGAACTACGGCTCAAGCCATTCTGGGAGGAGGCCCGTGTCCAGCAGTATGTAGAACGTGTATGTATAGGCCGGAATGACGTACATTTATAAACTATGGACCACATCGGTGAGACGGGATATTGGAAAACTTTCTCGTACGTTCGCTTCTTTTATAAATCTATCATTCCCACATAGAAACTGTTACAATAAAATATTAAAAGTCGGAATGCGAGTGCCGTAAAGCACGGAAGTCGCGAGAAGTTTATTGAATTCTAGTTTAAAATATTTTCAAACACTCCAAACGTACGAGTACCTACGTTGTAAAAATGCCACTATTGTGCTAAAGTCAGCCTCTAGTGGGATAACGATAAAATTTATTCTATGAACTGAATACTGTTATGATTTTTTTATTTAAGAGGGGGAAAACGAGCATGGGGGTCACCTGATGGAAAGCAATCACCGCTGTCCATGGACACCCGCAACACGAGGAGTATCACAGGGGCGTTGCCGGCCCCTTTAGAAATTGCTAGGCTCCTTTTGAAAATTCCTAAGTTGAACCGCTCCCGGAATGCGGTCCCAAGAAGCTGGTTTGATATTATTAAAATATCAAAAAAGCCGTACGTGGGAAAAAGTTCCGCTTAAAGCGGACGGTGCTATATAAATTAATCTCAATAGTAAGTATATGAAAATCAGTGGCTATATATGTAAGTACGCGCCCATCGGTATTTACAGACAGATAAATTCAATTCAATATATTTATTGCATGGGCATGAGTTTTAGATAAATGATAATTATAAATTTAGTTCACAGCTCATCATGTCCTGCCTCGGAGAGGCGTACAATATTAATTTAATAAATTAATACAATACAATAATAATAACATTTCGATTAATAATAGTTCCGAATTCAAAAATATATTTATATTAATATTAAAATTTATGTCAAATGTAATAATGTACCAAATAATAACAACATATAATTATTCTAATGAATTAGGAGTAATATAATTGAATAGTCTGTTGAAAAATTAAAAAATAGTACCTATTAAAATTTATGTGAAATCCAATATTATTCCTAATAATAATAACAATAATTAATGTCAAGTTAATTCAAATGTCATCTTTACCAGTTAATTAATAAATTATCGCTATTAATTATCATTATTACATAGACTTTTGCTGTATCACAAAATTCAATATTTAATCTAAGTTATATTATTTTGAGGACAAAAATTCAGACATATTATAGACACATTCTTTATTATCTAGTTGTAAAATTTGCGCTTAAAAGGCGCAAGAGGTAGTTTTTTTTATTTTGATTGGTGATTTATGTCAAGTGTAAACTTGACAGATTACAGACTTCTATTTACTTACTTCCCTTTATTTTAATACTAGAGTTTACCCGCGGCTTCGCTCGCGTAAACTATTCGATGTGGTAGTTACAATTGAAATTCCGGGATTTTACAAAATTCACGTGGGGAATCCCAAAATTTATATTGTAATCTTTATTGAGGTGTTGTGTTAAGAACAACCTATCCCGTGGGAATATTGGAATATCTACATACCAAATTTCATGACTCTAAGCCCAGCGGTTGTTATTTCCAGATTTTATCCCTATCCCGTGGGAATATCGAGATAAAAAGTAGCTTTGCGTTATTGCAGACATCCAGCTATCTACGTACCAAATTTCATCCAAATCCGTCCAGCCATTTTAGCGTGAAGGAGTAACAAACATACACACACACACACACACACACACAAACACACACACACACACACACACACACACACACACACACACACAAACACACACACACACACACACACACACACACAAACTTTCGCATTTATAATTATAATATAATAAGTAGGACTAGTAGGATAATCGAAACAGTCACCTGCTTATAGATGAATAATGTTTTTTCATCGTATCAAGATACCTAAATATGAACTTTTCCGACAAAATACATTATTCATTACTTCTGTACAAAAACAGTGATAATAAAAAATCACAAAAGGTTTACGAACACCGTTTCTTATGCATTATCTACAAATCTGCAACTGGAGTGCCGATGGGCGTGTAATTTAGCTTTCCCTGGATGCCGCTGACGCCGATGGGCGTCTGTTCTGCAGAAGCGTCGGCATCGCAGTAAAGTACCTGCGTAATCTGGCGCGCGGTAATGAATGGGTTAAAGAGCTTTACAGACTGCAATGCAGGATAATGAATAGAGTTATTTTTCCCTAAATGTCAAAACTGGCATAGATAATAGATCGCTCGCTTTTGGCTCGAAATTCGAACTTGTGATTTTATTTTACTTAATATACAAAATGTACACACCCAAAATCATATTTTCTCAAGTTTTTCGCGATTCCCAAGGTCAAAGAATCTAATTGCTTTAAAATTCCAAAGAAATAATGCGTTGTTTGGGAGAAACATGTTATTGTAGAGCGCCATCCTGCTCTGTCTCGTTTTTTTTCCCGTTCTGGCGGTTCACTTTTATATTATAGATAATTTTTTAACAACTTCTTGCCTGGGTTGAAGTTAAGTACCTATGTTATGTTATCTTACTTCTCCATACCTGTGTTGTAAAATCACGTTTGTTGTATGGGAGCCCCCCTTAAACATTTATTTTATTCTGTTTTTAGTATTTGTTGTTATAGCCGCCACAGTTATACATAATCTGTGAAAATTTCATCTGTATAGCTACCACGGTTCATGAGATAAAGCCTGGTGACAGACGGACGGACGGTCGGAGGGACAGCGAAGTCTTAGTTAGGTTTCCGTTTTCACCCTTTGGGTACGGAACCCCAAGAACTACAGAAGACTCTCAAAGGATTTTTCTTGATTTAAAATTCAAGGTTGATTTAAATAGATACACTCAATGAAGACTGATCTATTATTTTAAACAATATGGAAGGAAAATAAAAGAGCGTCGAGATAAAGTGAAATGTGGAATCATTCTGTAGGAAAATCACGTACGTAATCATTCTTGAGCTCTATTTCTTACATTTTCATTGTTATGGTGGCGATCACCTTTGTTTTACAAATGTGTTAGTAAATGAACACAAATTGCAATATTTCGTGTCAATAAAAACGTAAGAAAAGTGGCCTAACAATTCGCAGTACTTAATAATATTTATTTTATCGCTAGGTAAAGTGTGTACACGATAAAATCCGGGCATGCCTGATCTGGTGTATCTTTGTAATTAATGCTAATTTTCAAGCAGCACTTTTTTGTACTTAATAGTCAGTGGTTATGAAACTACATAATAAAAATACAATGTTAGAGCGTCTGTGAGTTTTAGCTTTATGTATTTCACTGTGCCTAAATTGCCCTGTACAGCGTTTTTTGATAATCTTCACTCGTTTTCAACTTCAATGCCACAATTGTATTTATATTTTCACAAGCTGTTTTACGCTCATTAGGATATTATCTTTCCAATAAAAATCATAATGTTACTGTTTTCTACTTGGGGGAGTAGGGAAAACTTTCTAATCCAAGCACCAAAAAAAATACAAACATTGGAACATAGAACCTCCTCCTTTTTTGAAGTCGGTTAAAAAGGTAGTTTTTATATGGGAGGCATTTTTCTGTCAAGAAAGCAAATTCAAACTACCTCAAATTATATTTTTATTATGTAGTTTCATAACCACTAATTACTAAAAAAAATTCTGCTTGAAAATGAAAATTAGCATTCATTACAAAGATAAACCAGATCAGGCATGCCTAGATTTTATCGTGTAGACACTTTATTGAATTTTGCTGAATTTTTTTTTCGTAGAATCCATTGTTGCCAATTTTAAATTGATCTACTTTCACGGACATGTCATTTAACGTGAAGAGAAGTCTGTAGCGGCTGTGCCGGCTTGCCGAGCACGCCCTCCAAAATCAGGGTGAAGCTGTGACGGTGGAAACACCAACAGCATTTTCATGGTTATAATAAAGGACATTCCATAGTTCATGTTTATGTGCTCGTATTTACGATTAAATTATTTGAACTATAACCAACCGCAGAACAATTTCATACTATAAATGTCGTGAAGATTTTTCAACATTGTAGCATCATTTTGGTGTGATAAGTTTCCACAGTGGGCCACAATTTCACTGTTATGTTACATGTGTAACATTTAAAAATAGTGCGTATGAATTTTCCGGGCTCACATCATTCTTAATTTTTCATCATGCATCACCCGAGCACACTTGTTGGCACAATATTAAACTATTACTATACTACTATTTACTTAGACACACGTAGTTGGTACTTTCGGCGCGTCGAGATCTATGTATAGACTGTATGTTTCTAACATCAAAACGGCGCACAAAATTTGTTCACAACGCGGATTTGTGAACCTTTCACTATAGTTTGTTGACGTCCGTGACAAGGGTTGTGTCAAAATAATATTGATGATTGATGCGCCGCGTACATCTAAGAGGTACATAGATATGTAAATTTTTCAGGTTAGGTATTTGCAACTTACAAAGTATTTAGCACAAAATACTATTAATGACAGGTATCGGAGGAGCTTTATACTTTAAGCAAAAAAAAAATGTCTTGATAACGACATTAAAAATCAAACGCGTCTGGGGTAAATAATAAGAAAAAGGGAACAAATTCGGGTACCACTGTCTGGTCTGTCGCAGCTCAACCTAATATGTGAAGCTATTTTTTTAAATCAAAATCCGTATCTTTTCACTGGCATTTTTCATTTATTTTCTAAATAAATAAGTGCAATAAAAAATATTAAAGTATGTAAAGTGACGGGCAACCCTGTCTTGTACCTACATAATATATGATGGCTGATGTAATCTTTTATGTCACATTTCGATCAAAAAATTGATGGGTGTAATATATTTTTGATGATATCTTAGATTAATGCTTACCAGTGGCGAAGAGTGAACATTTTCACTAGGCATAGCCCAGAGTGCGAGGGAACTTTGAAACAGTTTAACGTAGACAAAGAAACATTCATTTACATTTGCTACCAAGATTACTCCCACGTCCACTAAGTTGTCCATCCACGTAGCCATCAAACAAAACGCAAAAGATGCCAAGCAAATAAGTAAAATCTGTATTCTATTTTTAAAACGGTTAATTTGCGAAGGAACGTTGACGGAAAATTCCGCAAGGATGCTCGCCCAAAATAGCCAAAACGCGATGCAAATTATATACTGTACCTTTGAACGTCCCGAACCGAAATGAAAGAAAGATGTGACAAAAATACGAGTATGATGAGCATGCGTTTAACTTCCGGATTAGCATCATTGGATAAATTCAATTTAAAATGTAAAATCTCAATGGCGCAGAAAATTAATTAAGTATGCAGATGTAGATCATTTGAAAATTTGCTATTAAAATATGTAATAATATGTTGTTTAGTTAATGAAAGAATTTTAAGGGATGCTATTTAAACTACGATAACGAACTACTTAAGTAATTTAATTTGGCCATTGATCTCTGTTTGCCTTCATTCAGGTAGTAAAATTATCGACAGTTTCTCTATTTGCATGGTATTAAAATTAAATATCTAGCACACATAAGTTTAACTGCTGCCTCTCTTTGTAAGTTTTTATCTCCTAAGCAGGTCAGCTGAAAGAGTTTCAGCTGACTTACCTGCTTAAGGAAGCAAAACTTTCAAATAAACTTACTTCCTGAACGAGACCCCTCTGAGGAAAGTTCATCATTCGACTACGTACTTGTTTTTTTAAATGTATATTTTAAATTCTCGTGTGTAAGTGTAATAAAGATATTGATGTGTGTGTATGCATGGTGATCGTCCATTCAATTCGATATCCTCAGCGACTGAACCATTGTGTAGGTACTCGTATAGCTTAACCAGAGGGCCTACTTCGAAATACGAAAATCGAAGTTAATATCGTACCGTCCCTCTCATTCTCGTATTAGCGTCAGAGGGACGGAACGACACGAACTTCGATTTTCGAATTTCGTAGTAGCCCGCTGGCCCTAATGGTCATTCGATTTTATGCGCAGAGTGTATTGTGAACGCGCGCGCGTTTACGACGCAGAACATCTTCAAAGAGCTAATACAAAAGAGACTGAATCTCGTTAGAAGCGTGTTAATAACGCGGCGTGTGCGCCTAAAAAAATAGGTTTAAAAAACTGTAATTTGACTACGGAAAAAACGTGAAATTATTTACACGATTTACAATTACCCTGGAAAACAGCTTATCAACTTGACTGAACAACGAGATGCGTCTGTTCACCCTTCTTGACGAACAACTAAACCATGCTCTTATTCCACGCTTCTGGCGTTGTATTTAGAGTCAGACGGAGTTGAAGAGGATTCAGATCTCTGATAAGTAAACCCTCCAATGACCTTAGCGAGGTATGAATGGGGACTGCACCTGAGAGCGACATCCAGTGACAAACTAGTGAACTAAAAGTTGCATGCTTATAGAATAGAATTTTTACTAAAATCTGTTGAGATTTGGAATTGTGTAATGGTTTATTAACCGTTTATTGCTACCAAACTAATGTAGTGTTGCCGCTTAATTGAAATTGATAGCAGATAACTTTGTAACTGTACTTTATCTGTACCTACCTAATACAATTTTGACGACTTTCGAACCTCATAGCTCCTCAACCCTTGTCTTCTTAAACCAAAAACCTACTAAGAAACCTCCAGATCATTTTTAAAGACCTATCTAATAATGCCACACACGTCAGCTTACGCTAAAAAAAAATTTCAATCACTCAGTTTTTTTTACGTAAAATCCGACGAATATATTTTTTTATATAATAAGGTATCCTATGTCACCCGGAGCATAATAACGAATCGATTGACACCTTATTTATTAGAATCTGACGAGTAGTCTAGGTGCTATGGTCAAAGTCTAAGAACTTACAGAACTTACATTTTCTTACACTGTGCTAACATACGTAAATACAAACATACATAGACTGCTAAAATCATAACTATTCCTTTGGCTTTGCCGTAGTCGAGTAAAAATAGGTCATGTGCAAAAGGACCTAAAAAAGGTTCGGCTACAACTACGCGCTACCGGCACCGCAGCGAGAGCTTCTTTGTTCATTGCGTGTGTTGTCAGGCATCCACTGAACGGTGAACGCCTCGGCCGCGCATTGAACAGAAAATATGCTCACGGCATCGACAGTATTAAGGTAGTTAGCTCGATATAAATAAACGAATATGTATGTTTTAGCGTAAAATTTCAATAAACAGAAAGAAATTTCCAGAATATTTGCCCTATTTATAGGTAGGTACGCAGATACGTATTTAAATATCATTACCAAAAGCTCAAATGTTTGCCTATTAATATTGTACTCGCATTATGGTTATGTTTAAATATTTAATTTTACCCCCTGTTTCACCATCCATTGACTAAATTTATCTGACGGATAAATGTGATGCCGTCTCTGTTTGTTTTGTTCGAATAGAAGGAGAAGGCATCACGTTATCCGTCAAATAAAATTAATCAATGGGTGGTGAAACAGCCCCTTAATGTTTTATTGGATGTTTCTATTAACTTCTCCTAGATAATCAGAATTCTTTTCCACTAAAAAAAAAAAATCCCAGCCTATATACGTCCCACTGCTGGGCACAGGCCTCCTCTCAGAATGAGAGGGCTTGGGCCGTAGTTCCCACTCGGGCCCAGTGTGGATTGGGAACTTCACACACACCATTGAATTGCTTCGCAGGCTTGTGCAGGTTTCCTCACGATGTTTTCCTTCACCGTAAAGCTCGTGGTAAATTTCAAATGTAATTTCGCACATGAAAATGAATTTTCCACTAATTATTATAAATGCGAAAGTTATGTTTGTCTGCGACGCTACTGCTACGTATCTACGCTTAAACCGCTGAAATTTGGGATGGAGATTAGAGACCCTGGGAAGGATATAGCATAGTTTTTATCCCGGAAAATTGCATAGTTACCGCGGGATATTTAGTGACAAAAGCGGGCAACAGTTAGTGTTGCCATAAAAACGCAAATTATTCAAAAGTAACATGGCGACTGCAATATTATGTACAATTAAAGTAACTAATAACTTTTTATTTAGGTTAAAGATAAACTAGTCAGATAGAATGTTGTTCTAATCCTAACTTAGATTCTGGTGCTCAACATAGAGCATTAAAATATCCCGTTATAGATATTTCAAGAGCGAGTTAAAACTGTTGGAAGTAGTCAGTGTTCTCAATTTAGTCACATATTGAATGCGGTTAGATTCCCACAGCTATATATTCCCACGATGAGAGAGCTATGTTGAGTGAAAGGATCTGGAGTGATTTACAAATTGAATGAAAGGCGGAGGGCAGGAAATCTCATCGCAGTAAATTTTGCTAAGTGATGGTTAAAACGATTACAAATGAGGCTTCGTTTAAAAGCGATAACAATTAATCTAATTGTACTCCGTTTAAGTACCATCAGCCAAATAAGTGGTCTATCATTTTTTAAACAAGTTCCTATCAAATGAATATGTCGCTAAAAAGTCGAACTTTCAAGTTGATAGACAGTCTATTGGCATTATTGTTTTATGGCATGCAAACGATCATCAACTTTAGGGTGGTAGACCACATATTTGGCTGATGGTACATTCCCTTAGAAATAAACATCGCATGTTTCTTTAAGGCAGTGTTTTTCAAACTTTTTCAGGACGCGACCCTCCCTGGATCAGAAAGTTTTTGGCGACCCCCTGCTTACCTCCACTTACAGTTATTTGTATTAATCTTACGTTAATAATATAAAAAATTAATTATCATACACAATAATGATGCGACTGTAACCCTGGGGTGTCGCGACCCACATATTGAAAACACTGCTTCAAGGGATGAAACAGTAGGCTTATGTTCTAAAATAAAAAATAGCCTCTCAGTTAAATTAGAAGAAAATATTGGACAAGTATTTTTACCCGACTGCGAAGAAGGAGCATGGCATGGCAACTGCTTTTGGCACAAAAAATGAGTTAAAGTTCCGCGTGACGTCACGCGTAAAAAACTTACTCAGATTAGGCCATGACCATTTTCATAAAAATTTAAATAAAATCTGATAGATGCAAATCTATACAATGAAAGTTTGAAATTCTGATACTTCAATAGTTTTGAAGCACCAATTAACTTAACAGTATAACAGTTTCCTCGCTTGAGCTTTGTAAATTGTCTGAAATGTTCCGGAATATGTTGATTAAAGCACTAATTGTTATGTGATTCCAAACATTCCCGATTGTCTAGAAATCTAGATCGCAGTATGCTGCTGAGACAAAAGGGTAAACAACTTACAAGGTGATTTCGAATAGCATTCTAATTCTACATTCAAATTACGTTTGCTTTAACCACCTTTAACGTTTGTTCGGATACGAATCCAACCTTTGGCAGGTATTTAAATGATTCTAGGGTTAAATACAAATGACTAACGCACATTACTCGTATGTCAGTATTCAATAATTTTATTATAATCAATTTATCGTATTTGTCATCATATATCATCAAAGTCTACTGTTGGCTCAAAAGATTATACAGGTATTAGTTAAAACTGAGAGCAGTAATGTCAACTCAAATGCATTTTCATTTCATCTCTTGAATTTACTTTTATCCCTATCTTGAACTATAACTAAATCGCTATAAATATTTATGTACAACTTTTTGTATCTCTGAAACAAGTTGTGATTTAAGGCTGTGATTTTTGTATACACAAAAGCTTGTTTTGTGAAACTTAGAAATCATAGAATATTTTAACGTAAATAAATTTTATACTAATATTAATGATGGTGTCAATGAGTCGGATCTACAAATTGGCCATTTTGGGATTATTACGTCTAAGTCAATATAAAACAGTACACTATTTGACTTTGACACAATAATTGCAGATCCAACTCTGTTCATAGTCACGGTCGTAAATATTAAAAAGGTTAATTTACTTTTTAACCGACTTCAAAAAAGGAGGAGGTTCTATGTTCCAGTTTGTACTTTTTATGTATTTTCACCGATTACTCAGTCAATTGTGGACCGATTTTCAAAATTCTTTTTTTATTCAAAAGAGTATTCTTTTGAGGTGGTCTCATTGTCACCAATTCATCTGATGATGGGATTCTAAGGAAATCGAGGGCAAACCTCAAATTTTATAGGCACACCTATGGCGATTTTGGCATTTTTAGCATTAAGATAAGCATTTACATTCAGAAAGTATCATTTGGTAACCTGGACCTGATGAAGAAGACCGTAGATGACCAATGGAACTCGTCAAAGCTAAGTAATGCTCTCTCGTCTATAAACGATCATGATTAATATACCTAGATAAGCGACTAAGAAGAAGATTTAAGTTAATGATTCTTTCTAACTGATCTGATGCTGAAGCCAGAAGGTATGCAACGGAACTCTGTTATAAAACAACGTAACTAAGTCGTATTTGGGCTTAATGAAATCGTTGTGAGATGTACTTTGGCTACGAATCACTAAAAAGTGAGAAATAAAGAAATTTTTTAACCGAAAAGTAAAACTGACTCCACAAATTCAATTTCAAGGGTTTTGTGGTCGGTTCCATTTTTGTTATCTTTGAAAACTTAGGAGGAGAAACACGCTCACCAAGTCAATTCTCTCTTAAGTTTTTATTTTTATTTTCACAGCATTTGAGCACCTACGAGTAGTATGTAATTTTAGTGTTTATTTAGCATGTTAGTAACACATTCTTAAGTAAATGAATCTATTTGCTGTTTTATTGAAGCAAGAACAAAGCGGAAAGTTGTTTGTGATATACGACTATTGTTTCCGAACGCAACGAACCTTCACGACACGATTGTATTATATGACCTTCACGATTACTGGTATCGTGCGAATTCCAATTTGATAATAAGTACAGTTAGCAGCCATAGCTTTGCATTTACTTATCTATTCCGATTTATGCCATTATTAAGAGTAGTAAAACACTTCGAGAATCAAAAAGGTTGAAGACTACTGCGTTAAAAGTTGTGTAGTAGGTCCATGCTTGAAATCTTCACCAAAGATACCGGTATAAAACTGGTATTGTTTTGTTGTACGTCCCAATCGAGAAGAAACACTGGCTTGAATACCTACATCGGTTTTCATCGTCGATATATTGATCATACTAGGCACATATAAATAACGTCTATAATGTGAACTATTGGCTACTAACGAGCTCCAATCACTACACTTTCGATTGTCAAAAAGCGTAGATATAGCAAACAATAAAAAATATGACATGTTTGATCTTTGGCCATTACCTTCAGATCTTTACCCAATATTTTGATGATACCTACATCAGCGGCCCGTAAAGTCTTATACATCCTACTCAGAGACCCTTGAAAAGACGTCGGGAAGACGAGCGGAGCAAGCAATTTTTTAATACTGTCTAAATCAATAAAACCAGTCTGCAAACAATTTTGTGATCTAACTTTACCAACTATCATTCCGTTGTTACGACCTAGAATCGTAATGCAAAACTCCGTTTTATATTTACTGCAGCATTCTACGGCATTGATATTAACGTCACAATTAACATCGATACTAAATTGTGTTTGTTTGTTTACTTCCTTTTTCATTCGTGGTAAAATTGCAATAACTATAACCAATTTTATGTACCAGGACAGCGCTAAGAAATACAGATATTTGGCACCATTAAAAGTAGCAAATTTACGTATCTTTTGTAAGCAACATTACTTTTAGACCATTTAGTGATAAAATGTTTTATTATTAATCAAATTAGCTTATAAAAACTCCTGATGGAACCTTGTTTATCAAGATTCACTATTATCAACTACGAGCACTTATCCCCTTCGAGACGAAATATAAGGCGACCCGACTCTGTCAGTGATTTGTCACTGAATATATTTTCTAACAACTTTGTTTTCCATCAGTTTCGAGTATTTAAGATATGTCTTAAGAAATAAAAAATACAAAAAGATTCCAAAAAACAATCTTAGACCGTCACATGCCCAGTTTTCATCTTTTTTGCTCTTAATGCTAACGTGTACCTATATCTATATCTCATTATCGTAGACTCTTGATGCCAATGACTAGTGCGGTGCGGTGCATTTATTTTGTATTGTCGATAATGCCTTTAATTATACGAAGATAATGGAGGATTAATTTACTCTTATCCGTAACAAATGGTCATGAAATAACTTAAATTTATTATATACTTGATTTTGCTCGCGGCTTCTCCCGCGTGGAATTCGACTATCGCGCGCTGTTCCCTCGGGAATTGTGCATTTTTGGCCCATAAACTATCTTTACGCCAAAAATCACGACGATTCGTCGCTCCGTTTCGACGTGAAAGATGGACCAACATACAAGCACACACACTTCCGCATTTATAATATTAGTATGGATGTAAGTTGATACATTGTAACTTGGTGGTGGAGAAAAATAAATAAAATGTACTATTACTATTCTTACATTATTAAAATATGCCGCCGTTGCGAGTCCGTAATCAAGAAAGATTTATGAATAGTTTATCAAGGGAAAAATCATCATCATATCCCTTACTTAAAAAGTTAGGGACTAATGTAGTCTCTAGGACGCGTGACGGGTTAAGAGCCTAGTTCTTGTCGGTGAAGTAATCTCCATTCTGTACAGGTCTAGTGAAAAATGATATTTTGTCGGTTAAGTTCGTAATTAGCTTGCTTTCTCAATGCTAATCAATTCAGTTAATTCATTAAACTTAAGTAAACTAGTTGAGAAACAAGATAAAAACGAACTTTTCCAACAAAATGCGATGGCAAAACATTATTCACTACATCTGTACGCCTCTCTGCCAATGCTTAAAATAATCACTGCTGAACGGTTAACTAATTCAAGCTCTTAGTGGCTTCAGAGAAGAATAATTATTCCTGGACTACATATCCAAGCAACCGTATTTAGAATTTTCTAACAGCTCTCTCTCTTTTAGCCTGTCATATTGTACCTACTTATAAATAAATACTATTACTTTTGCATATGTTTATTGATTCACATTAAAATTTTATCAGTTGCAAAATAAAAGTCACAGATAAAAGCTAGTTATTGGTATAAAGGCGAGTGCTTAAAAAATCCGACCAAGTGCGAGTCGGGCTTGCTCACCGAGGGTTCCGTAAAAAATTGTGTATTTATGAATATCCAGTGTTAGCAGCGCCCCTTTGCTAAGCAAAATGTACGCATATATTATGGGGTCATTTTAGAAGGCTTCTTGACATCAGACGTGAAAAATTGTGATTTTCAGACCTTATTAATTGTGCTATAAAAACTACCTTCTTATATAATTTCTCTAGGACAGCCTAAAGTACCCTATAAATTTTTCGGTCAAGGTTATTTTGCATCCATGGCAATCGGAAATACTTTCAACTCGATACCTCCTTGAGTTCTCGCGATAATGGGTCTTGACAGACAGACGGACGGACGGACGGAAGGATGGACAGACGGACCACAAAGTGATCCTATCTGGGCCTGGGTTCCGTTTTTTTTTCTTTTTAAAAGCCTAAAAATGTAAAACCTTTTATCGATATCGATAGAAACCATAAATTCATTACATTGCACGCCCTAGCGAACGGGTTCGAAATACTTCGTAGTAGTTGCAGCGCAGCTATGTATAGTTGACAGAATTGTTTTCTTTTAAATTCGCATGTATTAGGTTTCTATAAGGATGTGCTCGTAGATTACCAAATTGAATTAAGAAATAAGCGAATAAAAATCCAAGTGCCGTGACAAAGTGGCAACTTTACCTTCTTTACAGGAACTCGGCAAACTTTGCTAATTACTGGCTAAGATTCAACGTCACGTAATTCGATTAAGAAACAAAAAATATGATTATGAATGATACTAATTAATATTTATGTTGCGTTTGCACCATTAATTTTAATGGGCATTGTTCTTGACGAGATCGGTCAGTAATTTAGCTCTCGAATATCTCTGTGGTATCGGGACCAAGGTTGACCGAAGTTGGGTTGCCAATCGGGGGCGTCGGCAGCCACGCATTCTTCTAATTAATTAGCGCAAAAAGACAATTTGATGACGGTCATTACCAACTAACATTGCAATCGACTAAGCGACGATCAAATTTTAAGAAACAAATGATATAAAGTTTAAATGGAATTCGATCTAATTTTGTAGACGTTCTCGGGCAAGTATAATTTTTAAAATTATTGCCCACTTAGTGCCACACAAACCTACAAATTTGCCTCGATTTGAATTTTGTTATAATAGCTACGAAATTATTATTCATAGACTCATCCATTTTAGATATTGTCAACAAAGAACGATATCACAATGATAATGATCATAACGCTCGTGGTCCCGGGTTTGATCCTCGGTCGGGGTAAGTATTTGTATGAAATACGAAAGTTTGCTCTCGATTGTTGGATGTTTAACATCTATTTATAGTTTGCGACTAGATGAAATTGGTGTCAGTTGTCATGATATAATTATTTATTTTGCCACAAATTCGTTGCTAAGGATTAAAACGTATCCTAACCCATCTTATTTTAAGAATGTCCATGGGTGGCGGTGATTGCTTTCCATCAGGTGGCCGACCTGCTCGATTACTTCTTATCATGTAAACAAGGGAATCATTAAAAATTGGTAGTTATATTAAAAACTGCTTACATTCATCAGTTAAAAACCTGAGCAAGACGAGTACCTACCTACCTCCCTTTGTCAAGTATACGCATAAGTATACTTGACAAAGGTGAGGTACTATTTCGTATTCAACCATGTAAGTATATACGCACACTTATAGTGCTGTGATCCTGATCCTCCCAAACTTCTGTGAAGGAGGAAAGTTGAAACGACTTAGAAACTAGGAATAGCCGAATTGTTTGATCTACAAATCCGGAAAGTGTCGTGGTAATTGCGACTTCAAATATTCAGCTCTTAAATATTAAAAAGAAAAATCGTACTAAATTTTAGTTGCTGGGTATATGTAGGCAAGACGAAAACGGCTCTCTCGGCGTTCCTGTCTACTAATTCTTAAAACCAGAAGGCTTCCTATTTTAAAGAGATTAGATAATATTTCAAATATTTATTTTAGAGAAATACCTAAAAATCTCAATACATGCACGGGGTGAGGTTCACTAATATGTTGCATTAAATCGAATCTCATAATTTTGTTTCTCATAACAACCTTGAGCAGAATCATCATATCACCGAATTACTTTTCGCATATATTTTTTCTCATACTATAATTTCTCATAATTTTAAAAAGCAGAATATTAACATCACATAATATCGCTGAGAATAATATTTATATGTTCGAATAGTTGCAACGCAGAAGGACATATCTCATAATATTACTTATAAGGATAATAAAAAGCAGAATAAAATTTTACTAAACATTCCTTGCAATAAAATTACTCAGTATAATGCTGTAGGATTAAAAACATCACAGCGTTGTTTTAATCGTAGTTCTATATTAACCTAACCTTTATTGGCAGCAGTAAGATTCTGGCGCTTTGCCGGCCGCTACCGCGGCACGCTCGCTTCGCTCGCTCGGCTCGCGCGCTCTTGTGGTCGCAATTCTAACCTAACCCAACCTACTATGTAGCTGCTGTTCGGTTCTGGCGCTTTGCCTGCTGCTGTTACAGCACGCTTACTTTGCTAGCCTTAGTTTAACCTTAACCCATTCTTATGGTAGCTGTTAGTTCCTTTAACTATTTCATTACGCCGTGTTAAAGTCAGCGCTATTTAAAATTCCGTGAAAATACAATAGTCCAAACTAGTATTTTGCTATGCCATTATGCCATATAACAATAGGCGATACTAATGTTCTGCTGTTTAATATTCTGCAGAAGTAAATTCGGCGATAAGACCGTGTTCTGCTATTTAATATTCTGAGAAATGACTATTATTCGAACTGATAATTATGCAAAGTTATGATTATGCAAAAGTATCATTCGGCTAAAAAAAAATGAGATACTTGTTATGCGAAGTGTATTTCGGATAATCAATATTATGCAAGATAAAGGGAACCCGCGCGGGAGGATGACACACGTCACGATCGTTACTCTGACCAGCAGTGACCACTCCGCCTTATGACTAGGTACCATCAGCCAAATAAGTGGACTATCAATTTTTAAACAAGTTCCTATCAAATTAATATGTCGCTAAAGTCGAACTTTCAAGTTGACAGACACGTCTATTGGCATTATTGTCTTATGACATGCAAACGATTATCAAAGTTTGGGTGACAGACCACATATTTGGCTGATGGTACCATCGATGTTGGACGACTTTCTAACAATTTTACAAGCTTTTATTTCGTTTCACCTGTCCCGTTGTCTGACTGTCTCTCGATCTGTCTGTCTGTCTGTCTGTCTGTCTGTCTGTCTGTATCGAACATACAAACTGAAATATAGATGCAAAGAAATACCAGAAAAATAAGACCAGCGCTGGGAATCGACCCCAGGTCCTCGGCATTCCGTGTCGCGTGCTATACCGGTACACCACCGCTAGACAACGGTACAAACACGAATTTCTCCTATGCACCACTTATCTCAGCCTGTTTGTTTCTACCTTATAAATAAAATAAATAAGATAATTTTTCACTGAATATACTACTAAGACTCCCATCTTTCAACTTGTAAGATTGAAAGAAAAGTTACATACATATATGTACTTGTATACGACCGGTGCGAGTTAAAGGCTTTTAATAAACAAATTGATACTTACGTCAGCTTAATGTTACACAAAAACAAACATCTCGATTGTTATGGTTGCTTCACTGTATTTCTTGACTAATGAATCGGAATGCAGATCATAATGTAGGCCTACTTACCTATGCAACGCTTAAAGTTTAATGACTTTGCATGCACATGATTTTATTTCAACAACACAATATTTTACTTCAGACGTTCACTTTTGTTAAACATGATACCATTAATCAGTTTTAAACTTTAATACGATCTTAATAACTTTGATAAAATATCACAGGAACATGAAATGTGTTGAAAGTAAAGATAAATGTTGATAAATATTTATGCTAATTATTTTTAAGGCCAATTTCATCAACAAAGTATTATTTTAAATTGTTACTATAGCATTTTATCGACACCTGCCGACAATGTTCAATATTTTTTTGAAACTGGTGCTTTTTATAACATATACTAAATGAAAACCCGGCTTCGCTCGGGTAAAATGTACTCATAATATGTTTGAAAAAAAAAAATTGCCACTGTAAAGACTGTCGTACTTATCG
The DNA here is from genome assembly GCF_025370935.1 of Choristoneura fumiferana. Taxonomy (NCBI): domain Eukaryota; kingdom Metazoa; phylum Arthropoda; class Insecta; order Lepidoptera; family Tortricidae; genus Choristoneura; species Choristoneura fumiferana. The sequence goes on from NC_133484.1 coordinate 10,324,444, forward strand.
AAAAATCTGAAGTATATTCCCAGCCTTAATACTATCACAAACGTACTTACACAGCTAACCTACGTATCGGTATTTCACCAGTAGATAGTTCTCCTAAATCTTATTTACCCAAATAACTATGATGTCTCTGTCTCATAATCAAAGAAATTAGACCTAAAGGGCCCCATATACGGTACGATTCGTCTGTACGATCGATCTGATGAAAATCGACGAATCGTACCGTGTGTGGGGCCCTTAAGAGGTCACAATGGAGAACGAAATGCAAACCTGTGACACCTGTGACACGTGATGACGTGACACTAACGCCACTTTGATGTGATGACTTTGATATGTTTACTTCGCAACGCCATTATATACTTAGTAATTTATTCAAGTTTATATTGAAAATACTCGATAATCCGAATTTTCCGTCTACAAGTTGTCGACTCAGATTGACTAATTTTTTACGCTCTTCAATTTGATGTGCATTTCGTTCGAGTCTACCGTACCCCTTGACGAAATTATTAATATAGATATTTTTTTCTGTAACATTATTTGACTATCTTGGGGAAAATTCAATTGCATACAGATAAACAAACAAGTAATATTATTAGCTAGTATCCACGTCTTTATTCCCGTTTTGAAATAAAAAATAAACTGGGTCCATATCCTTTGGGGGTTTAGAAATAATATGTTAAACTTGAAGCTTCTTGTTCCAGTTATTTCGACAGTACGTTGACTGTCAATCGGCCAGATATATGGTTCCCTTATATATGTAGAGACTTTAGTATAGGTACCAATATACATTGCGCTAGTTAGGCTGGAATATTGGGCTTCAATTAAGCCGCTTATTAGATAATCAATTAGTTCGTAGTTGGCGAGTTTATGATCTGAATACAAATTTATACATCATACTATACCTCGCCTCATCTAATGGTTGGGATATATTGTTGAAGCACTTAAGCTTTAAGCTTAGTTCTTACTCGATGAACCCGTTCTTGCTTGAAAAGCTTAAGTTAACTATTATAACACAAATTTCCAATTTGAAGCTATTCGTACAGTTGGCTATAATCAATTATAATTTTACTTAATTGCTTGAAAAACGCCTTTTTTGACGCTATCATATTAATTAGACTTAGTTATTTAAGTTTGAATGTTAGTATGTTTTGATGTTTGTTACTACATCACACGACACAAGGGATTTAGATGTAATTTGGCTAACAGATAGCTGAATCTTTGTAATAATACATAGGCTACTTTTTATCTCCAAATTATCCTTTCAAATTAGCGTGTCGGCCTATATCCTACTGCATGGCGCAGGCCTCTTTTCAGAATGCGAGGGCTTGGGCCGTAATTCCCACGTGGGCCCAGTGTGGATACCGAACCTCGCAGACACCAATGAATTTCTTTGCTACGAGTAGTGTGTACAGGTTCCTTCGTGTAGTAAAGACTAGTAGTCATTATTTGACTCTTTCAACCGCCTCATTTTTCTGGTTACATTTTTTACAAATTTCTAACAGATCACTAAAAACCTGTATCAGAAACTGGTAATTTTTATAGGATATTATCCGAAAAAACCGGCCAAGAGCGTGTCGGACACGCCCAAAATAAGGTTCCGTAGCCATTACGAAAAAATTAAGTAATAATATTTCTCTAAGGATTTCGTATTTTATACGGAATCTTCCATGTTCAGGTATATTTTATAGCTTAGGCTGCTATTTACTCATAAACTACTAATAATTCTCAAGCAAACTGAGTCATTATAGTTTTCCTTGAAAGCTTGATATACTTACTACCATCCTGTTTTTTTTTTCAAATTTTTCCACCCACCTGTTTAGATTTTAGAGGGGGGGACGCACGATTTTAATGAAAATTTGCACTTTAAAGTTGAATATTTCGCAAACAAATCACTGAATCGAAAAGTCGTCTCAGCAACCCCCTAATGGTTTTAAAAGACCTATCGAATCGAACAATATCCTACACTATAGGGTTGGATGAGAAAAAAAAATACCCCCACTTTACGTCTTGGGAGGTAACCTAAAAAAATTTTTTTAATTTTTTTTATTGTACCGTTTTGTCGGCATAGTTTACATATTATATATCCGTGCAAAATTACAGCTTTCTAGCATTAATAGTCCCTGAGCAAAGCCGCGGACGGACAGACAAACAGACAGACAGACAGACATGGCAAAACTATAAGGGTTCCGTTTTGCCATTTTGGCTTCGGAGCCCTATAAATGAGACGGTTGAGACGCTCGAATACGAGTAATGACCCGGTAAACACCAAAACATCACTAACAAATCAAAAAGCGGGTCTTCTTCTATTAAATTTAAGAGCTATGCGCTTGTCGGTGGAGTAATCGCCACTCCGCACGGTCTTTGGCCAGCAGTTTGACTTCCTGATACGACAAGACACCCGCCCTTTCCCTCATCTGGTTTAAATAGCTCAATCTTGGTCTTCCTCTACCTCGTTTACCTTCTATTTTGCCTTCTAGTAGGTTAAAAAAGAAATTGTCCTGTCGTATCAAGTGTCCTATCATATTTCCCCTTCGCCAATTTATGGTCTTCAACATTCTTTTTTCTTTGACCAAAAGCTGTTAACACAGCAAAATCGACCCGCGTTCAAATTAAGGTATATTATGCGTTCACGGCTCCATCGTGACTCCATAAAGGCCACCGCTCACCTGAACCTGCGAACTTTTGTTACGACACTGCGGTCGCTACACTTTTAATTGATTGCCGGATATAGCCAAACCGGTCTCTGCACTGTCGGAAATTTTCATTGTATGTTAGTCACAATATCTGAGGTCACAATAATAAGAATGCGTGTCAAGGGCGTCTCCGATCTTGTTTTTGATAAAATTGCAAACGTGGTGGCAGACGAGCGAGCATGTCACCTGATAGTAAGTAAGCACCATCACCCATGTATATTGCAACACCATAAGAATTAAAAAGTAACTGTTGCGTTTTCTAAAAAATATTATACTAAATTAATATCGCGAGAGAGTTGGTCATAAAAGTGTTTTTTTTTTCGGCAACATCCATGAGTAGTATCGTATCACCGTCATAAAGACCAGAAGTAGCCAGAAATTAAAAGTAATATTAATATTTTGATTAACAAGCATTTTATTATTAACTGCAATAAAGTTAAAATTTTAAATGCATCGTTTACCATAATTTTATTTCTTAAAAGATTTATTTTAGAATTATTTTTATTTGACTGACTAATCTAACCTAACCTATGACATTCAGGTGCAGTCAGTGCATAATTTATCACTTCTATTTATGGTAAGGCCGCGAATTTTGACCAATGGACGTTTCAAATTTTGAACGCCGTAAAAAAAAATTGAAAACACCTAAGTTTAATTATTTTTTTATTCATAATGACACGAATAATACTCCTCAGGGCGCAAATGAGATAATGATTTGGACCCTTATTCGAAATATAAAAATATATTACCCATCCAAAATGGAATAACGAAGGTTGACTATTTTATTTGACCACGATTACTTAACAACCTTATTATTGGGCATGCTATTTAACTTCTCATGATCATGATTTTTTAAACAATTTTATGATAAAACGATAGTCCTACCGATTTGCGGAATCATGATAATTAAATAATTTCATGTTTTATATTTATTTCTTTTCACGTGCACAAAAAACACGTTTTCGTTACGAATAACTTAGGGTGAGACGCTTTAGCTAGCCTTTATAATCGCCCCAATTGCGTATACATTGGTTTTACATGGCAACTAATACTCTAATAGGGGCACATCGATGAATAAATAAATCTCATCAGTTTGTTGACAAACAAGCCATCAAAAGTGACGCGGAGTTTTTTTCGAAAAAACGTCGAAAGTGCTTGTTCGATTTTAAGGGAAGTAGTGATTATTTTTAATGGTGTTTTTCATACATAGGTATCTTTTCCATGTAATGGCATGTGTTATTATGTTCAAAATGTCGTTATTCACCATGATAAACGATTTTTTGTATAAAATACGTTACACTTTCGACGATTACTTAATTTTACAAAATGCTACGTATTTTGTACATAACGTAACGAAAAAATGTGGTAAAAGGAAGTCTACACAGAAAGAATTCTAACTCACACCAGTTTATTATTAGTGGTCCAATGACTGCACGCACATCATGTTAGTTAGATGGATATTTTGAAGTTAAATAAATTTTAATCTGTAGGTTCAGGATCGGCACAGATAATGTGCGAGTTCTTGTTCACGTCCTGCTACATGCATAGCGTATTTAAAGTGAGAGAAACAAACGAGAGAATCACTTACCTACTTAGTTCATTTGCTAACCTAAGACTTAATAATCATAATAATTTATTTCCCAAAAAGCTTTTTACATTGTCCACTTAACTATTGATCATACTTCCTAAATGGGGTAAAACCTGTCTGATTTAGGTTTTTGCCATTTCTTTGAGGTACTTTAATAGCTTGTACAGTGCCAAAGTCACAGAGCATGCTCCAACAAAAAGCTGGGTCAGACCTTGTGCAAGTCCGCCCGGATTTGCTTACCACATCTTCACTCGCTAATCCTGCCGTGAAGCAGCAGTGCTTGCACTTTGTGTTTCGGCGTGACACAGTAAGACAGCCGGTGAAATACTGGCACTGAGTTACCCACATTTAGGCCTTCTAGGTTGGCAACGCGTCTGCAATACCCTGAGTTGCAGAGATTCTTTCATGGCGCCTGGCTGCGTGGTGATCTCTTACTCATCTTGATCGCTTGCCATCCATGAACAGTCGACATAACCAACATCAAACCACATCCAAACTCGCTATCGCTTATTAACTACGTCGTTCTATTTGTCATCTGTTAGAGAGCCATGTAAAGATCACTTTATGAAACCAAGTTCGTCAACTAGAGGTACTTCTACTTTCCACGTTCTCGATGTTTAGCTCTATAA
>NC_133484.1:10329450-10587288 GCF_025370935.1 Choristoneura fumiferana
TATTGTGTACTATTTCACAATTATATTTTATAATATATTGAAGTCAATAACACGATATTCCATTTAATGAATATTACGGTCTAAATAAAATCATTTTTATACATCAATATTCAGACTCAAAGTTTGTCAGCGATAATTTTCACTGTAGTGTGGTGTTCGCATTGTTGGGTCTCACTAACACACGGAGAATGATAGACACACGCTTAATCATCGGTAAACATTCGGCAATTAAACTGTTCCCGCCGTACGGAACGGTTAGAGACCTTTTGGGCAATAGTTTTGTGGGCGATTAGTGATCGAAGGGCGGCAAACTGGAGTTTGTAACGGGTATGGTTAACTTACATTGTCTCGATTATTTTATGTTATTTAATGGGACGTTATTAGATTTAATTTTTTCATTTTGATGTGAATATTATGATGTATTTACCTTACGTATTAAAGATTGGCACATTCATATTTTTGACGGTTTTAGAGTAAATGTCTTTTTGAATCCAACTTTTCACTTTAATACTGTGTCACTTTAAATCTGTAAACTGAAGCACAGACTAAAGTGACTCATGGCAGAATAAAAAGTGAACTAAATAAATTATTTTTATTTAAAAATTGCATATAATTTCTAAGAAAACTTTATGGACTTTTTTTAAAGTAGTACTAACAGTGTTTGTACCCAAAGTAAATGTAGAGTTGCTTTTTATTAACTAAACACTTATAATTACAACTTTTGTGTGTCTGTTTATCTATCCGCATAGATCATAGTCTGGCTGTAATTTTGCGTAAATATAGCTTTTGCGAATTTTTTTTGGAGTGTTCCCCCTCCGCCCCTCTAAAAAGTGAAACTATTGGCTTGAAATCAAAAAAAAACAATCATGGTGATCCTGTATATAACTAAAACTTTACAGTTAGTAAAAATTCATTCGTATAAATAGTGGTGTCGTTACTACTTGTTTAAAACGAACTTTTTCGTGTTATTTTGCCTAGGTTACGTTTCTTTATTTGGCCAGGTTTTACTTTGATGTCATTCATTTATCGAGGGACTGATTTGATTGCATTGTATTGTAATTAATTCGTATATTTTAATTCGACATGTAATTGGGAATCCAAAAACTAAACAAAACTCAAGAGATTATATAGGTATTATTAAAAAGAGAGAACGAAAAGAAAAGATAGAAAAAATAAAGAAATCCAGAAATTATGCTGAGTTCCAAAGGAAACATAAAGAACAATATCAATGGAAAGAAAACGAAGGAAGAAAATAAAAAATATACATGATTTAGCAAATGTTTTTTTTGTTTACGGCTCCATTTTAAAAGACGTAAAACAAAAAACATTTGTTTAAATGATAGGTAGTTTAGGGTTAAAGGATCGCTTAGTAAATTACAAATAAACCCTGTATAAAATAGTACATAATTTTTTAAATAATTTATTTTCTTATAGTCACTCCAAGAGATTCATAATTTTTTAAGAATTACATTTAAGGAGGAGTTTACCATCCATTTATGATTAAGCGTTTTCGACGGTTAATGTGAATGCCGTCTCGTCTATTCGAAACAAAACAATAGAGACGGCAATCACATCCTAAATGCCCAGTTCAACAATCAATGGATGTGAAAGGATAGCCCCATTAAACTTATGATACATTTTTTCGATTTTTGATATAATTTCTTCATTAACCTGGTAACTTTTCACTACTAGCTGTCTAATTTAACTTGGAGCCTGATTCATCCTATTCAAGAACCCATAAATCTTAAGTTTTTAGGAATACTTTGTTTCCTTAACATATTTGTAACAAATGAAATACCAAGAAACTGATTTTTTATGCAAAAAAGTAAAAAAACATAAACATATATTTTTTTGAATTAACTTTAGCTGCATGCACTTTATTAGAATCAGGGCTTAATGAAATCGTTGTGAGATGTACTTTGGCTACGAATCACTAAAAGTGAGAAATAAACAACACAACAAAAAAGTAAAACTGACTCCAAAAATTCAATTTCAAGGTTTTGTGTCGGTTCCGTTTTTGTTATCTTTGAAAACTTAGGAGGAGAAAACACGCTCACCAAGTCAATTCTCTCTTAAGTTTTATTTTTATTTTCACAGCGTTTGAGCACCTACGAGTAGTATGTCATTTTAGTGTTTATTTCGCACGTTAGTAACAAATTCTTAAGTAAATGAATCTATTTGCTGTTTTATTGAAGCAAGAACAAAGCGGAAAGTTGTTTGTGATATACGACTATTGTTTCCGAACGCAACGAACCTTCACGACACGATTGTGTTATATGACCTTCACGATTACTGGTATCGTGCAAATTCCAATTTGATAATAAGTACAGTTAGCAGCCATAGCTTTGCATTTACTTATCTATTCCGATTTATGCCATTATTAAAAGAAGTAAAACACTTCGAGAATCAAAAAGGTTGAAGACTACTGCGTTAAAAGTTGTGTAGTAGGTCCATGCTTGAAATCTTCACCAAAGATACCGGTATAAAGCTGGTATTGTTTGTACCGTTTTTAAGTACGTCCCAATCGAGAAGAAACACTGGCTTGAATACCTACATCGGTTTTCATCGTCGATATATTGATCATACTAGGCACATATAAATAACGTCTATAATGTGAACTATTGGCTACTAACGAGCTCCAATCACTACACTTTCGATTGTCAAAAAGCGTAGATATAGCAAACAATAAAAAATATGACATGTTTGATCTTTGGCCATTACCTTCAGATCTTTACCCAATATTTTGATGATACCTACATCAGCGGCCCGTAAAGTCTTATACATCCTACTCAGAGACCCTTGAAAAGACGTCGAGAAGACGAGCGGAGCAAGCAATTTTTTAATACTGCCTAAGTCAATAAAACCAGTCTGCAAACAATTTTGTGATCTAACTTTACCAACTATCATTCCGTTGTTACGACCTAGAATCGTAATGCAAAACTCCGTTTTATATTTACTGCAGCATTCTACGGCATTGATATTATCGTCACAATTAACATCGATACTAAATTGTGTTTGTTTGTTTACTTCCTTATTCATTCGTGGTAAAATTGCAATAACTATAACCAATTTTATGTACCAGGACAGCGCTAAGAAATACAGATATTTGGCACCATTAAAAGTAGCAAATTTACGTATCTTTTGTAAGCAACATTACTTTTAGACCATTTAGTGATAAAATGTTTTATTATTAATCAAATTAGCTTATAAAAACTCCTGATGGAACCTTGTTTATCAAGATTCACTATTATCAACTACGAGCACTTATCCCCTTCGAGACGAAATATAAGGCGACCCGACTCTGTCAGTGATTTGTCACTGAATATATTTTCTAACAACTTTGTTTTCCATCAGTTTCGACCAAAAAAAGTAGAACCGATGAGACATCTAACATTTAAGATATGTCTTAAGAAATAAAAAATACAAAAAGATTCCAAAAAACAATCTTAGACCGTCACATGCCCAGTTTTCATCTTTTTTGCTCTTACTGCAAACGTGTACCTATATCTATCTCTCATTATCGTAGACTCTTGATGCCAATGACTAGTGCGGTGCGGTGCATTTATTTTGTATTGTCGATAATGCCTTTAATTATACGAAGATAATGGAGGATTAATTTACTCTTATCCGTAACAAATGGTCATGAAATAACTTAAATTTATTTTATACTAGGTTTTGCTCGCGGCTTCGCCCACGTGGAATTCGACTATCGCGCGCTGTTCCCTCGGGAATTGTGCATTTTTCCGGGGTAAAAAGTAGCCTATGTCACACTTTGGCCCATAAACTATCTTTATGCCAAAAATCACGACGATTCGTCGCTCCGTTTCGACGTGAAAGATGGAGAAACATACAAGCACACACACTCCGCATTTATAATATTAGTATGGATGTATGTTGATACATTGTAACTTGGTGGTGGAGAAAAATAAATAAAATGCACTATTACTATTCTTACATTATTAAAATATGCCGCCGTTGCGAGTCCGTAATCAAGAAAGATTTATCAATAGTTTATCAAGGGAAAAATCATCATCATATCCCTTACTTAAAAAGTTAGGGACTAATGTAGTCTCTAGGACGCGTGACGGGTTAAGAGCCTAGTTCTTGTCGGTGAAGTAATCTCCATTCTGTACAGGTCTAGTGAAAAATGATATTTTGTCGGTTAAGTTCGTAAATTAGCTTGCTTTCTCAATGCTAATCAATTCAGTTAATTCATTAAACTTAAGTAAACTAGTTGAGAAACAAGATAAAAACGAACTTTTCCAACAAAATGCGATGGCAAAACATTATTCACTACATCTGTACGCCTCTCTGCCAATGCTTAAAATAATCACTGCTGAACGGTTAACTAATTCAAGCTCTTAGTGGCTTCAGAGAAGAATAATTATTCCTGGACTACATATCCAAGCAACCGTATTTAGAATTTTCTAACAGCTCTCTCTCTTTTAGCCTGTCATATTGTACCTACTTATAAATAAATACTATTACTTTTGCATATTTTTGTTGATTCACATTAAAATTTTATCAGTTGCAAAATAAAAGTCACAGATAAAAGCTAGTTATTGGTATAAAGGCGAGTGCTTAAAAAATCCGACCAAGTGCGAGTCGGGCTTGCTCACCGAGGGTTCCGTAAAAATTTGTGTATTTATGAATATCCAGTGTTAGCAGCGCCCCTTTGCTAAGCAAAATGTACGCATATATGGGGTCATTTTAGAAGGCTTCTTGACATCAGACGTGAAAAATTGTGATTTTCAGACCTTATTAATTGTGCTATAAAAACTACCTTCTTATATAATTTATCTAGGACAGCCTAAAGTACCATATAAATTTTTCGGTCAACGTTATTTTGTATCCATGGCAATCGGAAATACTTTCAACTCGATACCTCCACGAGTTCTCGTGATAATGGGTCTTGAGAGACAGATGGACGGACGGACGGAAGGATGGACAGACGGACCACAAAGTGATCCTATCTGGGCCTGGATTCCGTTTTTTTTCTTATTAAAAGCCTAAAAATGTAAAACCTTTTATCGATATCGATAGAAACCATAAAGTCATTACATTGCACGCCCTAGCGAACGGGTTCGAAATACTTCGTAGTAGTTGTAGCGCAGCTATATATAGTTGACAGAATTGTTTTCTTTTAAATTCGCATGTAGGTATTAGGTTTCCATAAGGATGTGCTCGTAGAATACTAAATTGAATTAAGAGATAAGCAAATAAAAATCCAGGTGCCGTGACAAAGTGGCAACTTTACCTTCTTTACAGGAACTCGGCAAACTTTGCTAATTACTGGCTAAGATTCAACGTCACGTAATTCGATTAAGAAACAAAAAATATGATTATGAATGATACTAATTAATATTTATGTTGCGTTTGCACCATTAATTTTAATGGGCATTGTTCTTGACGAGATCGGTCAGTAATTTAGCTCTCGAATATCACTGTGGTATCGGGACCAAGGTTGACCGAAGTTGGGTTGCCAATCGGGGGCGTCGGCAGCCACGCATTGTTCTAATTAATTATCGCAAAAAGACAATTTGATGACGGTCATTACCAACTAACATTGCAATCGACTAAGCGACGATCAAATTTTAAGAAACAAATGATATAAAGTTTTAATGGAATTCGATCTAATTTTGTAGACGTTCTCGGGCAAGTATAATTTTTAAAATTATTGCCCACTTAGTGCCACACAAACCTACAAATTTGCCTCGATTTGAATTTTGTTATAATAGCTACGAAATTATTATTCATAGACTCATCTATTTTAGATATTGTCAACAAAGAACGATATCACAATGATAATGATCATAACGCTCGTGGTCCCGGGTTTTGATCCTCGGTCGGGGTAAGTATTTGAATGAAATACGAAAGTTTGCTCTCGATTGTTGGATGTTTAACATCTATTTATAGTTTGCGACTAGATGAAATTGGTGTCAGTTGTCATGATATAATTATTTATTTTGCCACAAATTCGTATCCTAACCCATCTTATTTTAAGAATGTCCATGGGTGGCGGTGATTGCTTTCCATCAGGTGGCCGACCTGCTCGTTTACCTCTTATCATGTAAAAAAGTGAATCATTAAAAATTGGTAGTTATATTAAAAACTGCTTACATTCATCAGTTAAAAACCTGAGCAAGACGAGTACCTACCTACCTCCCTTTGTCAAGTATACGCATAAGTATACTTGACAAAGGTGAGGTACTATTTCGTATTCAACCATGTAAGTATATACGCACACTTATAGTGCTGTGATCCTGATCCTCCCAAACTTCTGTGAAGGAGGAAAGTTGAAACGACTTAGAAACTAGGAATAGCCGAATTGTTTGATGTACAAATCCGGAAAGTGTCGTGGTAATTGCGACTTCAAATATTCAGCTCTTAAATACTAAAAAAGGAAAATCGTACTAAATTTTAGTTGCTGGGTATATGTAGGCAAGACGAAAACGGCTCTCTCGGCGTTCCTGTCTACTAATTCTTAAAACCAGAAGGCTTCCTATTTTAAAGAGATTAAATAATATTTGAAATATTTATTTTAGAGAAAACTTATTTATTAGTAGTTGAAAACAGGCTCAATACATGCACGAGGTGAGGTTCACTAATATGTTGCATTAAATCGAATCTCATAATTTCGTTTCTCATAACAACCTTGAGCAGAATCATCATATCACCGAATTACTTTTCACATATATTTTTTCTCATACTATCATTTCTCATAATTTTGAAAAGCAGAATATTAACATCACATAATATCGCTGAGAATAATATTTATATGTTCGAATAGTTGCTACGCATAAAGACAAATCTCATAATATTACTTATAAGGATGATAAAAAGCAGAATAAAATTTTACTAAACATTCCTTGCAATAAAATTACTCAGTATAATGCTGTAGGATTAAAAACATCCCAGCGTTGTTTTAATCGTAGTTCTATATTAACCTAACCTTTATTGGCAGCAGTAAGATTCTGGCGCTTTGCCGGCCGCTACCGCGGCACGCTCGCTTCGCTCGCTCGGCTCGCGCGCTGTTGTGGTGGCAGTTCTAACCTAACCCAACCTACTATGTAGCTGCTGTTCTGTTCTGCCTGCTGCTGTTACAGTACGCTTACTTTGCTGGCCTTAGTTTAACCTTAACCCATTCTTATGGTAGCTGTTAGTTCCTTTAACTATTTCATTACGCCGTGTTAAAGTCAGCGCCCGTAAATACAATAGTGTATTTGCTATGTCATTATGCCATATAACAATAGGCGATACTAATGTTCTGCTGTTTAATATTCTGCAGAAGTAAATTCGGCGATAAGAGTGTTCTGCTATTTAATATTCTGAGAAATGACTATTATTCGAACTGATAATTATGCAAAGTTATGATTATGCAAAAGTATCATTTGGCTAAAAAAAAATGAGATACTTGTTATGCGAAGTGTATTTCGGATAATCAATATTATGCAAGATAAAGGGAACCCGCGCGGGAGGATAACACACGTCAAGATCGTTACTCTGACCAGCAGTGACCACTCCGCCTTATGACTAGGTACCATCAGCCAAATAAGTGGACTATCAATTTTTAAACAAGTTCCTATCAAATTAATATATCGCTAAAGTCGAACTTTCAAGTTGACAGACACGTCTATTGGCATTATTGTCTTATGACATGCAAACGATTATCAAAGTTTGGGTGACAGACCACATATTTGGCTGATGGTACCATCGATGTTGGACGACTTTCTAACAATTTTACAAGCTTTTATTTCGTTTCACCTGTCCCGTTGTCTGACTGTCTCTCGATCTGTCTGTGTGTCTGTATCGAAAATACAAACTGAAATATAGAATACAAAAAATCCAGATATAAGAAAAACCAGAAAAATAAGACCAGCGCTGGAATCGACCCCAGGTCCTCGTCATTCCGTGCCGCGTGCTATACCGCTACACCACCGCTAGACAACGGTACAAACACGAATTTCTCCTATGCACCACATATCTCAGCCTGTTTGTTTCTACATTATAAATAAAATAAATAAGATAATTTTAACTGAATATACTAAATTACAACTTGTAAGATTGAAAGAAAAGTTACATACATATATGTACTTGTATACGACCGGTGCGAGTTAAAGGCTTTTAATAAACAACTTGATACTTACGTCAGCTTAATGATACACAAAAACAAACATCTCGATTGTTATGGTTGCTTCACTGTATTTCTTGACTAATGAATCGGAATGCAGATCATAATGTAGGCCTACTTATGCAACGCTTAAAGTTTAATGACATTGCATGCACATGATTTTATTTCAACAACACAATATTTTACTGCAGACGTTCACTTTTGTTAAACATGATACCATTTATCAGTTGTAAACTTTAATACGATCTTAATAACTTTGATAAAGTATCACAGGAACATGAAATGTGTTGAAAGTAAAGATAAATGTTGATAAATATTTATGCTAATTATTTTTAAGGCCAATTTCATCAACAAAGTATTATTTTAAATTGTTACTATAGCATTTTATCGACACCTGCCGACAATGTTCAATATTTTTTTGAAACTGGTGCTTTTTATAACATATACTAAATGAAAACCCGGCTTCGCTCGGGTAAAATGTACTCATAATATGTTTGAAAAAAAAAATTTTGCCACTGTAAAGACTGTCGTACTTATCGAAAAATCTGAAGTATATTCCCAGCCTTAATATTATCACAAACGTACTTTCACAGCTAACCTACGTATCGGTATTTCACCAGTAGATAGTTCTCCTAAATCTTATTTGCCCAAATAACTATGATGTCTCTGTCTCATAATCAATGAAACTAAACCTAAAGGGCCCCATATACGGTACGATTCGTCTGTACGATCGATCTGATGAAAATCGACGAATCGTACCGTGTGTGGGGCCCTTAAGAGGTCACAATGGAGAACGAAATGCAAACCTGTGACACCTGTGACACGTGATGACGTGACACTAACGCCACTTTGATGTGATGACTTTGACATGTTTACTTCGCAACGCCATTATATACTTAGTAATTTATTCAAGTTTATATTGAAAATACTCGATAATCCGAATTTTCCGCCTACAAGTTGTCGACTCGGATTGACTAATTTTTTACGCTCTTCAATTTGATGTGCATTTCGTTCGAGTCTACCGTACCCCTTGACGAAATTATTAATATAGATTTTTTTTCTGTAACATTATTTGACTATCTTGGGGAAAATTCAATTGCATACAGATAAACAAACAAGTAATATTACTAGCTAGTATCCACGTCTTTATTCCCGTTTTGAAATAAAAAATAAACTGGGTCCATATCCTTTGGGGGTTTAGAAATAATATGTTAAACTTGAAGCTTCTTGTTCCAGTTATTTCGACAGTACGTTGACTGTCAATCGGCCAGATATATGGTTCCCTTATATATGTAGAGACTTTAGTATAGGTACCAATATAAATTGCGCTAGTTAGGCTGAAATATTGGGCTTCAATTAAGCCGCTTATTAGATAATCAATTAGTTCGTAGTTGGCGGGTTTATGATCTAAATAAAATTTATCACATCTATGCCTCGCCTCATCTAATGGTTGGGATTAATTGTTGAAGCACTTAAGCTTTAAGCTTAGTTCTTACTCGATGAACCCGATCTTGCTTGAAAAGCTTAAGTTAACTATTATAACACAAATTTCCAATTTGAAGCTATTCGTACAATTGGCTATAATCAATTATAATTTTACTCAATTGCTTGAAATACGCCTTTTTTGACGCTATCATATTAATTAGACTTAGGTATTTAAGTTTGAATGTTAGTATGTTTTGATGTTTGTTACTACATCACACGACACAAGGGATTTAGATGTAATTTGGCTAACAGATAGCTGAATCTTTGTAATAATACATGGGCTACTTTTTATCTCCAAATTATCCTTTCAAATTAGCGTGTCGGCCTATATCCTACTGCATGGCGCAGGCCTCATTTCAGAATGCGAGGGCTTGGGCCGTAATTCCCACGTGGGCTCAGTGTGGATTCCGAACCTTGCAGACACCAATGAATTCTTTGCTAGTGTGTACAGGTTTCCTCGCGTAGTAAAGACTAGTAGTCATTATTTGACTGTTTCAACCGCCTCATTTTTCTGGTTACATTTTTTATAAATTTCTAACAGATCAGTAAAAACCTGTATCAGAAACTGGTAATTTTTATAGGATATTATCCGAAAAAACCGGCCAAGAGCGTGTCGGACACGCCCAAAATAGGGTTCCGTAGCCATTACGAAAAAATTAAGTAATAATATTTTTCCATGAATCTTCCATGTTCAGGTATATTTTATAGCTTAGGCTGCTATTTACTCATAAACTACTAATAATTCTCAAGCAAACTTAGTCATTATAGTTTTCCTTGAAAGCTTGATATACTTACTACCATCCTGTTTTTTTTTTCAAATTTTTCCACCCACCTGTTTAGATTTTAGAGGGGGGGACGCACGATTTTAATGAAAATTTGCACTTTAAAGTTGAATATTTCGCAAACAAATCACTGAACCGAAAAGTCGTCTCAGCAGCCCCCTAATGGTTTTAAAAGACCTATCGAATCGACCAATATCCCACACTATAGGGTTGGATGAGAAAAAAAAACACCCCCACTTTACGTCTTGGGAGGTAACCTAAAAAAATTTTTTTAATTTTTTTTATTGTACCGTTTTGTCGGCATAGTTTACATATTATATATCCGTGCAAAATTACAGCTTTCTAGCATTGATAGTCCCTGAGCAAAGCCGCGGACGGACAGACAAACAGACAGACAGACAGACATGGCGAAACTATAAGGGTTCCGTTTTGCCATTTTGGCTTCGGAGCCCTATAAATGAGACGGTTGAGACGCTCGAATACGAGTAATGACCCGGTAAACACCAAAACATCACTAACAAATCAAAAAGCGGGTCTTCTTCTATTAAATTTAAGAGCTATGCGCTTGTCGGTGGAGTAATCGCCACTCCGCACGGTCTTTGGCCAGCAGTTTGACTTCCTGATACGACAAGACACCCGCCCTTTCCCTCATCTGGTTTAAATAGCTCAATCTTGGTCTTCCTCTACCTCGTTTACCTTCTATTTTGCCTTCTAGTAGGTTAAAAAAGAAATTGTCCTGTCGTATCAAGTGTCCTATCATATTTCCCCTTCGCCAATTTATGGTCTTCAACATTCTTTTTTCTTTGACCAAAAGCTGTTAACACAGCAAAATCGACCCGCGTTCAAATTAAGGTATATGCGTTCACGGCTCCATCGTGACTCCATAAAGGCCACCGCTCACCTGAACCTGCGAACTTTTGTTACGACACTGCGGTCGCTACACTTTTAATTGATTGCCGGATATAGCCAAACCGGTCTCTGCACTGTCGGAAATTTTCATTGTATGTTAGTCACAATATCTGAGGTCACAATAATAAGAATGCGTGTCAAGGGCGTCTCCGATCTTGTTTTTGATGAAATTGCAAACGTGGTGGCAGACGAGCGAGCATGTCACCTGATAGTAAGTAAGCACCATCACCCATGTATATTGCAACACCATAAGAATTAAAAAGTAACTGTTGCGTTTTCTAAAAAATATTATACTAAATTAATATCGCGAGAGAGTTGGTCATAAAAGTGTTTTTTTTTTCGGCAACATCCATGAGTAGTATCGTATCACCGTCATAAAGACCAGAAGTAGCCAGAAATTAAAAGTAATATTAATATTTTGATTAACAAGCATTTTATTATTAACTGCAATAAAGTTAAAATTTTAAATGCATCGTTTACCATAATTTTATTTCTTAAAAGATTTATTTTAGAATTATTTTTATTTGACTGACTAATCTAACCTAACCTATGACATTCAGGTGCAGTCAGTGCATCTGCATAATTTTATCACTTCTATTTATAGGCCGAAATTAGGACTACACAAATTCGGAACAATAAGTTTATGGAAAACAAGGGGGCCCGACACGGACCATTCAAAACAATTAATGTCACAATATATCTTCGTGTTGGAATTCATAGCACATTTCTGACAGTCGAAATACTTCCAAGGCCGCCTAGTAATCTAGTACCTAAATGGACCCTGGAATTCGAGCCATGAAATTGCTTCTAATAATACACCCTAAATGGAATACTGATAGGTTGATTTTGGTACTTCGAAGGTTATCAGTTGAAGACAAAATTTTCCTCCTGGGCGTCCCTCTTAGAAACACTCCTGCCTCGGATCTCCCAAGTTTCGCGCCTATCCTGAGGTTCAATACAAAAGTTTCATTTCCAAATTTGAAACCTAACGATAAATGACAGACAAATTTAGCCCAACGACTTATGGCCAGATTTTAAAACTAAAACACGACGTGACATCGTAGCCCACGAACTAGGGTGAAGTCAGATGAGCGTAGTTTTTAGAGTTGTGAGTCGCGTTATTTCTGCTGCATTCGGTTTTACATTACATTACATACATTTCAGTTTAACATAAAATAAAAGTCAGTTTGTGCCACACGGCGACACAAAATGAGTTGTACACATTGTATGAAACCAAAATTACACGGCCGAAAATACTCGACTCACAACTCGAAGCCAACCAAATTTTTTTTTAATATATATAAGAGGGGGAAACGAGCGTGCGGGTCACCTGATGGGAAGCAATCACCGCCGCCCATGGACACTTGTCAACACGAGGGGTGTCACAGGTGTGTTGCGATATCATTCTTAAACCTATATTACCCCACTTTCTTGTCCTAAAGATTGGCGTATAACTAAATATTCGTATCATATCAAATCAGGTATTTTCCTTCACAGGCATGCTACATAAGCAATCTGCAAATACAATATATCTACTGACTTATTTAAATCTTCGATCATTAAATCCTTTCTGGATCTAGATTTTAATATAACGTCGGGAAATTTAGACCTTTCCATGTAAACTTGTACCGTTTTATTATTAATTACATCGAAATAAACTATCTTAAATAGGGTCCTAGGGTATTTTATTGCTTGAAATGAAAACTTGTTGCGGCAGAAAATCAACTTTGAATCCTTATATTATAACAACAAACAGATATTTTAGCGTAATAAAGTAATTTAATAAATCAGTTTATTAAATAAATTTAAAAAAACAAAAAATCCGACTGCCTTAGAAACTAAAAGGAAGAAAATAAGTCTAGTGGTCTATAACTTTGTCAAGTAGTTAGTTTAAAGTTCAACAGTCGGGACCCATAGGTAACTAATAATTATACCCATAGTAAAAAAAATATACAAAAAGAAAACACACACGCACACGCACACGCACACGCACACACACACACACACACACACACACACACACACACACACACACACACACACACACACACACACACACACACACACACACACACACACACACACACAATTAAACTTTGTAATATTGACCAAAGAAAACTGTATTTGTCAGTCTCATAATTTTCTACGTGACAAAATGACGATCCTGTAAATATCTTGGGTTTAATGGCTTAATCAAGGTGTTAAGCTTCTGTGTAACCCATGATTTAATTGCCAGTGAAGGCTACATTCTATTCACATGGCCCGCTTTCAATTTAACTTACGTCAAGGTTCTATTTCTTACTCGTATTTACGTCGATTAATTTCCTTACATTTTTTGCGAATCTAAATTTAAAAGGTGTTGCCGAATAATTAAACGTTTGTACGTATCCTATTTGTAACAAGAAAAAAAACCGTTATACCTTAGGCTGCTATTTACTCATAAACTACTAATAATTCTCAAGCAAACTTAGCCGTTATAGTTTTCCTTGAAAGTTTAATATACTTAGTACCATCCTGATTTTTTTCAAATTTTTCGACCCACCGGCTTAGATTTTCACGCTCGATTTTAATGAAAATTTTAAAAGACCTATCCAACGATACCCCACACTATAGGGTTGGATGAGAAAAAAAAATCACTCCCACTTTACGTCTATGGGAGGTACCCTAAAAAAATTTTATTTGAATTTTTAATTGTACCATTTTGTCGGCATAGTTTACTTATATATCCGTGCAAAATTACAGCTTTCTAGCATTGATAGTCCCTGAGATAAGCCGCGGACGGACAGACAGACAGACAGACACGGCAAAACTATAAGGGTTCCGTTTTTGCCATTTTGGCTCCGCAACCCTAAAAAGTGTACTGCGACGATTTTAGAAAACACGAGTGTGAAAAATCTGTGTATTACTACGAAACTACCTTACGCTTTTATATAACTTTGCTGTAGTTGTGAAAATGAACTAGAGTGAAAATTTTCTCTTATTCCACCCACATTTAAAATCTTACAATTGTTCTGCATTTTCGAAAATGTATTTTTATAGATATTTATATATGGACGCGCGTGGGAACTACGGCCCCAGCCCTCTCATTCTGAGAGGAGACCTGTGCCTGGCAGTTGGACCTAATATAGGCGTGATGATTATGATGATGATTTATATTATACCCCTGACGATACCTAAATACGTATTTGACGCAAACGCTACCTTACTCATGTTGTCTGGGCCACTGAAATATTTCGAGACAATGACAATACTTACTAAAGTACAAATGTACACCAGAATATTTCTTTTACAACAACCCTTTATAATGAGTCTCGTGTCAAAGGAGACTAACACTCCAGCGATCTCATCATGGCTGAAACAAGATCCACGAGTAAAACTTGACTTGAAGTCATGTTCTGTGGAAGACTCTCTGTAATTGAGTTCTGCGATAAGTTGTACATACATATACAGTGTAGGAAACTGAATCGCGTAGGTTGTACCCCCCCCCCCACACGGATCCAGCCATTCTAGGCTGAGCATAAAACTTTAGCGATGTACCAACGCTGTTACAAGGTACGGTCGGCTCCCTAACTTATGTATCCACTTTTTCATCCTAGTATAGAAAAGTGGATAATTATGTTAGGGCACCGACTAAAGTACACCAGGTACACCAGGTTAGAACTTTTTCCCAGTCAATTTCACGATGATATTTGACAGATATACGGAATGTTAGCGTGCCTTTTGTAGCGCAAGGTTCCACCCTGCCACGCGTTTCAGTTTCTACGACTGTACCTACACTGACAACACCGGAACGTATTTTCACGGTTTCGGATCGGACGCAGTGCGAAACCGCTTTTACGGAGTTCATTTCGCTACATTGTATCGATACGAACAGTCTACTGCATACTTTATAGAATATATAGGTAAAGAACTTATCTCGATACTTCATGTCGCTCGGTAGTTCACAATGAGCTCTCGCTGCAATACTTTGCCTAATAACTCCGCTGTGCTGCAACATTGAGCAGTTTTTACCATATTGAAATTTTTGATAGTAGCTACTATTACTTCAATCTATATAAGTAAAAATTTTAACATTACAGTAGAACGTATAGACCCCCCTCGCTATTAAATTCATATCCACGTGCCAAAGTTCAGCAACGGATTATGAACCCTCTTGCGTATGCAAAACAATATTACGAACACCGTCAACAAACGAGCAATTTACACTGCAGCGGGAAGGCTGTATATAATATATACTAGTCAAGTGGATAGTTACTGGAGGTCGTTGACCTTGCGATATATATAGCGTGTCGTTTTTTATCACAAAGCAAATATTCATCCGATGGTGATTTTGCATAAAGATATTTAATTTTATCGAATAAAGCCTGTCGCGGTAAAGCATCCTGTATTGTGAAATATTCTCGCAACAACTAGAGCCTAGAAGTAAACTTCTTATCTACAATAGAAGGGCAAAATAATTTGTACGTGGAAGTGAGTTTACTGCAATCATACCTTCATCTTGAAGGGCTCTGGAACTTGTGAACGAGCCGAGATTGTGGCATCTATTGGAAAAGTTAACAAGACACGTGCACTACCTTTTTAACTCTGTCAAGAGTTATGTGACTGAGTTACTGACTAATGACTCAGTAATGGAGTCAATGGAGTTACTCACTCAGCTTAACCACTAGTTCAAGAGATTTGAAATTTTGACAGAACGCCTTTGGTATCATAGAAGTAGGTATAAAGGAATCAGTATATTTTTATTCTTCCACAAGAGTGGATAGGTATATAATTTTTCTGCCAACTTAAATGACATTCGTTTGTCCAATACGCGGGAACTCGGTCCTAAACACCCAGCAGCTTGTTCTTCATCGTTGGGACTAACTAAGAAAGCATTTATAATGTGAACAGCCGTTTTTATTTCTCATATACACAAATTACATCCCTTTTGTAGTTTATCATACTTTATTCAGAAATGCGTGAAAACTACATACCATAATTATTAATAACCTAGGTAGTACATTGTGTTATTGCATATTTAGGAATTGAACAAAACTGATCATATTAGTAAATTTAAGAATTAAACATATTCTAAGGCAAGCGGAGATATTTTTCACTCAAAATCTTGCGGTGATAAATTTTCACCTTTAAACTTCCTACGTTTCCGATCCCCAAGGTCGAGTTTGGTGGAATCGGCAATTTAAACTCAGCGGGTCAAGAGATTCTCTGCTGTTGGAGTGGCTTTGCACAAGTTTAATCAGTCCTCTTTCTTCGTTATGATTAACTTTCGCGCTTGGGCTTAAAATAGTTATCATTTTATACGATTAGATTCTAAGGCTGAAGGAGCGAAAATAAAATAAAATTACGGTCCGTAGAGTCAAACCTACATAGCAAAAGAACGGGCGGAAAGCCGAGATGACACAATGAAAGTCCGAATGGCTGGCATTTTCATTGCAAAAGCTAGTGTATAGAAATGACGTAAAGCGAGAAATGCCGTAAGAATTTTCAGCACAAAGTTGGATCTACCATTTCGTATTAACCAGGTCTGGGCTCGGCATCATTACCTCACATTATCATAGACTAAAATTGTTTCGGGAAAATTACCGGTATTTTAGTGATACCAGTTCGAAGAAGTTTTGTTTTTGTTTCGGTTGTTAATTTCATGTTTCCTTTTAGCTCGCGTACCTAACGGTGTTGTAAATTTGGCAAGTGAGTGTATAATAGTTATAATAATTATGTTTATGTACTAATGTTAATGTCTTTCAAAGCCATAAAATAAATAATATGTTTCATTGTTTACATATTATCTATTTATGTAGTCTTATGTATAGTAATAAAACTGTGTAGTATATCTTTGTAGCGGTCCGAGGGTCACCAAAGGTGCTGGCTGAAAATCAGCGCTGGGGTGTTTATTGTTAACGCTTCAGCATTAAGCTGAGCCAGTGTCCTATTCACAACCGCAATGACACATACTTTCCTACGTGTTGTCTATTTGTACTTAATACTTATTTTCTTTCTTTCTTTCTAAGAATTTAATTTGTTTTTTTGTTGAACCAGAACGGAATTTCGTGTTCAAGACACGACGAGTCGAAGACAACAAAAACGTAGATAGATAAGAATATAATACAAGCTCAAACTAAAACCAAGCTCTATTTAAAACGAAGTAAGTATACCCTTATTAGGAACTCCACTAGAAATTCCATTATATGAATGACGAGGGACTTTGTGAATTAATATATGAAGCAAAATGCGCCATGTTAATTCTGAGTATGGCGACTAGGTAGCTGACCGAGTTTTTCTGCAAAAAACTGCTGTTTCCTTGTTTGACACACGGTCAAAAGAGGTACCTACGTAGCTCTGGAATTATCCCCATTACTCAGTCTTTTCAGTTTACGGTGGCTCCACAGTCACCATGACTATGAATATTCATGAGCCGCGATTCCGGACCGTTGCAGGCAGACGAAGCGTGTCATGAGACACTGCAACGGGGTTATCAAATTCGCAAATCCATTAGAAATATTCATAACCTTCGTTACATACAATAGACCTTGGCGAAGTAACGACTGAATAGTACCTAGTTCATAAACCGACTAATAACTACTAATATAATGTACGCAAATATTTGATTGTTGAAAAGAAGAAGCGAAGCTTAGCAAAATTGTTCAAAAAATTCTTCTCTTCGAAGTCGTCACAAACGACGATCAAATTCAAATCCAAATAAAAAAACAACTTATAACGTTTCATCCCTATTTGAAGATACTCTTTTTTGAACACGTTCTAAATATTCTACGTCACAGTCGTTGAAAATACTGAAGACGAAATAAAAGAGAGCCAGTTTTTTCCCCTCTAGAAAAATCAATGAAACTGTTTAAGTTGATGGAATACCGTTCGAATTGATAAACGACTCGACTCGCAGAAACTCCCTGATCTGTACTCTACAAGTCTCACAGGAAATTTAACCCATTGGCACGCAATCTTCACAATTTGTATTCATTACTAATCTATGTAGTAATATCTAGTAAATATGTAGTGTGAGAATTTTAATAATTCACCTATAAAGTAGGTAGCGCTGTAGCACTGCAGTAAAATAATGATTCTTGACACAATATCTCAAGCACGTCACAATCATAATAATACGCTTAAGTAGCTCTTAGCACAATATCGCAACTGCAAGGTCATGAAATACACCACTGAAAATCCAAGTGAGTGCTTTCAATGTTGAGTCGATATTACGTGACTTTGACACACAAGAGAAGTTCATTGAGTAAGTGATTTTCTTGCCATATTACAGAAAGTTGACTAACTTTGTACAGTTAATTGTGTGTATTACCTATTTTTATATAACCTGTTCTACATGACCGCGCGTAATTAATAGGCAGTAAATAAACTAATTAGCTCCTTCATTGAAAGCCTAATTATTCGTATGAGGTATTATTAGTCAATATGAAATGGATATACCTACGTGCGATACGAGTACATCGCGAAGTCCGTGCACTCATGGAACGTAAGTTAAACACAGAAACTTACTTCCGCTCACTCATTTGATTTATTCTTTCTATTTAAGAAATGTTTTCAGTAATTAAATAAGTACCTACCAATGTCAGTTTTTCATCTTAGACCTGGTCCATTTAACGGGAGCAAATAATTAATTAATGTTCCTTTTGACTAGTACGATCTTTGTTTTAATTATTTGCTCCTGTAAAAGAGTCCACCCGGTATATGTCTAAAACGATTTTATCATGTAGTATAGTAAGATTTTTTTGTATAAATTCAAATCTGTTAATGGCCTTTTGTGCTATGTAGTGTCGATAAACTTTTTCTGATAAAAATTAGGGTAAATGTGTCTGTTTTCTGAATTGTTTAAAAACGAACGCTTCTGACTTGTTCAGTTGTTGGGTTTAACCTTGTACGCCCAAATACTAATTGGGGTTACTGCTACAGCGACCATTATTGTACCCTCGCGCGATGTTTTTACATTCATATATATACAAGGTTTTAATATACAAAGGTAGTTAGATTCATCTTGCTCCTGGGGAACAATCAAATATTATGTACGGTCACAACCCTACAGGGTTAAAAGGGAAATGTCAGACCAGAAAGGTGATTTATGAACTGGATTAAAATAAGATTGTGCAGTGCAAAATGTATGAAACTGTTTTGTCCAACACAGCGTAGGAGGAAATTATTAGAACAAAAATTATTCTGCTTTCGTTCATGAAAAGATTTTTTAATATGTAAATGTATTTTAATGTTAAAAATTACCTTAATTGCCTTTCTAAAATTTTACTCACAACCAAGTGAATAGAGTGTTGTAAATTTGCAATGCAATAATAATTATTACTATAATAAGTTAAATTATTCAATTATAAATATATGTGTCGGTTCACCAACAAGTAATTGCACCAGGAAAAATGGCAGCCAAGTTTTAAAATTTGCTTTTGTTTTACTTGTTTGTTATTACGTTTTAGTCTCCAGTGTTGAGGGACTAATCTGTCGCTTTGTTTAAAATAAAAAGCGATAAAGTTAAATATGAAGTAAATTCCAATTTGAACCTTGACTAGAACCAACAAAGCTTGAAATAAAAATTAGTTTCTTTTAGATCTGGTTCTTTATACTTTTGTGGAAAAGCGGCGAGCAACGAGCTTAATGGGCCTCGGCGAGACTTTAATAATTTTTCACTTTTATGAATAATACTTCAGCTGAATAAGTAGGTATCTGGGGTCGCTTTAGTACTCAAGAAAGTTTTTTTCGTCTAAAATCTAATCAGTTTATTAACACGGTGTTTCATGTTGATATTTTAACACATTTTAAAATCGCTGGTAAATTAATTGAAGTGTTGGATAAACATCTGTCGATGAATAAAGTACATTTTTAATAACGTTCTCTTGTAAAATCAAAACGTAAGTAACGTAAACAGCAAGAACTGAACTGTAAAATCTGTATATTGAATCCTACAATAAGAGATGAAAGCAAAAGTTATAATTGTTATGTTACTTATGTCAGAGGAATGCTTCTGTAATGAAAACACACGGCCGTCTATTTCGGCCGCACCAGTCACGGTTAACTCGACGTTTAATACGGTTAATACGTTGTCAGAGTGTCTCTTTCTTGCGATACTTATGAGGAAAGTCAGACACAACCGCCACATAGACATGGAGTGTCAGGTCAAAGCCGTGTCATTTTTATGTAGCTAAAGATACTTATATACGTGAACGCCCATATTCTTCAACTGCAGAATAATCTTGGGGCTATTTTTAGCTTGTGTTTGCACAATTCATTCACGTGTTCATTGTTTTTTCTGATTAATAAAAATATAACTTAACATGCATACCTACTTACTTGCTAAACATCTCGTAAAATAAAATCAAATAACACTCAGTAAGCTCATTAAGCAAAAACAAGCTACTTGTAGCTTAATTTATTATAATATCACGGTTGTAGTTAGCATCATAAAGCATTGGGTGTTCCTAGCTTTTTTTTAAATAATCAAATAAAAAAAAGTAATCTCCAGCTATTTTCTGTAAAAATATTTCAAAAAATGATCTAGCTACTTGTTACAAAATGTTTAACCGTATGTCGCCATCGCCATTCGCATCGCTTCTATTTTGATATAACCATGCGCACGCGATCGCCAGTGTGGGAACCGCCGTGTGAGAACATGCATAATTAGTAATTACTTCCTTTACCGATACACTAACCCCTGTTTCACCATCCATTGATTAAATGTATTTGACGGATAAACGTAATGCCGTCTGTTTGTTTTATTCGAATAGACAGAGACGGCATCACATTTATCCGCCAATTAAAATTAATCAATGGGTGGTAAAACAGCAGAAAAACATAAAAACATATAGGTACACACGTCGTATGACACGCGTCGAATGGCGTGGCGTAGCGTCGCGTTTTAGTTGTCTGTTAAGTACTATCTTGACGCGTGGCGTCGGATGGCGTGTGCCCCGCCTCGCAGCTATACGCCGAGCTAGATCGAATGGATTCTCCGCGTGAGAGTGCGTGTCATCACGTGGCGTGTTTTACTGGCTATAATAAATAAATGGGCGTGGCATCGCGTTTTGCAGTGTGTTTCGAACCTTTAGAGTAATGAGTGTTAACCCCCTAACCTAACCTAACCTAATTTCGATGTCATTTGAGATCTATGGCCATTACGAGATTTTATGGAACGAGTTTGATTTTTCGATCTCACCAGATTGATGTAATAAGTAAAACGGAGTAAGTACTTATTTATATTACCTAATTGCTTATTTAACACATGCCGTGCTATAAAGCGACTAATGTAAAGCATTACATGATAAATAATAGGTAGGTACATAATAATTTCTAATTGTTAACATCATAATCATAATTTTATTTTTTATGATTTAAATGCTCAATATTCATAAAATCATGAAATTAATAGCGATAGTCTAACACATTTTATTTTTTATAATATAAATTAGTTAATAGAATATATACCTGCATATAGTTGAGAAAATAATATGGATAGATTAGTTAGGAGTTTCTTTAAATACTTATAGTACTAGTTTTGTTTTACGGTTGTGTGCTCAGTTCAGTGTCTATAGCTTTGAGAATGAACTCACATAATTATTACAAAGTTTAAAACGCATTAGAATTTTTAACGGTGTTAAATCAATACGTACAACGAGTGGATGCAGGTCAAAAGATTTGTGTCACTGATATGGTAACTCTGTAAAACAAAGCTTGAATCAATCAATTATTTGAAAAGAAAATACTTTTTTTACGATTGCGGGAAAACAAAACGATAGACTGTTACAAGTATATGTAAATGTTATCGAGGTATCCATCCATGGCTAATAACCTTTAATACGTATACTCGTATTATGCCTTATCCGGTTAAGTAACTAAGTGGACCAATTATATCTAAATAACGTACTGAGCGTAACGCCATTAGGTACTTGGTAGTTAAAATCAATCTCTATTTGATGTAACTTTGTCTCGTAATGTAATAATAGTCTTGTCAGGATATGTCGAATTTGACTTTGTGTGGTTTAATTAGTAGTACGAGAAGAGCCGTAAAACGGTTTGAATTTACGTATCACAGGGAATTACTGTTACCTTTAAGGTCTGTATCGGCAATTCGGCACTCGTTGATAAATTACTGTTACCTTTAAGGTCTGTATCGGCACTCGTTGATAAATTTCATGTGACAAATATGCATGGCACAAAGGCAGCATGAGCGAGCAGAGTGGTGTAACGGGTCCTTTATATAAGTATATTATCTACTAGTATATACTTGAATAAAATATGGCAAATTAGTTTTGTTTTACTAAAAATTATATATGGGGCTGAGGAGTTGAACGGTGTATAAAATAAAAATAAAAACATCCTAAGTGCTTAAAACAAGTTCCTTTTATTTCTATCATCTTTATAATTGACTTACAAAGTTCGTTAATAAGTATTACTATTTTGTAGTTTTTTTTCTTCCCATTCTACTATTTGAGTACGAAAAACTGATCTCGTTATATCAAGCTGCCAGTTTACACAAAGGAAGCTTAATTAAGTAATTATAAATGAATAAAAGAGGGGCGCCCACTCAAAACGTAATGGAATATTAGTGAATGGACTGTACTTGTTTTTAGATAGGAGTTGTATGGTACGAAGAAAATTATTCCAAACAGTTCCTGTAAGATAGATTCAGTTTCACATCTAAGTTTAAGAATTAAGTCTCAGTGATACCTATATTTAATTAGTGTCTGACCGAACTTTCGGTTTTGGTTTCGGCGAGATTCACCTTTGAATTTGATTTTCAGTTTAATTTCGGTTTCAACAAGAAATTGCCGAAACTAAGACCGGAACAGGAACTGATTTCGTGGGTTTAAGTGCGATTTTTAAGAGCTCCACCGCACCCGCATTTATTAATTCACGTTGCTACTGTTATTTTACGTTAAATACACCATTTTTTAACAACATGTAAAATTGACAGTTTTTTTTTTAATTCATAACAGTTTTACCAAAGCACTGTGAAATTTATATACGGTTTTACACAAATAATACATCATGGAACAAATACAATAAAATTAATTACACTTTAACAGAGGACGGTCGTACATCCATCTTCTCGCAGAACTTCAGACATTCATCACACCAGCTTAACCAACTACTCGCAAACACATCGAAGCTTGGGGCCGATTCGAGGAGCGAGTTCATTAGGTGTAAAGCACGAACTAGAGACGATTTTCGGCGGGACACACTACGCGCTACCGGTTTCGAAAATAAATGGCGACAACGAGGCCGAAAAACAAATCTAGTAGGTGACGGAACATATAGACGCGTCAACTGGGCCACCAACTCTGGGCAGTCAGACTCACCACGCAATATACTACTGGCTATAGTAAGCAATCTGAAATCCCGCCTCGCCTCTAGTGAGTTAAAGCCTAAGACACCGAGTAAGAATTTAGTAGGATATAGAAAAGGGTAATACCCGTACATTTTTTTATATATAAAACGCAGGAATGCCTTTTGCACTCTCTCCAGAAGCAAGATATAGGTGGATTCATGAGGATTCCAGACAACACAGGCTGCCTCAAGCTTACTCCTAACAAGGGCAATGTAAAGAAGCTTTATAGACCTAGGATCAACAAAATCCCTCGTATTCCGAACGACAAAACCCAGCCTTTTATAGCAACTACGAGCTAGAGTATTTATATGCATGAAAGATAAGTTTTGTGTCCAGAATGACTCCCAAATCCCGTACCGTGTCGACCCGACTTATTGGTTCAGAATCTAAGAGATACGTATAGTACAATGGATTACGAGCCCAACTAAACGTTATAAGAGCACATTTCGCGGTATTGAAAAGAAGTCGATTGTCGATACTCCATTGGAACACGCGATCAATGTCATTTTGCAATGACTCACAATCAGAAGCACCCTGCACACCATAGATCAGTTTCAGGCCATCTCATTAGTGCGTTAATTATTAATTAATTATATACGCCATACGATTAAATAAATAAATATAGTTTTGTAATTAATTACCAATGTTGTGTCCACTTTTATACCTTAGTTTCTAAAAACAAATTTTTAGAGCTACCTACTTAACAATCTATTTATTGAATGATCGTCTCTATATATACAAATACATCTGACAAACACCTAAAAAATCAAAAATGCCGACTGCTATAAATAAAACTATTAAACATCGTGACCAGCTCAGGTTTCGGTTGCATTATTCATTTATAATTGTAATCATTGTAGAGTCATGAAAAATCATTGAAACGCGTTAATTATACTTTATATGTCATCATCATCATCATCATGTCAGCCGAAAGACGTCCACTGCTGGACATAGGCCTCCCCCAAGGCTCTCCACTCAGACCGGTCTTGTGCTTTCCGCATCCACCGCGATCCCGCGATCTTAACCAAGTCGTCGCTCCATCTTGTTGGAGGCCTACCGACGGCTCGTCTCCCGGTCCGCGGACTTTATATGTAATCACAAAATAACGTTTCGTCTAAAAAATTCGACAAAATGGAAAGATTTCGCAAATGATTTCTTATAGAGACTTAGTTTTGAAGGGCTATGTGCAAAATAAATTATTTTCATTCAGTCATTCATTCATTGAGGCAGATTTATCAAACCGCGTATGGAACTAAAAATTGTAATACCACAGAATAACTAATGTAATACTTTTTTTTTTTTTAAATTCATATCATTTATTCAGTAGGAAAAAAAGTGCATAAGGTATATTTATGTTGTTTTTATTAATTTTGTTTCCTATCATATTATTGTATCTAATGTTGTGTATAATCTTCTATATATAAATAAAAACTTATGTAATACTTAGCTGTTCTTAAGTAAATTTTTAATTTAAATTTAAAAAGTACATTAGTTTTGTAGCCTAATAAAAATATTTTTTCTTTCATCCCTGTTATTGTTACGCGTAATATTATTAGTCGGAAGGAATTTCGCCATATGTCTTCAAAACTTTATGAAGCCTGAAACAATAAGATCCTTTGTCGTCACAGTCTGTCGAACTTTATACGAATTAATTACGTATTTGGGCTATGACGTACGCGCACTTCTAGGTTTATTCTCATTCTTTTACAAAAAACGATATAAATTTTTGTGAACGTACGACGTTAATTTACTTTGATAAAACAAGAACGTACCTAGGAGGTAAAAAGTTTACTGAATCAAATTATATATAATACGTGTATAAATAATAATTCTGGTTTTAAGATTGAACCGAACTTTATGAATGCAAACTGGTTAGGAAATATTTACTTATTTGTACTAAGAAGAAGCTAAATACGGTGACAATCCAACTTACCGTAACTTTTGGCTAAACCGCCGTAAACACGACCTGCAGTACAACCTTGTCTTAGTAAGCTATCATTATTTTTATCAAGGAAGCCACTTGAGACGTTTATTATGAAAAGGTTCTACTGTAGGTCTACTAACTACCTATAGTCGCGCCTCGCTCCGGAAAATTAATATTTTTGTGACCAAACGCCAGAGTCATATTTCACTGTTATTAAAAGCAATCTGAAGCAAAAATTAGACATTTTCTGTCGTTCTTTATTTATAACGGTCCTTTAGGAGTTTAGAGAACAAAACGTTTTGATGTTATTTATAGGAATTGCTTGTCACGTAATTAAAACCTTAAGATTTGTGTTTGGTTAGAGGAATGAGGAACTTTAATAACTAAAGATTATGCACTACTTACCTCGGATACAAATTGTTTAAAGGTCTTACGTAAAACGGTCTTTATTCCTAACTGACACAGTTTAATGTAAACCCACCACTAATTGGCATAGGCAAGCGATTGAGATTTACGGTTGTTTGGTCAGATTCACCGGTGGTCCCGTTGGTAAGGCACCTCTGGCACGTAAAGCGACAGGAGATGCGGGCTTGAATCCTGTCCAGCAATTTGAAAATCTTGTTCGTTTTTCTTTTATTATAAATAACCTCGAAATGATTTGAGAAGTATTTTCAATACGACAGAATAGTTATAAATAAAATCATACAGGTAAAGAACTAAAACGAATTCTCGATAAGTCTGGAAGTTTGCTGTCCAATTAAATGAATAAAAACTGTAAGAAAGTCTCGTCTACATAACAGACTGCTTACACATTAAAGCCCAAATCGCATAAATAAAGTAACAAACATTCGGCCTTATTTCCTTAACAGAGAGGCGCGAAGATCCCAATGAACTGATTTCGCGATCCACTGAGCTTCCGAGCCCGAAATGGTTTCACTAGCTTCCACGGATTAGAACATATCCAACTGGAGGCGGCACAGAACAATAATAATAGAAAATAAAAATAAATTGAAAAATAGGGTCGTCACAGACGGGCGGACAGACAAACCGAATAGACAACAAAGTGATCCTATATTTTTTTGACAGCTGAGGCACAGAACAGTATGTTTTATATTTTTGAATATTATTAGTTTCCATCAAGTACATGCAACTTTATAACGAAATTGACTGTATTTAACAGAACATTTTAATTTAATTTAAAATTGAAAAAGTTAAAATAAATTTAACGGATCACATAATTGTAAAGTAATTGCGCGAAATGATATTTACAATTTCTTGGTTTTTATTTGTATGGGCGAATAATATGTCAATTTAATGCCGCTAATTAATCATGAAACATTTTCACTTGTCGAATACGCCGAACATGTCTATAACTATTTTTGTAACATCTTTTGTACCATATATGTTCAGTGAATAAACATTCATTAATTTAGAGCTATAGGCTCGTCAGTGACGTCTCCTGTTGGTTAAAGCGTGCTTCCACAGATACCGCTGATTCATTTCCGTGGCGCTTTCACCGAGTCGCGGTGCAATCTACTAATTGCCACTAACCCTACATAATACGTGCACCTTATATCCTCGTAATGGAACCTATGCTTTCATTTCTACCACTTTACTTCTTTTTGAAAAAAAAATTGGTACGGTCGGTACCATCACTCATTCAGCAGAGAAATGAGTTTTTGTACAAAGAATTCTAAAACCTAGTCTTACGGATAAACCAGTCTGCATGAGCATACATTGAGTCTACATTGTATCATTTGAACATATAGAGACCAAGTATATCGTATCGAACACGCGTATCCTAAGTATGTATGGACGCTCACTTCGCTACTTACTTGTAAATTAACTCATGTTGTATGATAGCGTACAACGGCAAAACTCACTGTCCACTGGCAAAATTGGCCTTTGATGGACAGTCCATTTAAAAAAAATAACAAAGATCTAAGCGTACATAAAGGATCTATAGACGAAGAGGAGCGTCTTTGTTTTATATTATGTAAAGATAAAAGAAACATTCTATCCTTCTTTCTATCCTTCTTTATGAATACGTTAAGCTTTATTAATTTTAGTTTTATTTGGTCACTGTTCATATCCACTAATAGAGAATATGGTTGAAAGTTCAGACGACATTCATTATCATTTTATAGCGATAAAATACTAGGTAAGTACCTCGCTAACATACAAGTATTGTACAATGCGTCGCGACGCGAACAATTGAACTTTTTTATCACAACAGTATTGTATTTCGTTTTTATTCTCGACGGTCCGAACCACGCTGACTTTTCTATTTTCAGGGTCTTGGGTTTGTATAGAAGGGGCCACCGCATAATTAATACTTAATCGAAACAATTAACAAGGCATGTATCGTTTGAGTTACCGTCCATGACAATAAAAAGATGGTGGAGATGGTGCTAAGGATAGTAGGTAGGGTAAACTCGCATTATTTGGTGATACGCCTAATTCGGTGATACATGGTTTGAAGCGCGCTACCGAGTAAAGCTAGTGAATTAAGGCCTTTTAAATGCGACCTTACTACAAAGCATTAAGTTAGAATTCCGTTTGCATTCTTGTGGGTCAAATTGAGAGAGCGAGATAGTTAATATTAGCAAATTTCTCGCGCGGGACCTCATTACGGCGCCGCGTGGACATGTAGGAACTGGTTCTCCGTTTATAATTAGTTTTTAAATACTTAAAGTGCCTGGATTTGTATAAAAAGTGGACAGTGTACTTACAAAACATTATTTTTAGTATATCAGTTATTATTTTTAACAAAACTTGTATAGTTTTTCACAGTACGTTGTGAAAGCCGGTCAAAAATTTGACGCCGCAACGGTATCACCAAATTAAACAAGATAGTTAAAGATATGAGTGAAATTTAATTATAACGCGTGTATTTTAATTATTTATTGCATGTATTGTGTTGAATAATCCATAATTAATAAATTTGCAGTTCATAAGCAACGTTAGTATATTATTTTGGGGGTCCTTTCCATTGTTTTTATCAAGTGACGCAAAAAGACCTACATAATAAGGGGTAAAGTCCATTTATAGTTGGATTGTGAAATGACCCATCTTGTACGGAAATATTCATCCCTTGATCTTCTTTTTTGTCGGATACTCTTGGCAGAGCAGTCGTGGTCACGTAGCACGTCGAACAATTCTACGCTAGTTCTCCCTGGCTGTCGCTTCTCTGGCGCAAGTGTTGAGAGGAGTATTTGTTAGGGCTTTTATCTGGTCAGTCCAGCGCATGGGAGAATGTCCTCTTGATCTTTTCCCATTTACCCTTCCCTGCACCACAAGTCGTTCTATAGAGTGCTCCCCACGTCGAGTCACATGTCCGAAATATCGGAGGATACGAGATCTCACTATGGATGATAGTCTCTCCTTCACCTGTAGTAGTTCTTCCAGTATGGACAGGTTGGTGCGGTGCTGAGTCCATGACACTCGAAGCATACGTCTTCCAACACCACATCTCTAGAGCGTCAATTCTTTGCCTCTCGCGTTCCTTGACTGTCCACGTTTCGGCACCATAAAGAAACATGGGAAACACTAGAGATCTTACTAGTTGGACTTTAGTAGTTTTAGTGATATTCCTTTGATCACCAAGTCATAATACTTACTTATCTCATCATATTACCAGCAAACATTTGCGTTTATAAACAAATGCATGTAGTTATATGTATTTTACCCCGTCCACAATTCTAAGCATATCAAGAGTTTAACAAAATAAAAAAAACTTCCCTTCCTCATAGGTACTAATCAAGACGAAGAGAAAAGAAAAATGTTTCTGGCGGTAATATTATACCGCCTACGCAAAAGTAGGAGATCAAAGCAAACATGCTCGGCTAATTAAAGAAATTGATAACAAAGAAGTTTTTCTTAGCAAAACGTACCAAAGAAAAGACCAAGGCTATATACGTACGAGTGATAACGATTATTTTAGCATTTAGCAGAATAAAATTAAAGCCGTTTTTGGAGTATTTTTGTATTTTTATTTCAACTCCAAATTTTGTTACGTTATGTGTGCAATGTATTTATGTTTTGTTTTTTTTTTTATGTGTTTGTGTGTTTAGCTTTGTTTATGTCGCTAGTGTCGCTGCTTAAGTGACTAAATAAGAAACAAACAAGCTGAGATATGTGGTGCTTATAGGAGAAATTCGTGTCTGTTCTCCTGTCCAGTGGTGGTGTAGCGGTATAGCACGCGGCACGGAATGCCGAGGACCGAGTTCGATTCCCAGCGCTGGTCTATTTTTCTGGTTTTTCTGTGCATCTATGTTTCAGTTTGTATTTTCGACATCACTTTCATGTTTTATTATGTGGGAAAAAAACTAAATTTAATGCTGCCTATTTAAAAAAAAACATTTGTAATATCTTGAATAGATTTACAGCGTATCTTGGATGGGGCTCTCAAGTGTTTCAACCACCGTATCTCGTGTGTTACGAAAATTTCGAAAATCTAAGGATAATGTCCATGAACTAAAATCAATGGCAGTTCTGACACCACACACACTTACACCAAACGTGGCGGTGATTAATAGGATCTTTAGTTGACGGACACATATCATTATACGATTTTCGTAACACATGGGATACGCGACGGTCGAAACGCTTCAGGGCCCCACCCATTTTATGTAAAGAAAAACACCATTTCCCACGCTTTTCTCATGTTAAATTAAAAACAAAGCAACGGAAACTTTGAATGAAAATAGTCACGTAACTCAGAAGACTGATACTTGCCGATTAATGTCAGTTTACACATATCCTCTGACAAACTCAGGCTTAGGTACTTAGAACATCGGTGAAACAGATATTCGTATCAAACTATTTGGAACATGATTGAGTACCGCGAAACAGCTGTTTCTCAACATTAAGCTACAAATTAATCATGCCTATGTTAAAGCTGGCCTAAATTTATTTATAAAATCGTGTCTTCTGTGTAAGAAAATCTACGAAGGTATATACATATTATAGAAAAATAGATGACATAGGTATATACATCGACCTTTCACGGTCCTAATACCAAAACAATCACCTCAGCGCGCCGACATTCGCTCCCTTTACGAGGTTTATTGGCCGCTTCCCTCCCCTTGACTTTTTTTGCGAAACTCTTAACCTCATTCCGATGTGATATATCAAAGGACGACTACCTAATTGAGCGGAGCAGTGACTGAGAAAAGCTTGTAATTTTTGTGATTCACTGAAGTGATGGTAATGTAAATAGATGACAGTGCGAAACGTACTATCCAGCTGCGAAGAGCCATTATAAATATGAGGGGTCATTCGGCATGAATCTTCCTCGTTCAACACGAGATTATTATTATAACTATGGGGCTTCGTATTTTCAAACGATGTATAGTACTCATTTTCTTCTTTCAATTATATACTTAGATGTCAGCGGCCGATCGCAAAACCCGCCAGATCACGAAATTCCTAAGCATATCGTAAAATGGCGCCATTTCATTAATTGGCTAAGGGACATCCGCCATATCGTTCAAAACTCACCATTTAACGATTTACCTAGTGACGTTTAGGCAGATCATGAAATTCCTAGGCATATCATGAAACGCCGCCATTTCATGATTTGGCCGGTTTAGGCAGATCATGAAATTCCTAGACATATCATGAAAAGCCACCATATCGGTTCTGGCACTTCGCCGGCAGCTGCCGCGGCACGCTCGCTACTCTCGCTCAGCTCGTGCGTTGTGGTCACAATTCATACTAACCACTCTTCGCTTCGCTCGTCGTACCTAAATTTTTCATTTTTTCGGCATATCACGATGAACCCGGTATAGAGCTAGGAATATCGACGAATACGTTGCTCTAATCGATCTGCCGTATTGTTTCTCAGGCACATCGTGATATGCCTGTGCGAACTTTTAGGCATATCATGAAATAACGTCATTTCATGATATACCTAGGATTTTCGTGATCTGGCGGATTTTACGATCTGCCGTCGACATAATAGATGTATAATTGCGCGCTACTCATAAGTGACAGTTCATTGATCTAGGAACCAATATGTTATGTGGTAGTAACATGTCAATGAACTACTTATAGTTCCCTTAATATGTAAATGATCGCACTTTTGTTTTATCCAACAGGTCACCCACAGTATTCGATTACTTTCAATAAATGTATTAGGTATTTAAAATAATGGCCAAAACTACTAATACATATTAAGGCTATTAATTATAGTAGTATTTTAAATAAAACTGAGTAATAATAAAGAAACTTATTCGTAATATGATAGAGAGTAAATGAAAAATATCTCAAAACAATATTTCAATCAAAAGCTGACATCATAAAACTGTTTAATAATAATAATAAATCTTTATTCGACATACGTTTTTCAATATTTATATTGAAAAACGATAATAACTTTCTTTAGGCGTAAGTTTTTAAACTTACGCCTAAAGAAAGTTATTATTATTACATTTAATAGAAGGCGTAGATAGGTTTTATCTTAATTAGCAAATTATATAGGTACAGTCTTTAGTGCCTACTCTTTCTACCCGTAGAGAGACCCATTCTAGAGCTTAATGAGAATATAAAAACTCTATAATTTCAATCAATATTTGATAATACTAGACTGAGCTATTTCAAGATGCTGATAGATTGACTGAAATTAACCACAGTATAAACTACCAAAGCCTAGCTTAAAATTTGGTTAACATATACCTCTTTTGAAAATTATGGTTGTGCACTAAGTAAGAAGGAATTTTTCCACATTCCCATAAGAGGTATGTAAGAAGTTAGCCTATTTTTTATTATTATACAGAGGCAAAGCAATGGACTTAAGCCAGTCAACTCAATGTCAATGGACTTCAGTCAGTTTATAAGACAAGTTAACGTAGATAATGAATGAATCTTCACATGTGAATAAAGTTCAGGGCGTGAAGAAACGTAAGATGGTAACAGTTTAACTCATATAATTTACCTATGTCGAATCGAATCGTTAGTAAAATCCTAAACGCTAAACCATTTCGCTGCGTAAACACGGTTCAAATATAAGGACAAATATGGAAATAAAAAAAATATTTTAATTTCGGTATAAAAGTTCAAAGGCTTTTTCAGACACTTATGCAAGATACGATGCTTGAGAGAGCAAGCTAGCTCAAAAGAAATTATTCAAAGCGGGAAGTGCGGACAGAACAATGTAAAAAATACAACTTACACCCAACGGCAGAACATCGCGGCCTGATTTTTAAGAATGAGCAACGACGTTGTGGCGTGTGTTACAAAATCGCTTTTTGTTTACTCACTAACAAGCATTATAAGTACTAAGAACACCTTTGCCCTAATAGCGATATTGTCTTGGGCTTTGATTGGTTAAGTTATTTTCATCTCTCCTGTTCGGAAAGTTTAATTTTCATGGGTAGATAGTCGGGTGGAAAATTACGTTTTCATCTCTAGGGAGGAAAGTATTTTTTTTTTTTAATTTTTCGATTAGCCACGGAGTCGAAGAGAATTGAGTTACGTCAATGACACTTTTTTTCACGTTTCGGCATGGCCATTTAGATGCACGTCGACGTCATGACCAAGGAGCTGCACTGAAGGTTAAACGCCAAACATCCGTTTGAAACAAGAAATTTGATCTTTATTACGTCACGAACATATTCCATAAGTCGTTCGTGAAATGTGAAAGAAAGAGATAGAATATATAAATAAGTAATAAAGGTCAAACTTCTTTGTTCGGCGTTCAACCTCCAGTTTTGTATATAAGCTCCTTGGTCGTGACCAACTCGTTTTTTTTTTAAAGTCGGCCGTGGCAAAGTGGCCAGGTCGAAAAGGTACCGTTGGAGGTTGGATATAAGTAAATTCCATTTATTAATTATTCTAATTTTTTTGTAGTATTGTACTTTCCTCACAGTCGAAATGAAAAGTAGAGTGTCTAACTCAGGTGAAATTACCCATTTCCCCTCGAACTATTGGCGCTCTCACTTCGTTCGAGCGCCAGAAATATCTCGGGTGAAATGGGTCACTTTCCACCCTTGGTTATCAATCTACTATTTCATTTTGTAGGTAGCATGTTTGTATGCTATTTGAATTTTAGAGTTCTGTTAATAGTCCTACAAGGAACCTTTTTAGTATCGCCATGTCCATCCACGGCTTTGCGTAGCCTAACAGTCTCTCAAAGGGCCGGTAACGCACCTGTGATACCCCTCGTGTAGACAGTTGTCCATGGGCGGCGGTGATTGCTTCCCATCTGGTGAACAACATGCTCGCTTGCCCCCTTTTATATATAAAAAACACGATTTACATGGTAGGGTTTGCATACAAAACAGGTTCAAAGATCATTTTTCGATTTAAGGAACCGTTTTAAAAATAAGTATTAGGCTAATTATTATACTCTAAGTGCTGAAATATTTATGTACAAGCAAACCCATTACCCATTGAAATAGCCATTTCAATCAATGTATGTTTTTAATTTGTCTTGCTGTCAGAACTTTGACAGAGAAAAACGATGTACTCAAGCATAATAAGTCCGGATGGCGAGCTAAACATAAAAGACAACACACAAGACAGCACGACTGTACGACTTCCTCGCACAAATATAAGCTACTATTATACTATGAATGATCTGTAAAGTAAATGCCCTGTGCGTAAACGGGTAATCAGTATGCGTCGTCACAGCGTAAGGCTTTGCTCGAGATCGATCGGCCTCAGATTACCGGGACTCGTTAACGCCCGCCAACCGTATTATCAGTTTAGTGTGGACTTGTGCATTTCAGATCCCGGCTAAGGTTTCCCTGGGGTTTTTGTAATCCCCGTGGACTAAGGAAATACAATATACATTAGCGTGCCAAGGAGCTCTTAAAATAAAAGACGGTTGTTTTAAACGCGAATTTAAGCCCACTACAACGGTTGCACTGCACTTACGTTCAGCAGCGTTCTATATTTATTGCATTATATTTCGATATTTACATGACACTGAATGTTTGGGTTTTAAAAAATAAGTTATTACTTATCGAGCATATTATATGCTTTGATTGACAAGTAAATATAAATTAGAACGGTAAATATTCAAATAAGAAAGGTACGTGAGAATTGCTAAATACATTATTCCTTATGTGTCTTTTGGTGAAGGTATTGAAATTAACTCTGACATGTTTATGGTCAACAAGACAAATGATATGTATAGATCTGCAAAATGTCTTTTCATTCAGATTAAAAAAGTGAACGTGCGCTATAATAAATAACTTATTTTTCTGCCTATAAATTTAGTACAGTTAGTAAAAAACTGTAATTATTTGAGTTTCTGCATAAAGCGAATTTCATTTCACGATACCTACTATATAAAGCCCAATTTACACCGCGAGCGGAGCGGACTCCGTACGGACTGTTACACCGGACCTTTATGAAGTTGGTCGATACAATACAATAACTCTTTATTGCACACCAACACATAGTAAGCCGTAGTGGGAGTGGGAATAGCCGTGGTGTGGTGACCTATCGCCTCTCAAGCAGAGGTTCGTGGGTTCAAACCCCGGCCCGCACCTCTGAGTTTTTCGATATTCATGTGCGAAATTACATTTGAAATTTACCACGAGCTTTACGATGAAGGAAAACATCGTGAGGAAACCTGCACACACCTGTGAAGTAATTCTATGGTATGTGTGAAATTCCCAAACTGCACTGGGCCCGCGTGGGAACTACGGCCCTAGCCCTCTCATTCTGAGAGGAGGCCTGTGCCCAGCAGTAGGATATAAATAAGACGCGTCGGCCCGTACATCTGTTAGACACTTTGACCCAAATACTCAAATCTGCTACCCTTTGTAGGGGCAAAAAAAATCTTTAAAGTCAATGCAATCAAAAAATAGAGCACCTAAGCCTTAGGTCCTAAGGTATTTCTATACCTATTTCAGAAAAATTAAAACCTATAAAAACCATGTTTTTTAATGTCCGTCATGTATGTCAGGAACTATCTAATCTAAAAAGTTCCCAAACAGTGTATATTTTTCTTAGGAGCAGGACTCTGCCAGCACGGGATATTTAAACGGAACTCTCGGTGCGCAAATCTGACTCGCACTTAGCGGGTTTTTTGCTTCATTTTCATTTGATTATCAAGTTTTAGGTGCGTGAAACGGTCTGTGTGAAAGACAGATAACAATATGAAACTTTCCCAAGTAAACAAGCCCGAAGATTATCACTTACCTACCTGTCGAAGTTACGACGCGGTTGCAAATCAAATTGGGTCATAATTAAATGAATATCACGCTCACCTTGATGCTATTAACTTAATGTTTCTCTTTTCCAAAGATTTTTAGTTAAATAATCTTCTTTATTTTTAATAGGTAGCTAAACTTTTCGTTTATTTAACTAGTTTTTGGCACAGAACTTGGGTGAAAACACGACTACGAAACTTAAAATGTCTGTCAAATGATGTGTTCGAGTTTTTAAGCCTACTAGCTTATTCTTTTTGACCCCAAACTTTTTCCGCGTTCAATATTAAATTGAGAAAAGAAATTTGTTAACAAAAAAGTATAACTGACTCCAAAAAAAATAAAAAATTAACTAAAAATGGAACCGACTACAAAACCCTTGGAAATATTTTTCTAGTTGGGTACCTGCTCGAAGTCGGTGCCTCAGTGCGAGCCCGCAGGAGTGGAACAATAATAGTCGTCTACCTCACCTACATACTATGGGTTTAAATCACTCCTGCTGGGTCGTGCTGAGTCACCAACTTCGAGCTAGTAGGTACCTAACTAGAAAAATATTTTCATGGGTTTGTAGTCGGTTCCATTTTTTGTTATTTTTTATTTTTGTTGTAAAAAAAATCTTTATTTAAGTAATTAGTAGCCAAAGTACATCTCACAACGATTCCATTAAGCCCGAACACGGATTAGTTACGTTGTTTTATAACAGAGTTCCGTTGCCTACCTTCCGGCTTCAGCATCAGATCAGTTCGAAAGAGTCACTAGCTTAAAGCTTCTTTTTAGTCGCTTATCTAGGTTTATTTATCATGATCGTTTAAAGACGCGCGAGCATTACTTAGCTTTGACGAGTTCCATTAGCCATCTATGGTCATCTTCATCAGGTCCAGTTTACCAAATGATAGGTACTTTCTGAATGTAAATGTTTATCTTAATGCTAAAAATACCAAAATCACTATAGGTGTGCCTATAAATTTTGAGGTTTACCCTCGATTTCCCTAGGATCCCATCATCAGATCTTGACTTGGTGAAAATGGGACCACCTCAGAAGAGTATTCTTTCTAATAAAAAAAGAATTTTGAAAATCGGTCCACAATTGATCGAGTAATCGGTGAACATACATAAAAAAAAAATACAAACATTGGAACATAGAACCTCCTCCTTTTTTGAAGTCGGTTAAAAATAATTTTATTCAACAGTATAACAAAGGCTCATCAATAACTAAATCGCATTGCAAATTCACTGTCGAGAATAAATCGACCTAGCACAGGAAAATCTTTTCTTTTCTTTGATCTTTTTCATGGACACAAAAAATACGTTTTTCTTGTTGTACGTATGTAACGCGATGCAAATAAGTTATTTGCGATATAAACCTCTACTTGGTCATAATTCAATCGTTGAGGCCACTTGTAAACAAACGCTAATGACTTGTTTACGATTTTTCCTTAGATTATGTGCGGATAAAAAGTAACGCAATAGTTATTGCATGTTTTATTCTACTCCTCAGTCGTAACAGTGATTTGTGAGCAATTCCCTAACATACGATCAAGATAAAGAAGAAGAAGTATTATTTTATTTGTACTTCGGTTGACGTTTAAGCTTAGCGTCTAT
Organism: Choristoneura fumiferana; assembly: GCF_025370935.1. Lineage (NCBI taxonomy): Eukaryota > Metazoa > Arthropoda > Insecta > Lepidoptera > Tortricidae > Choristoneura > Choristoneura fumiferana. The sequence continues at coordinate 10,366,799 of NC_133484.1, forward strand.
CTATCTACTCGTATCTAGACTTAGGTTCTAGTTTCCGACAAATCGACGTTTATCCCAAGCGTGTTGCCGATACGGACAACAAAAAACTTGTACGAAATAAGAAATACACAATTATTGGATTGCTATATAAAACCACAAGTAAACTCCTAAACGAGATAGCCGTCGAAATAACACACTTGTGCAACGTGAACGATTTGCGGTTAATCGTGGTTGTAGAAACATTTTTAGACGCCAAAATGGTGACCCGCTGATTGCGACTGCTCTATCAAAATGAATGTCAAATGTTATACGTCAAACGGTAAGCATTACTATCAATTTCATGAACATTTTCGTTATGTAAAATGTCCTATCCTCTGAAAGAAAGAAAGAAAGTAGACATTTATGATTGTTTTTTTGGAGTCTTTTTGTTTTTTTTATTTCAACTCCAAATTTGTTACTTTTACGGGTATGCCGTGAAAACCATATCGAAAAACCAAAAAACCAATCATAATTTGATTGCTCAGTAGCCACATCTCTTGTCTGGGTGAGCGTTTAGTTCCGAAAGAGTGTGACAACTCTCGATGAGAGCGAAACATAGATGTCGCTAGTGCTGCTGCTTAAGTAACGTAGTAGAAAAAAGCAACCGGAGATATGTGTGCATAGGAGAAATTTGTGTCTAGACTCCTGTCCAGCGGTGGTGTAGGGGTTATAGCACGCAGCACGGGTTGCTGAGGACCTGGGTTCAATTCCCAGCGCTGGTCTCTTTTTCTGGTTTTTCTGTGCATTCATGTGTCAGTTTGTATTTTCGAGAAGACATTTATTCACATTCACAAAGACACACAAATACAACAAAATTAAAACAACAACTGCAGACCATGTTTATATTTTCAGTTAAGACACAGGTGTATTTTAACCTTAATTTGGACATAAACTTAACATTAACTTAATTTGGTTGTCACTTCATTATTTATATTTTTGTGTAAAAACAAAAGAAAGAAGGGGGGAAATTAAACAAACACGTTGTGTGGGCATATCACAGATAATACTCAAACATCTAGCTAGCTGGGCTCTTTCGCCGTTATGAAATGATAAATGATCACTATTTCAGTAAAATTAAATTATAAGTATGATCATATTAAAAAATAAGTATGTCCTTCATGCTTTACTAACTACACGCTTGATCTTTCAACGAGCTACCTATCAACTAGCATTGGGCGAATATAGTACAAATGGATTACACACGTTGCACACGTTGTATAATTTATTACGACTGAGCACGCTCATTTCCCTAGTAAAATTCACTACAAATGTGGCCCGTTTGCAATGAACGGAAACTACCTAACGCATCTAAGTATATAACTATCTCATATTTGTACGCAAAATTATGCAATGGCCACGTAATGTCCTCGGTCAATTAATCAAAATAAGATTAATGTTGTGGGTGGTAAGGGATCATACGATAAGTAATTGAGATCGTTAAGTGCTACACGCATAGTGACCAACAGATTAAATTACAATCCAAACTGGTTATTTGGATTGAAAGCACGTGACTGCCGGTTATTCAAGGTAACCGGTGCAGCGAAGAAAGAAGCATGTGATCAATGAACTTGATATGAACCTGAAGTTATTATGCAATTGGTCATAAGCATATGACTGGGTACGCAAATTTGAATAACTACCTGCATTTCTTGTGCAATTCGCCATAATAAGGACAGTCAAGGTGATTTGAAATATGGTTGAATTACCTAAAGATGGCCAGTAAGGCTTGAACTTAGCTTTGGGAAAATTTTAATCGTCAACTTATAAGTATGTGCTTCAATAATAACTTCAAAACAATGACAAAGCAAACGGCACAAATGCCAGCAGAGGAGAGAGATCAAGAAAATTTACTATAATTTCATGGAGATGCGTTGCGTTCATCGCGTTGCCCTTTGTGACGTCGAATTCTCTTAAATTCGTTTTTGCGAGTTGAGTTTCGGGTATGGGGAAAACGCTTCCAAAGATTTAAAACTCACTAATAGGCGATATGCTCTTGGTCTTTACTCACTTTTCGCGTGAAATAAGGGGACGTAGATAATAATGATTATTGCTAAATCTGCAGACTCTGTTCACCAGACTTTCCGATTTTGGTGGTACCTATTATCCAGTTTATTACCGTCATAAAAGCCTATGGGCTACATTGATTTTGCCACCCCCGCGCGTCCTTCATAAAACCGTCAATCAATCATTATTTTACCTTTCCCCCTTTTCATCAGCTGTTCTCAAGTACATATTTTTATATTATAAACACCTCTCTATTGATATTATCGCTGGTTTAATTTGTCGTGCTTTTAAGTGGTTGGTTGCAATTCTAAGCATTTATTGTGTAACTGGGACAGCGGTGCTTTCAATTCATAGTTTGCTTTGATTATTATGTAAGCTTAATAACAAATAAAATGCATTGTAGGTACTGTTGAGGAAAAATTTTGCACAGCGCTTTCCAACTAAATATTTAAGATTTTCTTACCGACAACCAATTTTCTTAATTAAATTACCTCCAAATACTTAGATGCTTTATACAACTCACCAGTAAAATACCTACTCATAAAAGTAAAAAAAACTGTCGAAACAACTGTCTAGGAATGTGAAATCAATGTGCAAAGATTTAAATAAATTTAGACCCACGCATTTACAGGGGTAAAGTACATTTAATCTCCCTAAGTGTATCGATTTATAAAATAGAATTCTCCGTTGAAGCTTCTTTAGGTAGCAATGGCAATAAAACTGTTGAACATTTATAAATTTCACAAATATTATTTACCTTTTTTATAACCAGAAAAGGTACTTTGATGATAATAGTTTGTTAAATAAAGCTATAAATATTTGCATAATCTCGAGTTTTCAAAGCAAAATAATCTTGTTTTCAGCACTATTGTGCTGCTGTGCTTCAAACCGAATAAAATTAAAATACATCTAACCATTTAAGCTAAAAATGATTCATTCATTGAACTTAAAATGAACAAACCAATCGGTCGATGTACATAATACATATTTCGTATACTTCGGATCAGATCGTCTCAGAAGCGGTCGTGTTTAACTTTGAAGATACCATCTAACCCCCATTATTAATTCTTATCTCTGTTTTAACTCAAACGTGCGGTTTCATTTATACAGCCAAAGTAAATAATTTTAAAGCACAGTGTCCGTATTTAATATTAAAGTAGAGCAATGAGGACGATAGACACGCGCGGGGTCTAATCAGCCCCAAAACGCCTCGGACGTGTTATATCTGGGTTTACCCGACGGACAGTGACCGTTTGTCTCAATTTATTGCGAATGTTAGTCGAGAAGGAGACACCCCGTTAGCAGTAAAGCACAACTAGCCAAACCTCGCAAAAAAGGATACTGTGGGGCTACTAGGAAATTCGAAAATCGAAGTTCGTATCGTACCGTCCCTCTCACTCTCGTATTAAATAAGATTTGCGTCAGCGGGACGGCAAGATATGAAGTTGGAAATTTGCACATCGTGTATAGGGCCAGATGAAATGAAACGACGCATGACTGTCAAGATATTATTCGATACAACACCTTTTTATGACTTATGTATTCAAATAACGTGTAACGCGAGCCGCGAATTTTCGATGGGTACTTACTAAGGTTGCTTTAACACCCCCCAGAGGATGGTATTACGATCGCAAGAATACATGTAAATTTGTATAGAATAGCTGAAACCACTTGCCATAAGATACTACCGTTTCCCGTGGAGGTTTTCTTATATGAGACAGTGTCCCGTTCATTCTAATAGGCTTATTATAAATTATAATTGCTGATAGTAGGCAGAATTATCTTGAAGTAGTTACTCCATTAAAACTTACCATGGTTTGCGATTGCGATGGAACGTTAAATTAATTTATTTTATAAAATGAGTCAAACAGCTTGCCTATGTCTGTTTAAAATAAGTTTATTATAGAAAATTAACATGATAAATTATTTTTTTTTCCTTAGGCATCATAATTTTAAGGAAGATAGGTTTAAACACGAGGTTAGTAGCTGAAATGTTATCATAACGAACTGAATGAAAAAACATTATTCATATATCATGAAAATAATTTCAGTGCTTCTATAAAAGCTCTATTCATCGGTAGATGAAGCAGAACGAATCAAATTATTCTATGTATCAAAGTTATACCGTTATTTTAATAATATATATTGATACTGTTTTCTCTATGATAATTTTACATTCAGCGAACCAAATTGCCGCTAATAAAATTATAAATTACAGAACTTGCCAAAGCAAAAGCATTCCGAAAAATAATGCTCTCTAAACCTTAAAACATCTATGACCTAACATAACAACATAACATAAAGGTACTGTTACACATGCTCGATAGTAGCGTGCTATCGTGCTACTAAAAATGCAACCTACACTAGCATGTGTGTACAGGGCATGCTACTATCCGAGCATGTTTTTAGTGGCATGCTCTCTAATAGCAGGCCCTGGTATTTTCGAACATGCTAGTTGATGCATGGGTAGAAGGGGGGGAATGAAGAAGTGCAACCAAAAAAAGTTACTAAAAGTGAATTAATTATAAATTAATGAATTTATTACCGTTAAATTTGCGAAAAGCCGTGGATTTTGAGATTTTTAGACCTGAAAGCCGTAGGACACGGTAATTGCCGTGGCAACACTGACTTTGAACTGGCAGAGAGCATACTATCAAAAGGCATGTGTATCGGAGTGTTGGTTTTGAGCATGCTTATTTAGGAGCATACTTAAAACTAGCATGCTTATTGCTAGCAAATGTAAACAGTCCATTAGCATGCTCATTACTGGCATGCATGCTAGTAACGAGCATGTGTAACAGTAGCTTTACATTCACGAGGTAACCTATCGCGCAAATTATGCACACGGTAGTGGTAGGTAGGTAAAGAAAAGCTGAGCGGGCCTGTAAATAATAGTAAATAACTAACTTTACTTAATCCTCTGCCACGAAGGCACGCAAAACTAATATCTTCTGTATACAACCATCAAAGAACATGAAATACACCTTCGGCCTCATCTGCACTTAACATCAGATGAGATAGGGGTCAATCACGGTCAGCTTCATTTAAAAAAAAAACTAGAATGTCCTGGTTGTTTGGTGTAGGTATTTTCATGGAATACTGACTAATGGTGTCTAACTTCCGTACTTCAGAATGGGAAAAGGAAGCCGCAAGTTCACTTCGTTGTCTGTCCGTGTGTCTCTCAAAAACGATTTTTTCAGAAACCCGTGTCTTTGAAATTGATTTGAAACACTTAGTACGACGTTCTCATGACTCATGGAACCATAAACAAAAAAAGTTTCCGAGTTTACGCAATTTAAAGATACCTTTTGAATGTATGTTTCGTGAGGTATCCCATCTTAGGCCTCTAGGTTGGCAACGCGTCTGCAATACCCCTGGTGTTGCAGATGTTTATGGGCGGTGGTGATCTCTTACCAGCAGGAGACCCACTTGCTCGTTAGCCATCCAGTCGCATAAAAAAAAAATGTATATTTTCACCTTAATACCGTGTACCCAGAAACTATAGGGTACTTCCCGTTGACATAGGTACTCGTAGTATTATGAAATTTAATGAAACCAGCGTACGAGTTTGACTCGCACTTTGCTTGTTTTTGTATTACCCTTGAGTCATTTGAGTGTTAGGAGCACGATAAGAAGTGAAAAACAAATGAATTAATTAACAGCAAGAGAAGTTTGTCACTGACCTAGTTAAGATAATTCGTTTGTTATTTCAGTAACTTGCAATAAACTGGTCACGTGAGAAATGGACTTGCGCAGCAAGGTATAGTCATGTATAGTTTTGTAACTAACAATTTGACATTATTTCACTATGGAACTATGATAGACTGCTATACCAATCGAAAACTTGTAATGCCCATGCCCATTGAAAGATAATTAAGTTTGTAGCTGTAATTTTTTTCGCTCATACTTCGACACATGTAACAAAATATAATAAAATAACAATTGTGATCCGAATTTAAGTATGTAGGTAAGGTATTTATTTAAACTTGACATATCCACGTGCTTTTAGTAACAAGGGTCTTGTCACACATGCATTTGGACAGACAAAGGAGTAATCCTATAGGGGTTCTTTCTCTCTTTGAACTACGGAGCTCTTAAAATGTATTCAGTAATTTCTATAACAATAATGCAATAGTCATTTATTTCCATTAGTTTGTTCTCAGAACTTAATTATTTGAAGCAATAAAATGAACCATTTTGATGTCTTTTGTAAGAATCAATCAAATACGAGGTGAAGGCAATTTAAGTTTTAAGAATGGCACTATTTATTGCAAGCTGTAAGTATAATTATACTATAAATGGTATAATCGCATGCAGCGTGAAATTAATTCCATAAAAATGACAATGGACTTTTTTGACTGGTAAAATGCGTCACAAATAAATACATAATAATTCCCTTTCAGTTATATTATTTCATTACACACAGTTTGTTTTATTATTTAACATAATAAGTCAATTTATATCTAAGGTACAATGTTATATTACACTCTTTTTTTAGGTTTCCTACCTAAACAATGCCTACCGGACTCTACGGATACAATTATAGTTATTACGAAATAGAAACGACACTTGCATTTAACAACCGCTGTATTGACTTACCAAGTGACTCACTGCCGACGGTGTAAGTAAATAGCAGTCATAGAGTTCACTTTCGGCTGTCAACTGTCAAACAGAATAGAATCTCTATATGTCAACATGCCAACAATGCCAATGAAGAAATGCTTTGCTGTCTGTCCGTACGTCTATCATAGAGCTTTACTTTTTGACCATGATCGGTAGATTCTTAATTTATTTTACAAAATTTGTGCTACTATTACAGCCGTTATAACAACAAATAGTTAAAATACAGTAAAGTTAAATATTAAAAAACGACCGCACACGTAAAGTTTTTTTTTGCAATTTTAAGCTCTATTTAACAGTGACAAATAACGATGTTACGGAACCCATTGAAACAAGTATGAGTCATAGTTGGTCAGTTTTCAATAGGTACTCCATAATTTAAAAAAAAAACAGATTTTTTTCATTAAAAACGCATTAAATAAAGCAAAGGCAATCAGTAAAGTGCTAACAAGTTCCAAAGTAATGATGAAAGTTTTACATCCCTGAACTACTAGACTCTTCCAGTATCATTTCACACAGGGATTCCCTAAGGCGGGTTTAGATTAAGTTTTTTTTCTGTGCGTATTAAACAGTGTTTTGTGCTCATTTCTCGTTATTACAAGATAATGTGCATGCATGAGACCATACTAATATTATAAATGCGAAAGTGTGTGTTTTTGTGTTTGTATGTTGGTCCGTCTTTTACGTCGAAACGGAGCGACGGATCAACGTATTTTTTGGCACAGAGATAGTTTATGGGCCAGAGAGTGACATATGCTACTTTTTATCCCGGAAAATGCACAGTTCCCGAGGGAACAACGCGCGATAACCGAATACCACGCGGGCGAAGCCGCGGGCAAAAGCTAGTTATTTATAAGTTAGCCAAAGTGAACGCTAAGCATCTGTTAAGCTTCTGTCACCTTAATACTCGTATTCGTTCGTGCTTAGCTCTCACTTCGTAACAAAATATGCTATTATAGGTAGATAAGAGGCAAAGGGTTTTTTGTTTAATATGTATAGCAACACATTATTATGTCCATTGTTCTGTAAATTTTGTAATTAATTTGTTTCATATAGTACAACTCCAGTCAACATTTTATTATTTTAAACGGAGTAAACGGAAAATACGCCTATCAGAAGCCGCCCTTACCGTTTTATAATTAAATTTGCAATAGCGGACTTTAGTTCTCAGCGTTTTCAGACAACTCGGGAACTAAAAAGTTGGCACGAAGCAAAGTACGCTTTTGGTTCGCTTTGGAAATAACACACTACAGGAGATTTACTGCGCAACTTTTTTTATTCAATTTAATTTAATTCCCAAAGAAAACTGTACTAGTGTTGTGGTAGGTATAGGTAGTGCCACGAGAGTTGAAGTGAATGATTACACACACAGCTACATGAATAACGGATTGTATAAAAGGAGAATGAATGAAATGAACGAGTGTCATTACACGACATGTTCTTATGTGCATGACCTCGACTCTGGTGGCACTACCTATACTTTTGGAACCGTAATAAAAAAAACTTTCGTTCTTTACGTTGATTTACTTATTTAACAATCAACTTATAGTATAAAACATTAAACAAAGCTATTATTATTTAAGTTCACTATGTAACTATATTATGTAAGAGAAAATTAGGAATTTATTTTCACCCATTTTTTGGCCAGTATACGTATCTCGGAATACAATAATGTGGTACCATTGAGCTGATCTGATGATGGAACAAGAAGCTTGACATTGGAACTTCAAGACAGCACAACGTATCCTAACCGTGTTTGTTATTAGAATGTCTTACTTTGATCAAGAATGATATGGTGAATGATGGAGTAGTCAAGCAGGTTTACCACATAGTTCCATCATTAAAACCTGATTTCAGTTTTTTTATTATCATTACTTGCACAAAAAAAATCCTTTAATAGTTTTTTTTTAACTGTCCTGGTATAGTATCCCACAGCTGGGCAAAGGCCTATTCTCTTGATCTCCACCACCTCCCGGTCTGGCGCAATGTACGGTCAGTCCCCTTCAAATCGTCCCACCATCGGTCAGTACGAGTATATATCGGCCTATAATAGTTTAAAAACCTAAAAACATGCTTAAGTAGTAAACCTGCCGTGCTTTTCCAGCGGGTACATGATAAACGAATTCTCTGCAAACGAAGTCGCGGGCAACAACTAGTAATAAATAAAGAGTAGAACGTAGCGTAGGTTAAATTTCCTCAGCTGTTACGTCATCTAATAAAGAAAAGCTGCCTACTTTTTTCTAGCTGTATCATTGCGCCACAATACTGTGAAGTCACAAAGGGTCGAGGTCGACTGAACAAATAAGGAAACATTTGTACCTAATACCGATGAGAACATGGTGGTCATAAAAGGCTTTCTTGCGGATTAGACTGGTGCCCGCACCACATATGGGCATTTAGCATTTGGACTTATTTTTCGGTAGTGAAATTGTTCATAATCTGCCCTTTCTACGAGTAGATTAATGGAACCTATTTCCCGCGACTTCATTGGTGTCTGTCTATCTTCAAGTCATTTCGAAACATTGGTATTTTACAGAGAAACGATTGATGAAAAAACAAGGTCTCGATCGATTAATAATTGTTTTTATAATGGCATTTGTAATTGGTTGGTTGTGTTGTAGGTACTCGTATAATTGAAAAGTACTTGGTGGATTTTCATAAAATTAATCATAATAATTTTCCTTTATACTGTACAATCTGTTGCAGCTCCAAAAGGTTCATGACAGAAAAATGGACAGACAACAAAGTGAACCTATAAGGGTTCCGTTTTTGCTAATTGAGGTAGGGAACTCTAAAAACGGCATGAGAAGGTATTGTTATAGATACTATTAATAGTCTATTAATATTAGAGACATCAACTACGTTAAAGCAAATCCAGTTTCGAGTACGATATCAATCTAAAACCTTAATGAGCCTAACGGCCTGTTTTACCACTCATTGGTAAACTTTATGTGACAGATAAATGTGATACCGTTTCTGTTTATTCGGATAAAACAAAGAGACGGCATCGCAATTATTCGTCACATAAAATTTATCAATGTTTAGTAAAACAGGTCCTAAGAGTTCTTAATTATGCAATCACAAGGATCTCTTGACAATGTTTGTCAGCACTCGACTTATTATTTATCTCTCAATGTCGTACGACAAGTACGTGCAAATAAATAGTTTAGTTGTTTAATAACAATTTACTATTGTAGTCTGATTTTGTTAAACCTTTATAATTGAATCCTTTTAGTTTTGAATTTTGATTGAATTTAAATTTCAGGGGTCGTATTGTGGTCGCTTAAGAGCCGCATTTACTTTTATCTGACGTGTTGTGTTGTGTCTCTCTCCCTCTCTATAGCTTATGATGCGACACAACTCAAGCCATCACAATACACTGCATCAGATAAACGTGAACGCAACTATATAAAATGTATGAAACCGTCACGACACAACACGACTGATAAAATGTGAATGCGGCTTAACACGTTGACGTTCGCGATCGCATTCACCGTCTCTTTCTACCCTCGTCCCATGCCATGTGATAGAAAGAAGTGGTCTACGCGATTGTGAATCCAAGTGTGTTAGATAATAAGACCTCTGTAAATAGTCTGCACAACTGCAAACAACAACAAAACCTGTGAATTTAATTACGTAGCTTACGTGAACATTGAAAATGGTACGCTATTTTTCTTTGTGCAGTCGCGTTATAAGGTCGGTCGTACACACTCAAGTTTAACAAACAAACAGACTTCTCGTAATGCTCATGCGGGCATACCTTTGCTCTGTAATTGCATCCATTGTTATCTAATATCAAAGCTAGTGAAGTGATAATTCCATTTGATCCCTGAGATATTAATCTATGCCTGACCTATCACAACATCTACACGCGATTGCGTAATGCGTATCAAGTTCAAAGAAAAAAAGAACACCAATATGTAGGTAAAGAAAGAAAAGAGTATCTTTAGGTACGCCACACATATTTTTAGAAGCAATTTTTATTTGGGTCTTGTAGTCACAGTTTGTGTGTGTATGTGTGTGCATGTGAATCAAAGTGTTTTACGGGGGTAACTGAAAAACAACGTCTGTTTGCGTAGAGACTTAGGTATGTCTAGCACACCCATAAACTGAGTTGTCTACCAATTTAATAAATTTGTGGCTTTGTAATATGATAATATATAATGTAGTGCCTCATAAACAAACAAAGTATTGAATAAATCTCTTTTATTATTTTCGATATAGTAGCGGAATGATGAATCTAAATTATTGACATGAGAGTAACATTAGAATATTGACATAGAGTAGGTACTTATATTTATGTGGATGTTGAAGCTAGGCCACCACGTTCAAAAAGTCAAAAATTCATTGTGGGCTACTGCTTTGACGTCTGGCCTTTCAGGCAAAGGATCGTGGTTTCAAAAATGGGCTCGCTTTATTTAAAATGCAACAACAATACAATTTGGAATACAAACTTCATGGCGAAGGAAAACAAACAAGTTGACAGCCTACGAAATAGAATCAAGACATTTTCAGTCACTGTTATTGTAGGTAAATACCAGTATTATCGAGAGTTTCAGCATAGGTAAGTTGTGTATGAACACTCCAGGAATACTGTATGGACATCGATTTTTCCGAGCAACAATGTAAGTTATAACGGTTAAACAGATAATATTAAGCGGTTTACAATGAGTTGTACAAACCCAGGGGTCTTTCACAACGCGTTTCCTACCCAGCCGTAACCGTGTCGAGGAAAAACGTGCGAGTGAAAAATAATAAGGCATTGTACTAGTACTTGTAATGGATAGACGATTGACATTGTCTTAGCTTAGACAAGCCTTTGTGAGCCGATTACAAGCCACGGTGATAATTACGTCGACCGTCTTTGCAAAATTTGTTAAATCTAAGTCATAAATCGTAAACGCTGGCCAATAGTTAGTGACCATTCTCGTATTATGTGATAATCTGTACTTAGTAACGTTACTTATAATCTGAGCTTTAAATAGTTCTTGTATGACAGCGGTACAATTAAATCTAAGTGGCCGTGAAAATCGCGCAAGTTCCGAAGAAATTATCAAAAAAAAGTTTTACTAAGTATAACCTTTCGTTTTTGAAAGTTCTGTTGCTATTATAGTTGGTATTTAAGTTGAAGGTTAGGTAAAGAACATCTAATCCTGCTAACATTTTAAATGCCAAAGTTTGTGAGTGTTCGTGCGTATATTTGAGTGTGTATATGTGTGTGTTAATTACTAAAACGGCTGGAATCTAGAATAACTATTATTTTAATATAATTATTAAATTAAGTAAGGAAAAACAAAACTAACAAGAACGAAAAATCCATCAAAAACCAAGTTGTCTATTTTTATATTGCATCTATATTAACTGAACTTTTTTGGATTGACCATGACCGTACTTAGTTTCTTATAAAAACAACAGTCATTGAACTTAAGAAAAAACCTCAATTACTTCATTCTCCCATGATATTAACTGGGTCAATTTTGTTATTAGATAATAATAATTTTGATTCCAACTCGCTACATGGACTTTGGACTTTTTTTTACCCGACTGCTCAAAGGAGGGTTATGTTTTTCGAGCGTATGTGTGTATGTATACATGTCCATTTCTTGTGTCCTCGCTGCAGCCTAAACGGCTAGACGGATTTTAACATATGAGGTATCATTGGATTTGTCATAACATAACTGTCGGAGTGACATAGGCTATATAATTATTCAATATGGCGTCTGCGAAAAAAATATGGCGGACAGTGAATTTTGTATTGTAACAATGTGGGTATAATTTATTTATCTCACTAAAAATAATATTTATAGGACATGTTTGTGCGTATTTAAATTTTTAACTATTGTTTTTTACTATATTTGCATATATTTATATTACCTAATAGCCGTTCCACCGTCCTGCAGTTTTAGCGTGAAAAAGTACCGAATACCTAGTTACACACTTATACGTACGCACATACTTACAATCTCACGCATTACAATATTAATAGGATTTAAATAGAATTGGATATTTTAGGTAGGTAATTTCGTGGTATTGACATAACTCGGCTGGTTTAATATTTATTATAAGTTTTAACAGTGAGAATAATTATTTACACATTAAAGTTTTTGCTAAGTTTCAGTTGAAATTCAAATACAAGTAAGTTTAATAAGAATACTTCTACTACTCCTCTCTTTCTTCTTTATTTTTTTTTCTTTATTACTACTACTTTCTTCTTTTCTTATACCTATTCGTATTTTTGTCGATATGTGATAGAAACATGATTTACTTATATTGTTTGGTCGAACATTAAATACTTGTCTAGATACATACAATTTTGCATGAGTGTTCATCATGTAACAAGAAGACTAGACGATGTATATTTTGGAATTTCCTATAGGAGTTCCGGCTGTCTTTGCTTATATTGTGGTTTTTAACACACTAAAACTTAATCTTTCCTTTAGGAATGACGTAAAACATGACAATTTGTTTCGTAATCAATCAGGAGTTCCCAAACAAGTCATATAATTTACCAAAAACAACACCACACGAAAAATACTCAATGTTAAAAAAGTCGCCTTAAGGAAACGTGATAGTTTGTATGCTTAGACGTATGTTTGTTACTCAACTCATTCACGCTTCAATTTGATTAACTTTGATTAATTGATACGATAGGTTTTGTCACGAAATATTCTAAAGCTCTCGCGGTACGAGTATCCGGTTATACGCATATAAAATTGTGGGCAAAACTAGTATTAAGATTGGTTTTTTGGAATCTTTTTGTATTTTTTATTTCAATTCCAAATTTTTACTTTTACGGTCATCCCGTAAAATCTAAATTGAAAATACAAACTGAAATATATAAAAACCATAAAAATAAGACCATCACTGGGAACCGAACCCAGGTCCTCGGTATTCCGTAGGTACCGCGTGCTATACCGCTACACCACTGATGGTCAACGGTACAGACACGAATTTCCCCTAAACAAACAACAAACAAGCTGAGATATGAGGCGCATAGGGGAAATTCGTGTCTGTACCGTTGACCATCAGTGTTGTAGCGGTATAGCACGCGGTACGGAATACCAAGGACCTGGGTTCGATTCCCAGTGATGGTCTTATTTTTCTGGTTTTCTGTGCATCTATATTTCAGTTTGTATTTTCAATTTAGGTTTCACGGGATGACCGTAAAAGTAATAATTTGGAATTGAAATAAAAAATACAAAAAGATTCCAAAAAAACAATCTTAATTTGAGTGCTTAGTAACGACATCTCTTGTCCGGGTGAGCGGTTAGTTCCAATGGAGTGCCGAAAAAAGTTTCTCGATGAGGGCTACGGTATAGATGTCGCTAGCGTCACTGCTTAAGTGGCTAGCATAAGAAAAAACAAACTAAAATATGAGGTGCATAGGAGAAATTCGTGTCTGTACCGTTGACCATCAGTGGTGTAGCGGTATAGCACGCGGTACGGAATACCGAGGACCTGGGTTCGATTCCCAGTGATGATTTTATTTTTCTGGTTTTTCTGTGCATCTATATTACAGTTTGTATTTTCAATTTAAAACTATTATTGGAGTTAAAGAGTTTTATTGATAAAAATACGATTTAAGCCTTTAATGATATCCTACTATTTTAAATTTACAAATCAAATTAAAATTGAAGAAAATTGAACCCCTCGAATTAGAGTCAATATATATAAATGTAACTTAAAAAAACAACCTAAAATTACTAAAAGTTGCTCCGAAGCGGTAACGTTTCGTGTGCTCTGCCCACCCCATTTGGGAATGTGTGTGTGTGTGTGTGTGTGTGTGTGTAGAAAAACAATAATGTTTTTAAAAATAAACTTTAAACTATCGTAAGAAATAATATAAGATATTAATTCCGAATTCCTAGTTCAGAAATATGCTCATCACGTACCTATTATTACTTAGTTTTTTCACTTTTTCGTATACGAGATATATATCTTACAACGAATTCCTGTCATGGTTCTACTCTTCGTTGACTGGGCGCTCGACAAAATAAAAGTTTATCAAACAGTCGTGAGCTTGGAGCCGAGGGAGCAACAATTTATGACATACCAAAACTTAGTCTACAACAAAGTTCTTAATTTGATATTAGCTTAAATAGACAACTTGCTGAAATAAATCTGTAGCTAATATTCTCTCAAACAGTTCAATATATACAATAATTAGATAAGTATACTTAGTTAGATAAGTACTATATGGGTGAAGCCAGATGAGCGTAATTTTTTGAGTTGTGAGTCGCATGTATACGCGACTTCGAAAATACTCTCGTAACGTAATTTTGAGTCACCGTGTGGCACAAATTGAACTTTTGTACAAAACTGAAAGCAATAGAAATTACGAGACCGAAAATACTTGACTCAACTTAAAAAATTACTCTTGTCTGGCTTCACCCTTACAGATAGGTACAGTAGTTTGGGAAAATCTCTACATTTTTGAAGAAGTTCAAGAATTTGTTCTTTGAATTATTTATCTTTTTAAGCATCCTAGGCATAAAAGCAGATATTCTACTATTTTATATTACAAAATAGTTTAAAATTATCATTAATTTGAACCCCCTTCTAAAATTAGAATCATTACATCTATCTGTATATATATTATATTATATATAATATAATATATAATATAATAATATTATATAAATAAAAATGAATCACAAAATGTGTTGCTAAGCGCAAAACTTGGGAACGACTGGTCCGATTTCGCTAATTCTTTTTTTGTTGTGTTCATTACTATCAGGAGAAGGTTTTTATGGAAGAAAATACAGAAAAAAAACAACGGGGGCGAAGCCGCGGGGAACAGCTAGTTTGAAATAAAGGTCAACCATTGATACTTATAAAGTAAAAAAAGTAAACATTAAAAAAATCACTCACCTAAAAATAATAAACAGGACACACACAATGTTAACACGTTAACTGTCGCTTAATTTTATTTTAACGGTCCGTTTAACTCCACTGGCTTGCGCAGGCGGCGCTGCGGCTTGTTCGAGCGAACTAAACCGAAAGAAGGGGCACAAGGAAATTTATTTATACAGCCACAGCGGGGATAAAGTTAGATAGTTTTTCGCACTAGAATAATTATTAGATTAGATAGATTAGATTTATTTATTACCTTTTGAAAAATCCATACTAATATTATAAATGCGAAAGTGTCTGTGTTTGTATGTTTGTCCGTCTTTCACGTCGAAACGGAGCGACAGATCCACGTGATTTTTGGCATAGAGATAGTTTGTGGGCCAGAGAGTGACATAGGCTACTATTTATCCCGGAAAATGGAGCGTGCGATAACCGAATTCCACGCGGACTAAGCCACGGGCAAAAGCTAGTACATTATAAACACATGGCAGGGAATAAGAAATTCACAAAAGGATCGTCAAATGTATAGAAAAAAAAATTAATTTACAATGTCAAATTAGAGGAAAATTAAATAATAATAATTAAAGGTAAAAACAGCTATGCTTGATCATTTGTTGAGAATGTTTAATTTATTGTCATAACTGTATGTATTCAGACTATTATCAATGAGGGAATGACCATAGGGCTGGTGCATTTCTCGCCGAACGTATAGGGATCACCAATCCAGCGCGGAAATTCAGCCAGCCTTGTGGGCACTCTTCCGCAGAGACTAAGACCTAGGCGAAATGTATGTATAGTTAAGTTAGTTTTAGGATAGTTTTTACCTCAATTATACCAGAATAATAATGCGTCTGTCTGTTTAAATAAATTGTCTGAGTCTGAGTTCACTGTATTTGTCTTCAGTGATTAGCTCTACCTTGACGAAGGTTGAATAAGAGATACCTATGAGATCGTAAACGATGTTATAAAGTGAAACTATTGAATTTTTTAAAAACAATACGAGATTTTAGATTTAAACCCGGTTTTAAAATACCTATCCAACGATATACCCCACACTATAGGGTTAGTCCAGAATATCCACAATCACCCCGCTAATTTCTATGGGAAGTACCCTAATAAAGTTTTTTTTTTATTTTTTATTTAAACTGTCGGCGTGACTGATATGTATATTTATGCCAAAAAATTACAGCTGTCTAGTACTAACGGCCTCTTAGCCGCGGACAGACAGATAGACGGACAAACATAGCGAAACTATAAACATCGTATATTCGCATTCTATCGCATCATTTTCTTCACAGAGTTTTCCTTACAAATACCAATCTATCTACGAAATACATATAATATACCTATCGATCGTAACTTCCTGATCAGAAATTCGTTTCTTGTTATTGTTTTGGAAACTGCAATTTTCTGAAGTGAAAGGTTCCACGTGTTCTATGAAATGTTTGTGTCAGAGAAATAAAATATTTACTTACCTATAAACCACCTAAATTGGATCTGTAGTTCTGAAATAAGGGATGAATGAACAGACTAATGGTTGATATACGTACCTACTTAGGTACGCTTCAGATCCTTGTGATCTTGTGTTGTGCTTGTTGCTTTTTACGACATAAAATAATGCAACTAGCTTATCTTAAAATCTTAAAGTTAAGTGGGTAAGTCTGCACGCAAACGACATAGTTGGTAATTTCATTTAAAAAGAACAAGCGTTTTATTTTAAATAAATAACAATAATTATAGAGTACTAGCTGGTGCCCGCGGCTTCGCCCCCGGTGTAGTTTTTTTTTTATTTTCTAAATTTTCTTTTGTAAGATAACCTTCTCCTGACAATAGCAAACACAACAAAAAAAGAATTAGCGAAATCGGTCCAGCCGTTGACGCGTGATGCCGTGACCAAGGGAAATAGGGATTCATTTTTATAGTTTCGCCATGTCTGTCTGTCTGTCTGTCCTTCCGTCCGCAGCTTTGCTCAGGGACTATCAATGCTAGAAAGCTGTAATTTTGCACGAATATGTATGTAAACTATGCCAACAAAATGGTACAACAAAATTTCAAAAAAAAAATTTTTTTAGTGTACCCCATAGACGTAAATTGGGGGTGATTTTTTTTCTCATCCAACCTTGTAGTGTGGGGTATCGTTGGATTTGCTAAAACGATTTTTCGATTCAGTGATTTTTTTGCAAAATATTTAACTTTAAAGCGAAAATTTTCATTAAAATCGAGCGTCCGCCCCCCCTCTAAAATCGAAACCGGTGGGTGGAAAATTTTGAAAAAATTAAGAATGGTAGTAAGTATATCAAACTTTCATGGAAAACTAACGGCTAAGTTTGCTTGAGAATTACGAGTATTAGTAGTTTATCCCCCTTATTCATAAACGACAATCAAACCTATTTTAGTTAAAACGCCGCTAAAATTCGTTTGTCCTTATCTGTCACTTCGACATTTGTATTTGTTAGAAAAGGACAAAGCATTTGTTAGTTAACATAGGCTTGTTAAG
The DNA here is from genome assembly GCF_025370935.1 of Choristoneura fumiferana. Taxonomy (NCBI): domain Eukaryota; kingdom Metazoa; phylum Arthropoda; class Insecta; order Lepidoptera; family Tortricidae; genus Choristoneura; species Choristoneura fumiferana. The sequence continues at coordinate 10,384,791 of NC_133484.1, forward strand.
TTTTATGAATAAGGGGGTAAGAGTAAATAGCAGCCTAAGGTATAAAATATACCTAAACTTGGAAGATTCCGTATAAAATACAAATCCTTAGAAAAATATTACTTATTTTTTTCGTAATGGCTACGGAACCCTATTTTGGGCGTGTCCGATACGCTTTTGGCCGGTTTTATATATTAAAAAATATAAGATTATGCGTCAACCGGCTCCTTGCAAACCACGTCGGCTATATAGCGTAGGCTCTTAGGCCCGCCGCCCCGGGTAGGGTACAGGTTAAATACAAGGTTTTGATATTTTTGTACTAAACTTACATATAAACACAGGAAATTCTGCACAAACTTGGGAAACAAATCAATGGTGTGTGTGTGTGAAGTTCCCAATCCGCACTGGGCCCTCGTGGGAGCAACGACCCAAGCCCTCTCATTCTAAAAGGAGGCCCGTGTCCAGCAGTGAGAGGTATCGTATTATAGGGTGGAATGATGGGATGATAGTGTATTTTCAGTGTTCAATATAAATAATAAATAAATAAATATCACGGGACAATTCACACCAATTGACCTAGTCCCAAAGTAAGCTTAGCAAAGCTTGTGTTATGGGTACTAAGCAACGGATAAATTTAATTAAATGGATAGAAACTTACCTACTTAAATACATATTAAACACCCAAGACCCGATAACAAACATTCGTATTTTTCATACAAATGTCCGCCCCGACACGCATATTACATTACATGGATAATGGCTATTATTACATGGGTTTACTCGGGGGAAAAACGTCTTTTTTTAACATTTTTTTTTTATAAAAAATGAAATATTTTATTCAAACTTTTTACTGTCATAAAGATTTAACTTTGAAAAACAATTTTTGAAATTTTCAAAGAAAATATTCAAAACTCCGCAATTGCGACGTCATTTCCCGTGACCCCTCCGAAAAAAGGTGCGTCCACGTTGACAGTAGAACTCATGACAGGATCATCTGAAGTGAAAAAGTATTTGGTTCAATCTGCCATTGAAACAAATTTTGATAACAACAATTAATGTCGTGCCTACTAAGAGCAACCCCAAATTAAGTCAAGTCAATGAAAACAGCCTTTTAGAGCACTTTTGAATGTGTCCTGGAAACAAAACCTGGAGCTACGAAATGTTAAAATTTTAATTTACTACAAGTTTAGAAAGCAATTTCTCACTTCTAGACACCGCATTTAGGTGCTTTAGGTACCTGTCTGTGTCGAGTTACTTTTCGCGTTCGATGAAAATACAATTATTTATTATGTACCTACACTCCAACCAACTGAGTCGTGACCCACCTTTTCGTAGAAAAAGTCATAGTGACATCGCATTGCTGACAAAGGAATTTATTGTGACACTTACTGTGAGAACGTTCTACGGTGGGTCAGGAATCAATTGGTTCGGCTGTACTTCGAATGTTTTGCCTCTTGTATGGTTAAACATTTTTTATATTATATTCCTTATTTTTCGACTATGGTAGTCACTATTTGCGAGTAATAAGGCAAAATGATTAAATATAAAACCATTTGGATACCTAGATACAAGTCAGAATCGAGCTATCCATGGTCAAACACAAACACGTTCTAAGTATGCTTAATTAATTGTATACCAAAAATAATTGAAATGAATACTTTTTGTGCTCGTTTGTGCATGTAAGTAACCCAACAGCTAAGTGCATGCAATATAATTATTTTCTTACATAGGTACTTATATATTTAGGTGCATCCGTCAGTTTTTTGGTGTTATTATGAACTACAAACGCATCTGTAATCAATAAATACCTATATAATTTTATATTTATGTTATAATTAAGTCTATAAATGCGCTGAAACAAGTAAAAGTTTAAAATTCAATAATTTTAAATAGATCCATCATAATTTTAAGTCTTTCTTTTGGTATATTTTTAAAATGTACAGTAAAGTAAAAAAAAAAAATTGCCTTTTTTAAATTATATTTTTTCGATTATCTGGAGAGATCGATTAACAGAGAATGGTATAATGTATTTTTTGGTCACCAACTGTTTAACTTTTACAAAAACATGTTAAGAAAAGTGAGTAACATAACAGAATCAAAATAAAAGCTAATGTTATTGATTGTGAAAAAACTAGGCCATCTCACGTAATAAATTACCTACTCGATATCGCCAGAAACAAATAAGTAGGCCGATATATTATCATCGTGATGTGGTGATGCATTATAGCGAATAAATTTGCTTCCCTTATACGTTTAAGTGTAGTAGGTACTTAAATATGTACTTACTACAAATTTTAATTCGTATTATTAATTATGTTGAGCTAGATATTGTTTTTTTCGAAGTTCAGACTAGAATATTACTATTTGCGTAGGTTGCACATTTAAGAACTTTCTACAGGGTGCTTTGTAAAAAAAGTAGCCAGGTATTCAGTTCTTTTAGGCCTTTGAGTAAACCTGACCTACCCACTTATAAAATATTCTCTAAGTGTATTATTCCAAGTAATAGCGAATTTAAGAGAAAAATCAGAGTTTTTTTACCATTTTAGTCAGTCCCCAGTAAAGACCAAAAGAGTTCATTAGTCCCTATTATGGGGAGCCCAAACAATGTGAGTGGCAGTTTCGTAAGAACAAATTAAACCGCTTTCAAGGAAACTCTCCCCATTATTTTTGCAATTAAATGGAGTCTTAACTCGATTAAGAGGCCACCGTCAATTATTGGAAAGTTAAAAACTAGAAAAATACTTTAAAGGAGTAATCAAATTTTCATATCTTTCCAGTCGTGTTGATTTCGACCGAATTGGGGGAAAAAACAAGGCAATTACTATTTGTGATACCGCAAGATCATATCGTCACAGAAAAAAAATTGCACACAGAGAAAAATACGTAGATTTATAATTACTTCAAGGTAAGTATATAAAATATGAAATGTCGGCTTGATTTTAAATTGTTTGTTTTTTTTAAGAATCATCACAGAACACATACCCACCTACCTACTGCAGACTGCACGTTCCTCAACTTAAGTACAGGAGCTATTCACTCCTGCTATGCTGCAAGCTGCAATAAAATTTGGTGCAAGACGCATCTGGTCAGTTAAAACCACTCGTCTGTCTGCAATTGCTATTTTTCGAGCGTCAACACAACTTCACCCGTCTATTTACTCTCCCAACCTTACTTCTATGTATATGTATACCTATAAAAACCCTGATTGCGTAGTAACAAAACAAACGCTGTAGTGAAATTGGAGTTTTGTTGTATGTAATGACCAAATAATTGGGTCGGCGGTAGATGAACAACGATGTCCTTCAAGAAGTTTTTACGGTAAAGCTGATATGTTGGCAGGGGATTCACAACTGGTCGATGATTAGTTTCTATGTGGCTTATCTTGTCATGTGGAGCCGGACGAGTTGATTCCGAAATAAAAATAGGATGAGTAGTGTACCCATAGGTAATCTCCTCCATGTGACAGTTAGATCTTAGATTCACTTCAAAATCTTGGTAGGTTTATTTGTATACTTTATGTAGGAAAACATGAAAATTGCATGTGACATCAGAAATATCAATTGCCTAGTACTAAGAAAGCCGTAGGCCAGCCGGAATTATATTTTATATTACTTACCCGTGTACTTAGTGTGGCAATGTACTTTGTACTTGTGCTTTTTACGATAGATTGTCGTTTGAGTTTTTGATATAGGTAGTGATGCTTTTGTTTCTTGTAAGAATTCAATCTGCGACAAGATGTTCCAATTAACCGTCATTATACATATTTCCAAATTACGTACTTATCGCTTCTTTTGTTCTGAGCCCTTCAATACTATCACTAGATTGAAATCCTACGTACCTATTGGCTCAAAGAATGGGTTTCGCCTCAAGCGCCGCGCAAATTGCGTTGCGTAAGAACCGAAATCAGTGCGTAAACCCAAATTGGTATATATCTACTTGTCTCTAACAAAACCTCGACGATTTATGGAGATAAATTACGTAACTTGGTAGAAATTGTAACAAATTCACACACAGGCTATCGGCCAGAAATACTTACACGTTTGGAGCTTCTGCTGAATGTTAAACATTACCAAAATCATACCTTATTTTGCTATCATTTTGTGACTTATTTAAAAATGTAAGCAGTGTGCTGTAAAAACTACCTTCATACTATATCAAGTCCCTACTACAACCTCTATATAGGTTTCGTTTTCCCGACAATTCGTGTAAAACACCTTTTTCAATTACTTTTTTAGGGTTCCGTAGTCAACTAGGAACCCTTATAGTTAAGCTATGTCTGTCCGTCTGTCTGTCTACAGGTACATAGCTGATACATATCAGTCACGCTGACAGTGGTAAAATAATAAAAAAATAGGGTACCTCCCATAGACGTAGTGATTTTTTTCTCGACTATTCATTGTAGGTTGTAGGGTTTCCGAGACGAATTTTAGATTCAGTGATCCGTTGCGAAATATTCAACTTCAAAGTGCAAATTTTCATTAAAATCGAGCGTTTCTCCTATAGGGCCGATTTTCTTTAAACACAATGGAGAGGTTATTCAAAAGCGGTGAAAAATTATGCTGAATTCGAAATACGAGTACGACGAGTAGAGTAAATAGAAATTGGAGCTTTACAGAAATATGAGTAGATAGAAGACACCAGAAGTCTTATTAAAGACGTGTCATTGCGTTTGGTTCCGACCTCAAGCGACCCCAAAACAGGCACTTTCTTTCAAAGATAAGGTATAGCAGTTCAGAGAGGTAATGACGCCGATGTCTTTGAGGTCGATTACTACGTAAATTATCTTTTACTTCATAGAGTCTTTATAATTAAGTCTTCCTACAATGACAGATCGTGTCTACACTGTCTACTTAACTTAATCTATACAAATTTTTCAACTACGAGTACCTACTTTATCTATCTATCATTTCCGTAAACAAGAGCATAGGTACCTATAGTAGTCGAGTGGCATTGATTCTATATTATAATAATAGTTTTGCGGAAACACAGCCATGAAAGTGTATAGTTTTGTGTGCATTGTCCTTGCCTTTTTATTAATATTCTTCGTTCTCTAATTTGTTACCTACACATTCCTTTTTCCATTTTTTCCGTATTTCGCCATACAAGTTGGCTCACAATGCATGTAAGATATTACTACCCACTTACTACGTCAAACCACTTTTTATTTGGTCTGAGCTTACTACCTTTCCTCATTAAGTAGAGTTCTGGTGGCTAGACAAATAAATTTACTTACAGAGGTCTGTAAATAAAGGAATACACCTGTTTCTGCCTTAAAATATAAATTTAAGGCAAGGTGTTGTTAATATTTCATTGTTTGAAATTTTCTTTTATTTCAGTTGAGGAGTTCATTTAAATTTAACTATTCTTTTGGGTATTCTATAGTAAGGAAAGGCACTTAGCTACGTGAGGAGAAAATGTTTTCGAGATCTATACAAAATATTCTAAGCCTCGAATTTTCTGACGTATTTAGATTGAACCCTTTTACTTTTTGTTTGACTTCTTACAATTAGCATTTTTGAATATTGTTGGACCTTACGATGTTAAATGCGCAAAACAATAATAGCGTCTATTTTTTATGTTATAATCATATATTACTACACAAAAATACTGTAACTTTTTCTAATATATCTTAACTACTTATATTACATATCCAAATTTCTATAAATCTGTTAAAACGTTTACATTAGTTATTTACGTATAACATATCCAAATTTCATACAATCTGTTCACGCTTTAATTACGAAAATAAATTAAAAACCAATTATCTTTTTTTAACGATGTCTTGTCTGTTTTATTCTGCGCTCTATAGGAAGCCTACAGGAGTTTAACGCCATCTAACGCCAGGCGTGTTGATGTCTGATCGCGATCGCGAGCCGAATGCAAATAGTTAAGCTTCTCGCCGCTCACTTGTGAATAGCGCTGGGAGCAAGTAGGCGGAGCCATAATCCCGAATCCTCAAGGGCATTTTGGTGTTGACAGCGTCTTAATGAGGGCTATCGCGAATGAATTCGCCGCTAGAGGCGCTAGTGTAGCGTGAGGTCTCCGAAATGTCAAATCTCATAGTTTTTGGGTGAGCTACGCGGGTTTATGTATAATTAGAATAATTTTGTGAATATTTTGCAATATCTGAAATTAATTATGGCAAATATGCGTCCCGGGGCAATGAATGTCTATGTTTTGAGACAGTTTTGTCTTTCGGAAACCTTTGTCCTCCCTTTTTTCCGAACAAAACGGGGACTTTGCAACACTGTGGCATGCTCAATATTTTTATGCTACGGTTTTAAGGTGTATTAAATATGATTTTAATCTAAACTTTGTTTTCACGCCCGTAATAACAGACTTTGAAAGCCATACTTAAAAACCTCACGCAACAGTGCGCCATCTAGTGAGACAAAAAACGATAGTCCTCATTAGAGAGCATCCAAGATTTGGTGTAGAAAAAAAACTAGTTCGGCGGATTGTTTTTAAGCCCGATATCAAAATTACGCAAACAAAATTACAAATAAAAATACAAATATTCTTTATTGATCACCAAAAGCAGTACAGAGACATTACAAAAATAGAAAAATTCAGGTAGACAATAGGCGGTCTTATCGCTAAAAAGCGATCTCTTCCAGACAACCAATTTCTGAGAAATTAATAAATATGAACAGACTAATGTAGGTAGCAATGTACCTATTTACAAGGAAAAATCCGCTATCTGGTTTTTAGAAATCCCAAAGTAAACCTGTTCCATAATATTTATTTTGTTTTAATTTATGGGCAATTGGATGCCGGCAACGTAAGAGATTTGGCTCCGAAAATCCCAGCCAGCCTCACGGTTTTTAGGGTTCCATTCCATACCTCAATCGGCAAAAATGGAACACTTATAGGATCACTTTTCTGTCTGTCCTTCTGTCAATACCCTTAGTCAATAACACGTAGATTAATATCAAATGCTGAAGTATGCTAACTTTTGGAGCAGTCAAACATCAAACTTCTAAGTCTACGCAGTAAAAAAACAGTTATTCAAAAAGACGTTTCTAGGGCATTTTCACTAAAACATATACCTAGCAACGGCATAGTTAAGGAAAAGTTAAATAATGTCAGTTTTGTGACGTTTCATTCCATATTAACTGTAGGGGAGAATCGTCACAAAACTGACAACTTTTAACTTTACGCCGTTGCTAGGTACATGTTTTAATAAAAATGCCCTCCGCACAATTTGTCGGAAAATCAAAACCTAAAGGATACTTCCAGCTATCCTAGAAATTTTTAAGTCGATGTGAAGGTAGCTTTTATTTCACTGACATTTAGAAAAGTCTGAAAATCTTATTTTTATGTCTGTCTATGTCAGTAATAAATCTAAAACACCCCTACAATGCGTAAATTTTGCTTAAATGCAGGGCATAGCTAACACTCGATATTTATGAGTACCTACACATTTCAACGAAACTCGGTACGTGAGTCCGGCTCGCACCTGGCCGATGTATTTGCCATCCTCCAACTAAACCCGTCCTCAACACGGCCAGCCAAAGGAATGACAAAAATTAATCGGCGCCACATAGTCAAAATACCACAAACAGGACTTATCACGCTAAACACACGAGTAATATTTAACTCGACGTTTCGACCACATACAGTGGCCGTGGTCACTCCCTCTTTGTTTAGCGTGGTAAGTCCTGTTTGTGGTATTTTGACTATGAGTGAAAATCACGAAACGACGACGAAACGAAACGTTATAATCGGCACCACGTCTTCTAACTAGCTATACCAGCTTAGCTAGGGTTAAGCTTCCAACGTTGCGATTTGACCAAAAAAATTAGTAATTTATAATACAAAATAACTGTGATACCGTGATTTGGGTGGACAAAAGGTTGTGGATTCATGTCTTAAATCGAGTTTAAATGTAAATGAGGTATAAAGTTTATTCAAAAGTGTGTTTTATTTTCGTTATTTCAGGGTTTGTAGTTGTACTTTTACTGTAAAACGAAAAGATAAAGCTATCTTATTGGTTTCTTTGAATAATAGTAAAATTATATAATTGTTCTTATATCGCTAGTAATAAATTAAATATCGTATTCAGATCAAAATGAGTATCATTTTAAGACCGGTTTTATGAGTATCACTCAATATAAATTTCAACCACATACCGTTTCATAAGGAATGAGATGTTGAGGAATTAAGAACAAAACAGGGACAGTGTTCAATAATTCAAGCTCGCATCATAACACAAACATCTATTACTAAAATTAGGTAGTTAAAGTCTATACAAATTGCTTTGTTAATGACAGATTCATATGAGTATGACAGATGACAGAGCATAGATTATTTCTTCTTTTGGCCACTATGAGCGCTGCGATAGATTTCATTACCCCCACCTAGTACTTCGCACCCTCCCAATATTGATAATGTTACGTGGATTCTAACTAATGCGATGCGATGGGAGGATTCCGCACGTCTCCGCTCCTCCTGGATGGAAACGCACTCCAATACGAGTAGCCGAAAGTAATACATTTTTAGTGACATATTTATTACTAGCTTATGCCCGCGACTACGTCTGCGCGGATCTAGGTTATCGCGCGGTGGCGCCCTCTGCCGGAATAAAAGGTATCCTATGTTGATCCTTGGGGTTCAAACTACCTATATACCAAATTTCATCAAAATCGGTTCAGTGGTTTCGACGTGAAAGGGTAACAGACAGACAGACAGACAGACAGAGTTACTTTCGCATTTATAATATTAGTAGGGATATCTTCTTAGTCTTTAGACACTGATATCAAGTTATTCTAGCAGTCCTAAATTAAACTCAATTTTATTACTAACTGTTGCCCGCGTCACTGCCTGCTAAAAAAATCATTTGTTGCGTGCCCTTGGAAACTACAATTTTCCAGGATAAAAGCTACCCTGTTAAATATTTAAAAGGACCACAGGGTCTCAAACTAAACCTTTCCTTAACAAATTTCATCACGATTGGTTGAGTCATTTAATCTTGTCATCTCCCAGGATAACAGGATCAAAGGAATTTGGGCACAAATTTGTGCCTCTGGGAGAGGACAGGTTAAGAGTGAAAGCGTAACAAAGCATACCTACTCAGAATCTTATTTATAATATAAAGTTAAGATTGGTTGACTGGTAGAGATCCGTTAAAACCACTCACTCACTCGCCTTCATTCATAATGACTCTGAATTGTTGTAAATTTATTTATTTTTTGTTTTTTTGTAGGTACAATGAATATTTAGGTGCATTTATTTACATATATACAGCAAACTTTCATACATTATCCACATTTGCGCCACGCCGGTTGAAACAGGAAACTGAAGCAGATACCAGTTTACATGTACCTACTCGTATTACCACTAGTGCCATCTTCTGTTTGCATTTAGCACTTTCATTTCACTTTGCTTCAGTTTTGCTTCTCGGTCTTGTTTGCCAACATTTGTGTTTTGTTTTAGCCAAGCATCCGCTAGAGGCCACCCATTCGTCGAGTTGGTACGTGTGTATGTGTATGTCGTAAGTAACTGAAATTGCACCACCTTGAACCTTTTCATAATCAATTTCTCTGTGATTTCACCCTGGTTCGGTCGGCCAAATAAGTGATCTATAAATTTTTAACAAGTTCCTATGAAATTAATATGTCGCTAAAGTCGAACTTTCAAGTTGACAGACCGTTATTGGCATTATTTGTTTTATGACATGCAAAGGAATCAACTTTAGCGTAGTAGACCACATATTTTATTGATGGTACGTATATCAGTTTCCTTGACTGTACTTTGCTGTATCTGTAGACGCCCATTGGCGTCCGCGGAAACCAAATAAATCAACATTGGACGACCATCGGCGTCTGCGGCATTATACCTATTAGGGTTCACCAAGGCATCGATAGGCGTCAATGGCATTGAATTGGTTAAGAGAGAAGAGGAGGTGTTTGTTTATAATTTTCAAGATAGTTAATAAACTTAACCTTGGCAGCGTTATTGCAAAGCGGCTGTTTTTTCATTATTTACAACCACTGTTCTTGGGGTATTTGTTTGTAAGTTAACTCCTAAGTATGTCGTAAACAGAAATCATTGTTTATGTCAGATGACTTAAGTAGTTAAATAAAAAGCGTAAAAAATTTATCCAACTCCAAAAAAACCATGAAAATAATATTTTTTACCAGTTTGAAGTAGGTAGGTGCCTCAGCACGAGCCAGCATAGTAACATTGGACGTATAGGCGTCTACCTAACCTATTATTCAAACTCGTAGAAAAAATTGGTTCATGGTTTTTATCTAAGTAGTTTGTTATAAAAAAATTTTTTCACGCTTTTAGTGTAAGTAATCTAAGATACAATAGTTTAATCTTAACTGCTCGTCACCTTTTACGAAAGATTGCTCTTTCCGATGCAGGGACGTTCATTATTGCGGCTTCCTGGTGCTCCACCCGTTCCATTTCACCATAATGCATTACGACAAACATAAATTTGCTTAGCAACGGTAGGTAATTGAAATTCAACACGTGAAATACTTGTTATTGAGTAGCTCCGGCGGAAAACTATGGTCTTCATCATCAGTTCCACTTCACCAAATGACGATTTTCAAGAGCAAATTCACGAGTTAGTACTAAATATATCCAAACTGCCATAGGTGTCCCTACATACAATATTTGAAGTTCCCTCAATTTCCTTAGGATCCAATCATCAGATCCTGATTTGGTGCTTATGGGACCTAAGTGAAGGTATTCCTATACGAACGAAAAAAAAAATTTTAAAATCTGGACACAAATAACGAAGTTCTGAGGTAACAAACAAATGAAAAAAATGATAAAAAAAATAAAACAACGTAATTGATAACCACCTCCTTCTTTGAAGTCGCGTGGACGGTTAATAATGCAACTCAAAAATAATTGTATGTTACCAATTAGCCTTATCATTTATTTACGTACATATCCATGCTTAGCCTCGTATGGGCTTGCGTCCTATACAAATTAGCGTTTATTGTAATATGAAGTCAAATTCTTTCGTAAGTACATAATAGGTAAGGTACATAATAAAGTTTAATGTTCAAAGAACAAAATTTAATGTCACCCGTACGTTAGAGTAGTTATAGGGTTGGGATAAAACTACATTCTGCTCATGACCTGTATATAGGAAATACTACCTGTATAAATACAGAAAAACAGTGAAAAACAGTATTATCATTAGTAGTCTGTTTCATATTAACAGTAGACTTAAGCTAGATAAATACAAATAAAAATCAAACGTATATAGGAAACAATTTATTCAGAGTATAAAAGAAACTTAATATTATAACATAAAATCAAACAATAGCAACCATGGCCACAAAAACGTATTCAAGAGAATGTAAATTACAATTGATGAAATTTAGTGTAGCCAATAAATAAAGGACAGTTATTTTAATGATAATTAGACATAAAGATAGTACATGAAAAATATTTAGGTACTAACACGATAAATTAATCTGTAAAATTACAGTCGAAGACAATATGCATTCTTAATCACAACCCACAAAACCAAAGGTAAGTAACGTACTGAAGTCCAAACCTAAAAACTGTCTGAAATAACGGAAAATTGTTTGGCCTCGCTTAATATTTGGACTTCAGTATTATACTTACCAACACGTTTTTTTGAGCCTAGATTAATTAACTTGTATTTTCTTTTTTTCAATAATCAAACTAAATATTGTAACAGTACCCAAGAAAAATTGTGTTTAATGATTCAGTAATAATCCGACCATTATTTATTCCAACCCGTTAATTTTTGACTTTCAACAACTTCCCACTATGAACGTAACACCTTACACTATTTTAAGTCTTATGTCCAGACTGATCCTAAATCTTAGACAGTAATGACAAAACCTAAAGACTTGGAAGTGCAAGCTAAGATTCAGGCGTCCGTGTAATTTAAGTTTTAACCTAACATGAAATTCGATTAACGCAATATATTGCATTCCAGTCTTTGGTATTGAAGGCACACGTAATGTGATACCGTCAGTATTAAATGTTTTGGTAAGTATTCAAAAGTAAACAAACAAACTGAAAATACCACAAAAAGAACCAAGTCAAATAAAAAAATCATCAACATAAGACTCTATACTGACTAGGTTGCAGCATTCAATTGTCTTGTTTACGTTTTACTACTAAAACAAATAATGTGAAAATATTCGTTGTCAGCTATTGAAAACTAAAGAAACATAAACAATAAGTGATACTTATTAATACGATGATTTTACAAATTAACTGACGACGCTAAGATATTAAAAGAAGTTTCCTTTCTAAATTTTAACAGAATACGCAAATCCTATTTACTTCACGTATTAAGTTACTTTGCGTAGAAAAAAAGCAAGTATGAAATGATAGTCATTCATATTTTGCTTCAAAACTTCCATGATAAAAAGTGAAACGTGATCAGACTCTAACAACTACTTGTTATAAAAATATACCTACTATATGAGGTCGTATTTTCTTTCATTAATTTTGACAGCCTAGAATTTTTAACATATGAATCTAGGAAGCATCTAGAACGCTTCGGCTTAACCAAAGGTCTTATTAAGGTTCCATACCTCAAATAGAAGAACGGAATCCTTATTTGAAAGCTATCACAGCCACTTATTCAGTGTCCTACGACTAACAATCGTATTAAGGAACGTGGCATGGCCTTAATTCTACATAAATAAACATATACCCCCTTATTAACCCCTTAAACCTATTTTAGTTAAAATGCCGCTAAAATTCGTTTGTCCTTATCTGTCACTTCGACATTTGTATTTGTTAGAAAGGGACAAAGCATTTGTTAGTTAACATATAGGCTTGTTAAGTTTTATGAATAAGGGGGATAAAATGCAAAATACTGAATGTCTCGGTTGAACGATCTGTAAACTAGATAATTTCGGATTCCATCGGTTACCATAGTTTTACTACCTGATTAAACTTAGGCGCTTTAGGTACTTTTAACTGTGTAGGTACAGTTATTACTGTAAAGTTAGGTAACTTTGTATTAAACACCTAATAATGATTAAACTGTAACAGTACAATAATGTCACTAAAACGAATCAAATAATTTCGACATAGCCAATCCAATAAGTACTGAGTAAATGTATGTGGTAAGGCAAAATATACTAAATACTAGATTACGTATTTCTAGGTGACGTCATGACGGGAACATGGCAAGCAACAAGATTCATTTAAAAATTATACTCGTGTATAATATTCAGTTTGCAAAACTCGTAACCTCCTTTAGCCAAAATGTTATTCTTGTGAACTAACTTGAGTAGGTAAGTAACATAATTTAGCCCAAGAGTTAGAAGTATAAGAGAGCTAATCGTCTTTCGTCCGTATCTTTAATAACTTCAAGCAAGCCAAAAACTTACTTGAAATTATCTGACTTTAAGCAATCTATCTTGAGCAAATGACTCTTTTTTCATTACGAACCATTCTGCCATATCTTAATTTGAAGTCATTAAATTGTTAAACAACAATTTTCCACGTCACAACGTCCTAGTAGCTCAAAAAGTCTTGGTCCTTCCTATCCGCCCAGTAACTCCTGTCGGAATCAATGAGGTTTACTTGGTGGCATTTCCCGTGGTGACCTTGGTTTTGATCCATTTGGTGGTGCGAGTCAAGATATCAGGGCGCTCTGCGGGGTCCTGCCAGGCGTCTAGGTTCATTCTCTTGATTTCATCACAAGGTACCATGGGATTGCTGTTGAAGAAAAGACTGGTTTTATTAGCCTTAGTTAGAAATTAACACTGTAAATAGAGAAACAACTTTTACTGTCTGTCTTGTCATCTGTGTATTTCTAATATTAATTATTCTGTATCTGTGTACCTACTAGGTATACTGGAAATTAAGTATTTAAGTTAAGTAAATACTCGTAAAGATTAAGATATAACTATTTTAGTTCTTCTTGTCGAGATCAAGGCTTCACACAATATTTTATGCGTACCTACCAATATCAAAGTAAAGTAGAAGCGGGTGATATTTGATCTACGAGTAAGCTAGCAAATTATGTAAAAATCATCATCATCGTCATTTAAAGGGCTAACTGACACAGGCTTCCACCGAACAACGCCACAATGACCTATCCTGCGCCAACCATGTCTATCAGACTCCTGTGACTTTTGTAAGGTCCTTGTGGTGTGTTTTACCCAAGATGCGTCTTCAAGCAAATGGCCACCATTCAAGATCATAGACCCCCCAAGAAAAACATTGCAAGCTAGGAAAGTTTGTAAAATGTTACCTGTCAGAGCTAGGCTGGAAGACGTCCCTCTGCACAGCCGTAAGTCCAGCATTGTCGCACAGAACCCGCGCTAGAGTGACTCGTTTGATCTCAATCAGCTGACGCTTAGCAAAGCTCCCGGCTTCATCCGTGTGAGAGTAGAAGTAGCGATCGCCGGCCCGAGTGCGCCATAGTTGCTCCTCTGTTAACAATGAGTTTTTCTTTAAGATTAAATTTTTAATGGCAATTTTTTCAGCTCTGTTATCACATGATTGGATTTGACTGTAACATGTAAAGGTAAAAAAAATATTGTATCATATTTGAGTAATGCCATAATAGTTTAATCTATAAACATTAAAGCGCTTTGAGATGAGAGTACTGCCCTTAACAGTAACTTCTTCGTTTGTCTTTTAATAACGACGTTCCGCTAGCATGTATTTTTTTGTTATTTTTTGATGTTCAATGTTATTATTATTTATTCTTAATTATTACCTACTCCTACTCTAGCACATTCATATAATTATATGATTAGAAAGTTTTGTTAGTATTGAACTTACTTATGAGACACGTAAATGTGGGTCCGAAGGATGAACCGGCCAACGGAGTCTCAGCCATAGCTCCGACCACCAAATCCACGTCATTCGGATGCGTATACGTTTCCATTAGCTTGTCCACAGTCTGTAAGCAAAAATGGGAAGATTGAAGCATAGTGGACAGATAAGCGTCAGGGGTTGGACACTCCGCAGTTTAGGTACGTTCGGCCGACGCGGGCGCACCCAACCATTGGGTGCACGGCAGTGGGTTGCCGCTTAGCTCGCATGCTGGACGCGTCGCGCGTGATTTGTGTAGGTACCCACCAACTTATTTTTTTTGCAAACTATGACTTCGAAATTGTTTACGGCTGTTGCTGTACAAATAAAAAGAAGATAAAAGAATCGGAATTATCATTTTTCAACCTTCCGAAAGCATTTAATTTAAACTATCATATAGTTGAATACTCTGTAAGAGTAGTAGGTGCATAATTAGAACAAGATTGTTAGGTATTACAAGGATTTTAGGGCATCTAAAAAAATATAGTTTTACGACAGATAGGTACTTATTTAGTAGATTTTCGTATTGTTTACAATCAAAGTCGATTCCTTATTGATTGAATACCGTTTAATTCACCTAAGTAAATGTAAACACTTTAGACCCATTTTAAAACAAATTACAATTGCCTAAGTAACTAAGTTTGCTCAAATGTTTGTTTATAAGTAAGTAGGCACTTTGTCAAGCCAACTTAAAACAAACTAAACAAAATATCACTAAAGATTGAACAAAGAGGTACCTACAAACTCCTACTACCAAATGGTTGCTGTTGCTGATAAAATATTGTTGTTTTGTAGCTTTAGCCATTAAAGTTTATTTACTTATTTATTAAAGGTATCTTATTGAATCCATATTGGTACCCACTGTTATCTTTATTCATCGGCGAGTGGGAACCCTGTGCTCTTGGCACCAAACCGGTTTCGAGTCAACTCGTGTAACATGATAAGTTTCAATTTCGCGTACAAGTCGTAAGAGTAGCAACGATTTATACCTAAACTTGACTTTTGTTCGAGAGAGTCCCTTCTGTACGGTAGTACTATTAATTATTCTGTGGTAGCGTTCGGGACACAGATATAGATTAGACTAGATAACGCAAACACCTCAATCTGTATGAAAACCAACCGTGTCACTTTTTTATATCTACTGTGACGTCTCAAGAGCGAATTAGCGATGTGAATTCCCCGATGTCCGCGCAAAATCGATTCAAATGCGCCGCGCGCCCGCGCCGTGGGGCTCGAGTCAGTCACCAGTCATGATTAGTCAGATAACGGTGAGTCTTTGTATGAGGCTAACCCCGAGGTTTGGTCGGGGTTTGGATACGCAAAGTAGATGCATTTGCGTAATCTAGTGTAGGAAATCTATATCTGTGGTTCGGGAAGCTTCGCAGTATCTTTTCGTCCAAATTACCGCAGTGTTTGAAGTCAAAAGTCTTTGACCAGTGTGTGTTGCCAGTGATGACATACGGATCTGAG
The DNA here is from genome assembly GCF_025370935.1 of Choristoneura fumiferana. NCBI lineage: Eukaryota > Metazoa > Arthropoda > Insecta > Lepidoptera > Tortricidae > Choristoneura > Choristoneura fumiferana. The sequence goes on from NC_133484.1 coordinate 10,401,027, forward strand.
ACGTAGGCGCTAACGATGGGCCTCGTGACGAAGTTCAAAGTCACCCAGAGGGCTATGAAAAAGGCTATTTATGTTCGGGGCTTCTCTGCGGGATAGAATCAGAAATGATGATATCCTCAGTAGAACTAAGGTTACCGACATAGCCCGAAGAATTGCGAAGCTGAAGTAGCAGTGGCCGGGGGCACATCGCTCGCAGGACTGATGGCCGATGGGGTCAGAAGGTTCTCGAACGGCGTCCACGGGCCGGGAGAAAGTAACTTGAGTGTCATCTTAAAACTTTCCCTAGGTGCACCGCTAGTGCTTCAGTGTCTTACCTCCTGTGGGATGACGTCAGCGAAGTTTTGGAAGGTGGTGGCAGCGGGCAGACCACAGAGAGTGCGGTATTGCGCGTAGCCCGGCAGACCGTGGTCGCGTCCGCGCTGAATGTCCACAGCTAATACGTCCAGACCGCCGAGCCAGCCTTCGCGTAACTGTGACACAAATAATTACTATTACATTACTTTAAAAAAGTTATGAGACAGCTATAACCACAGACTAGACAGAAAACCAACTAACTAAATACATATTTATTTGTGTCACATAGCCTAGTCTAGTGGTTATGGTTAGAGAACTTAATCAGGAAGCTAGTGATCCCGATTTTGAGCCCCGTTCGGGACAGATATAGATAGATATTTGGGAAAAAAATATATCTATCGTTTTTACTGCCTTGTACCTATGAGATTTGCTTAGTTTGGTACTAGTTAATTGATGCCAATCGTTCCCTGATATTTATTTATTTTATTACACAGACTTATAAATTTGGCCTATGACACCGACTTAGCAGCATTCACTCTAATCATTTGTAATGTTCCAGAAGGATTGATGTTTTATGTAGACGATAAACTTGTATCTAGCTTAGATGTTGAATTACAAATAATAATAAGCAGACAAGTTAATGTTTTCTAAAATCATGATAACAATGAGATACAGTGACATGTTTGCGTTGATAAGTAGAAGCTTAAAATAACGCGATTCATTGTAGGTATTACTTGAACATGAGTAAATAGCGTGACTGCCGCAAGGTTATGCGTAGAACAAAACAATGTATACCTTCTTCACACACCTACTGTACATATATCAATTGAAATTTGTTTAACTTTTATTGAAAATAACGAAACAAAAGGTTGTCTAATGGCTGACTACTTTATTCATCAAGTTGCATTTAAATTTTAATTACGAACTTTTCAATACCATTTATGTCGAGATGTACCTAATTATAATCGTCTACAGTGTAGTCCGTTTAGTACGAATTCGCATTTAACAACCAACTGTTTTTAACGACGAAAGTATAGGCATATGTTTGGTTTTAATATGAGCCATCATGAAAGTACAACCGTTCGTTTAGTACGGCGTCCGGTTAGTACGACGTAATATCACCGGTTCCTTGGCCGTCGTTATAACCGGATTCTACTGTTAGAACATTATAATCTTCTGCCTTCGGCAAACATGGGATATCATAAACAGAAAAAATGCGATATGAGAATCTTTTCAGGCACTTCTCATTAAACTTCGTAAAAAATGATAGGAAGCCCACCCCCAAAATATTAGTGTTGACATCAGTACTCATAATTAATATGCCGTATATGTACGAGTACACAAGCAATGCCTGTTTCTCTTCACATAAATAAACATAAGGCAAACAAGACAGGCGCCAATCAATGGGATTCATAAGGCTACTATTGGTACTTACTCCAAGTGTGAAGGTCGCATTGTTTTATTTACAAGCCACAAATAACCCTCGCGTCAGACGTGCGACGTAAATTTTGAAAGCTTATTTCTAAGTTAACAAAAAAACTAAGTTACTTACGTCGTCATCGTAATTCAAATCCAACCCCTGGCTCTTCTGCCCAACCATGCCTCTAAGGATCTTTTCCAGGTTGCCAGCAACGAGTTGAGGCTTAAAGTAATTCTGTCCGAGGCGGTGTGACGTCACTCTACTGTTCTCATCTACTAATTCTACATCTTGATCAAGAAGACTGTTTACAAAGTGGAAGGCGGACGTGGCGAAGGAGTTGGTGATGGTTGGGTCTACTTCAAAGTTGTAACCGGTGTCGTAGCTATCGTATAGCTCGTCAATTCCTTTACCTGAAAGAGGAAGTCGGTTTATGGTTTCTGTATTAAGTCATCATGCTGTGAGCATTTTCTATTTGTAGTGTTGAGAAGACGAGCAGCCTAGAGCCATCACATTACGTCATTATGTAAAGGTCAACGAAGGATATAAATATTATAGCATAAAGTATCGTCACACTCACTTCAGCTGGCAAATACGCCATCAACAGTGAAATGTTATTCAAAATCAGGTGATTTAGGCGACAAAATGATTTGCCAAGTATGATAAGTAACTGTCGAGAGAGAACACATTGAGAAATTTCGCTCGCAGTTTTCGCCAACGCTTGGGTTGGTGTCCATGGTTAAACACTCGTCAAGAAATTATGAGGACCTGGGTATGATTCGCAGCCCCAGCTAATATTTTTTCGGTAATGTGTTCTAGTTTTGATGTAATTTAGAAAAATAGTTAAGTACATAAATCGGAAAGTAAAATATCTGAGGTTGATGGTGACTTTCAATTCTTCTGAGCAGGGTACATATTTATTTATTTATACTTAGTAAAAATTACACTATAATAATATGCATACAATAAAGCAAAAAGGCATACAAAAAAAACTTACCAGTAAGTGCTGGCAGCCAGCTCTTGTACGTGATATGCTGTATCTCAGCCACGACAATCCTCCGCGCCTCATGGTAGAGTCGGTCGGAGTTCCAAGTCGGGTTGAGAGCGGCGAGGGCGCGCGCCACGCGGTTGTGTTCACGGATCCAAAGAGCGTGCATGCTGGTTAGCCAAGGATGCATGTTGGCACGGACGTCACCTGATAAAAGAAACAAGAGAATGCTGCTTTTACACGCTTTTCAGCCTTTGACAGGCGTTCAGAAGCTGAAGCCTGTGAACCAGGGTTTTTGGCATGGCTTGCGTAGAAAAATACTTTTTGCCGCTCCGTATTGGTTTTTAATAGGTCACACTTCTCATCAGATTTCATGTGAATTTATATGTCAGTGTCCGGGACGTTTACCGAAAACCAATAACCCTGAGAGAAAAAGTTCTAGTCACGACTGTGATCCGAAAAGCGGAGCATTGAGCAACCTCCCGGAAGTAGTCGACCATTCACTACGAGACATACGACTTTTAATCAAACAGCTGGTAGATATTCAGCAAATTATACATCAACTTACCAGCATTGAAGCAGGTAGCGTCATCGCTATCAACAAGACACTTGGCAGTGGGGTTGGAAACGAGCGGCAGTTGATCAGACCCAGGGCCTGAAGTCTTCAGTAGGCCTCCAGTCTTCTCACGTAGGGCTGCAGCGTCACGCCCGTTTGTACCGTAAACTTGAGATCCGTCCATGAAATGAGTTGCTTGATTCATCTGGAAGAAATGCTTTGTTTGAATTTTTATTCTAACCTACTAGCCAGGACGGCTTAGTGCAGGAATTCCCATACTGTGCATGGCGGTGCCCAGCATCGCGGGGCTCTCCAGGACCCAGGGGCGTCCCAAGACGGTAGGTATGCATAGACCCCGGGAAGATTATATAAAGCTACATATGTCTTTTATTCTAAAGGATGGATGAAGAAGGAAAGGGCAATTATACTTGCAAAGAGAGTCGCAGTATTGAAAGGATTGTAGCCCTGGCCTAGTGGTTGGTAGCCCTGATTAAAACGCTTAAGGTAGTAAATGTGACTAAACGATGTTAATTGCAGTTTAGTCTGTGTTTATGATATGTACTTACTGATAAAATTTTGACTAACACAGAGTACGAGTATACAGTGCTTTAAAACAAAATTAAATGACTGTCAAAAATGTCTGCTTTTAGGAACTAATGCAAACCCACTTAAATCATATATCATCATAACGACTACCTATCTATACGTTGCTGTTCACATCGGTAGGTATATATATAAATAAACGTATGAATGTTTAAAAACAAGGTCATTGTTAAATAACATCTGGTTAATGCATAGGTACCTACTGCAGTGGAATTTTCCTCTATTTTGACTACGAATGAGTTCACTATACATCCTTATCTGATCTATCGTGATATGATTTAGTATGATAAGCCACGCGATCTAGAAAATTACACATAGAGAAACGTGGGAGTTGTAACTCTGATAGGAGAATTGCAGGATGGAAAATTTCCCATTTTTTTTTCTTAATTCAAAGGTAGGAAGTTAAGACGAGACGGGCTATGGAGCACCCTTGCATTATAAGTTTATAAAATATTCTTTCAGCTTTGACTATTAATATGTGGTTATTTTTATCTATGTAGCATCCAGTAAAGCATTAGAAAGTTTCTGATTACTTGATTGGGTATTTTAAAATTCGAATTAAATAATAACATGAACTTTAAAGAACTGTTAGTTAACTACTGAGACTAATAATTAGCCTTTATTTCCATAACTTTAGGTACTGATTAAAAAAAAATCACGTTCATCGAACACGGATGTTTGTAATTCACTTTCAATGCATTCGTCAACAGAAGGTAAGTACTTATTTTTTGCATAATTTTAAAATAAGCGGACTTGTCTATGCTTTTAAATCAATATTGATTCTCGCAAGGCTGTAAACAAGGTCAATGAACTACAATTATCGTCTAATATTGAACATTTACATACAAAGTTAGTACAGTCAGCAATACAATGTAACATGAGCGACATAAAATTTTGTATCGATAACATAAGGTTGACTATCACGTGAATTATTTGCCAATTGCATTGTTTAAGCTTGTTTACACGATCAGTTTCACCTTGAGATCGAGTTGCAACAATTACAGCCATTATGTAAGTACATGGTCCCTCCGTTGTATAACCACAGTACATAACAAGTTATAACTGTGCAATAAATAAGATAGAAGATCTAGGTAGCTTAAGTCCTACCTATCCAATTACTTATAGCAAAGCAGCGCACAATCTGCTATGACACCACCACGTCAGACTAAGAGATTCATACCTACTTACTACATACCTAACGACGCGGATGATTAAAAGTACCTATACGCAACGATTAACCAATATCTTGTTCGTAATCGTGGTTGAATTGCAACTTCGAACACTGAGTTCTCGTGTTTGAATTACTATTACTACGTTGCATTATTAATAACGTTGCATGCCTAATGAAGGCAAAAGTATTGCTAATGACGAATCCACGTTCACGTTCAGTTAGATAATATCATTGTGATACGCACTCCTATATAAATAATCTCTTAGCGGCAAATGTCTATGGCTCATTTACATAAGGCACATAAAGTACATGACTGGACTTCGAACTTACTTTGAACAAGTTAACAAAGGTACTGTATTTACATGTATGTACCTATGTTATGACAAATAAACCGATTAATTAACTTTAAGCACGTCTCAAGCAAGACATATTATTAATTAAGACGTAGCTAAGAACCTACATAATAAAGTTGTGATAATTTTTTCGAATTTATTATGATGAAATAAGACGGTAAGGACGAAAAGTTTCTCGTTTCTGCTATCCTTTTATTATAACTCAAATTAAATCTATGATATTTATTACCTACTACGTTAAATACATAGAAAAAGCCCACAGAAACGAATGCCAATTATTAAGTATAGTTGAAACCAATCTAGCTTAGCTACCTAACTAATGCACTGCGCAATTGAAATGAGACCTATGTATCCAATATAAAACTATTAAAGTCAATTGTTATCATTCAAAAAGGAAAAATACTGAATAGATTGTCTTCGTTAGTCTTAATTACTCGCAACCAATATGCGATTAAATAGTACTTATTGTCGCTTTTCCGGGTGAGATCATTCAGTAAAAACTGTTTCGTACGAGTGACGTGAATCGATGTTGAGGCAGTATCGCAATGGTAAGAATATCGACGTTTACGACATTTTCAACAAATGACGGCATTGTGTAGGGGAAGTTATGGTAAATAATGAGAACAACAACGCATTGTACCTTGCTCAGACAATTTGCTAAAGATTCTCTACTATATTGTCATAAATTCTCGGGACTTGTTATGATAAACTCGATTCGATGAAAAATAAAACAGCTGAACTTCGTTTATTTGCTAACTTTCTAATTCTGTCATAGAGAGTCGGTTGGCACTTGAGTATGTTAATTTAAGCTTTGAAACACAGACTTTTTCCTTGTGTTCTCAACTTTTTAAGTTCCTGTAACAGTTCTTCTAAACTTTTTAAATACATCAAAATATCACGTAAGCTTTTAATGTACTGACCTGTTCCGAAACCCCAAAAGTGCAGTCTCCTCTATAGGTGGTGACGGACCGAGTATACTCCATGCAGCTTTGGTATCTTTGCTTGTAGAAGTCATCCTGGAAAGGCACCGAGATTGGCATGCAGCTGGGATGGAGATAGCGAGGTGTCAGAGACGAGCCGTCGTTGTCGCAGCAGCGGATTGGTTGGTTTGTGTGAACTGCGGAAAACACAATAGGTAATATAAACGTCGGAAATAGGTAGCAGTTTAGGTAAAAAAAGCTCGAAATTTTTGAGGACAGTAAAATCTACAAAGTACCTAGTTTCTTATTACACAACACCGTGCAAAAGATAGGCCTTAACGTAACCGGCGACACGGGTCGTTGCATTGATGCATTCCATCCAGTCCTATTTCCAGATAACAGGTTTTGCCCTGCTGAGCTAATGTGCGTTCATGTTACTAAATATAAACATGGTCCCGGGTGCAAATAGACGCGCGGAGAAACAGGAATGCGAAACAACTAGTATTTCAAACTTACTGGTCTTTCTTACTGGAGTATGCACCAGGTCATGGTAAATGAACTGGCTCCAAACTGGCAAAACAATTGTCTTTTTGCTATCAGGTCGGTCTAGGTTACTGGTAAGTTTTGTGCTAACAAGACGAGCGGAAGGCAGCGGCCTATGATCAACAGACGTACGAGGCTGAAACAAAAACATAAGCTATAGAATCATTGTTTGTCTAACGATACAACAGCACATAAAGTTGATGATGCAGCTAACAAACCTCTTCGATTCCGTCGGCATATCTTGGATGCAAAAGCCGCTTGTAACCCGTAAGTCCTTGCCCCCAAGAAGATCGCACGGGGTTGTTACATGAGCCATCAAAAGAGCGATAGCGTGACGACAACTTGTTTGTGCGGCAAGCGAGCCTCTCCAGCGCCGCACACTCCGGACCATATTCGCTCTCGCGCAAGTTCAACGTGCTAATATAACTCGCACACTCATCGTTAGGTAATCCGTACCTAATGGACAATAACAACCACATTTAATACTGGCGTATCACTACTCAGTACACCAAAATTACGAGCTCTGGTGTAAATCATCATAAACAATCTTGAAAATCAATCTGTACCACCATAACTGTAATAATTGTTTTAAAAATACTTAGAGCACCACATTATGATTGAATAATGTATTACAAAGTTAAAATCATAACAAAGAAACCAATACAAGGAGTAAAACATGATCACAAACAAGGAAAAACCTTTAGTTAACCAACTAACCTTGTGCATCTAGTTACAACCAGATTTTGAGACGCCTTTGTGATTATCATCGAAGACTTTTCGTACATCATCGCATCGTCCGATGCGAAGCCTTGGATCATGAGCCCTTTTCCTGCAGATTCTGCTTTTGGTGTGATTCCAGCGGCATTTAGGTTTTGCTCCAGCCTCTCCAACATGGACACGGCAAGCTTGCTGATACTGATGGAGCGGTTCGTGTGTGCTCCAGTTATAGGAGGCAGTCTCTTTAACATCTCCGCGCTCGGAAACGGAAAGTCATACATCGGAGGCGGGTGAATTGAATCTGAAAACACAGACATGTTATAGCATACCTATCGAAAGTGACAATAAGTACTACCCGGTAGGTTATAGGAGTTACAACTTACCAGACACTAGTAAGTTGAAGGGATACGGTGTGACGAAGCTCCCAAACGTCACTCCCGCCCACAGCACGACTCCCAGCATTACCACCTTGATCATTTCTTCCAGAATGCTGAAACAATAGCGAACGATCAGTTAATAAACCGTTTGCAGAATCAATTGCGGAACGAACTCATTAACTCGGACTATTAACGAATCGCAACGTTTATTAATTTCTTTCGAATATAGGTACCTACTTTAGTAGCGCGAATAAATTACGCTACCCAATCAAGTACAGAATACTAACCGACAAATAAATTTAACGTCTAACATGTATAAACTTCTAATGAGAACTGTTGAGTTCAAAATGAGACTGATCAACAATTCTAGCGAACAAACAGTTTATACGAAGACCCATATTACAATATCTAAGGGTATCAGTTGGCCTTTGACTGGTCCAGTCTGACCTTAAACAGCTAGTTTGTAGATAACTAAATATTGTTATTACGTTTTACTTATCAAGCAGCCAAGCCTCTGATGATGTAGGGACAAGCCCCCGGATCCTCCAATACGCATGTCAGACTTTGCTCTTATCTAATTGATCTCTAATTAACTTGTTTTGACGATCAATTAAAAGCAATACAGCTCGTAGATCGCAGTATACATACGTGGCAAAACAGAGGCTCACATTTTTAACTGTAAAATCAAATTTGAAACATGAAAACATACCTACAGACTGACTGTCTGATTAATGTGATAATAAAATAATAATAATAATACTAAAATCTTTATTCAATAAGACAAAATTGCACAAGAGAGGATATAAACAATTAGGCACAAATAAAAAACTTAGGTACCTATTATATATCCAAGAAGTTACAAGTAAAATGAAAACGTTTTTATAAAGAAAAGGAAAAATTAATAATTAATAATTAAATACCTATTCTTAATATCATAAAACTGCGAAAGAGTTATGTTTGGTTTGTGTATGTGCGTGCGCGTGCGTGTGCGTGTGCGTGTGCGTGTGCGTGTGTGTGTGTGTGTGTGTGTGTGTGTCTTATGTGATGTAGTTAATCAAACAAAACAATAATAACGAAAGATCGTAAAACAATACATTATTCAGTAAAACAATGACTGTGTTTGCGCGACTTTAATCATAGCACTCATACTGATAATTGGAAAGAAAAATATTCTGGTTTCTCATTCATTACTGTTAAAATGGGTTTGCAAACAGAAAGAGAACTGTTTACTTTTTTTTCCTTACCTACAACTCATAGTTTCACCGCTCTATATGTAGGTACTAAAGAACTAATAAAAAAATCCTTTCTTACTTCTACTTGTGCAAATATTTATGCCTACTCGATTTGCGTTTAAGAACTAAATAATTTCGTCGTCGACTTTCAACTACTCTAATTAAATACATACCTATAAGATTTAATATTTTTTGTGTCTTATTACAAGGCACCTTAATAGGTCCGCGAATTCAAGATGTATTAAATTCCAATAAATGTTGTTGACAAACACGTGTTTATACGGTCACGATCTGTTAAAAAATACAAGTCCTGATTTATTACAATTTATACCAAGTAAAGTGGTTAGTTGAAGTTGAGGGTATTATAATTTGATTGATGCCAACATGCAAAAACTGTTTTTTTAGGTTGTTGAACTTTCTTTAATGCATGGTTTATTCCTTTAATACCCTATTTGGTATAGTGCTAAAAGCTTCTAAAACTCATCAAAATCATGTAAGAAAATTTATAGCTTGAGTACACACAGTCCGAAATTGATTTCTCGACAGTGGACTACGGAAAAAGCGATAGAGTACATACGAAGGAAATGTCAGGGGTGGGTTGGCGCTAGTGTGTTTCAAGTCTGACGGGCTACTACGAAACTCGAAACTTGAAGTTCGTGTCTTGCGGTCCCTCTGACACATACTATTTAATACGAGAGCGAGAGAGACGGTAGGTACGATACGAACTTCGAGTTTCGAGTTTCGTAGTAGCCCTGCAGGTATGGTACCTATCTCTTTCAAATACTCATGAACACGACAAACGAGACAATCCTGATTGTAACATAAGAATGATCAAATTAACTAGACTGTATTAGAAATTATTACTTGGTCCAAGAGGAATTGATTATGTATGAGTTCTTAGTACTGGTTCACATACAGGTATAGACTGATAGATATAGATAAGTATAAAGGACCTTAATTTTAACTTAGGTAGATGGTTTTTTTTAAGGAAGGTGTTTCTTTTTTGGGTACCTATGATTATAATATTTTCTTAGGTACAGATAAATAAACAATTTTTTTGTGCCCTCTACTGTTGTACGGTCAAGGACTTAATTCATACATGAGCCACCATGAAATCATTTCACAGTAAACATCATAGTGACATCGCATTAATTAGCAATGAAAATCGTAATGACTTTTCCTTTGAAAAGGTTCCATGGAGGCACATGAATTGAAGTACGTAGATATGGTTGCCATACGTCAGGATTTGTCCTGACATGTCAGGACTTTTGGCCTTTTGCCAGGATTGCTTGCTGGCAAACTTGGCAAGTGTCGTGTCATGGTTTTTATTTTACCTCTGCGGAGCTAGGTACTACGAAATTCGAAAATCGAAGTTCGTGTCATTCCGTCCCTCTAACTTTTATACTATTTAATACTAGAGTGAGAGGGACGGTGCGATACGAACTTCGATTTTCGAATTTCGAAGTACCTAGGCCCTCTGAGCTCATTAAATAAAAACATAAAATTATATATAGGTAAATTTTTATTATACATTTATTACAAACTTTACACCGCTTTATTGAATGAAACGATAAAAATGAGTAAATCAGCAAAACCATTAATAATTCTTTCAAAACAATTTAAAATAGGATAAATTACCCGCGCGTCATTCCAGCTACGCGAACATTTTATTCAAGAGCATTTAATTTTTCCATATGGCAACCCCATACGTAAATAAAATGAAATGAAATGTTATTGAACGAATGAATGAATGGTTTTAACTTGAACGTACTTTCACTTATTCTTTACACAGCTGTTACAATACAAACCTTGGGAATATTCCTTAAATAAACCGTTATAGGCATATTTTTTTATACTCAACCAAATTTAGATAAGAAGGTCAAGGAAAGAAGAAGAAGGAGGAGGAAAGTTTTATCAAGCCATCTCTCCAGGGAAACCGTATAGACACAGAAGGGTCATCCTAACTGAATATATTATTTCCACTGAAAATTATTGCCATATACAATTATTTTACGTCAAAAATGTGTACTTTAATTACGTAGAAAGTAGCGCCTTCATTACGTTTCTTATAGTAGTATACCTACATAATATTTGATATCTATCTAAACTATTAAATTCGTTTTTTTTAAATACGTTTTATAATAACTAGTTATTTAGGGTCTGTTAATATGAGCTAACAGACCCTAAATAACTAGTTTTTAAGTCAATAAATATGTGAACCAAAATACCATTACATTACTTACACACACATGGAGATGGGCAATTTTAAAAACAATAATATTGTTATTTTGATGCTATGTTATCGCACCTTTCCAATCTTCCGTTTAGCCTACATTGCGAAGTACATACTTCACGAACTTAAATTACGCGCCGAGGAATACCTACGCATTGGAATTAGCGAAACATAGCTCTTGGATAATTGTAGACCAACTTACGTGGAATGTTCACCACAGCCATTGCATTCAGACCGCCTTCTGGAACATTTCTCGGGAGTCTTGTTCTTGCTTTCAGCGTTCAACATCGACTTTCCTTCAATGATCCGTTTAAACAACATAATAGAAGTAACAGTATTTGTTGTTTACGACAATTGTCGCGTTTCACGCGAATGTTGAGTTTGTTAACCACGATAGCTGACGGGACTTGCTCGAAAGAACGATGTTCCATTAGATTGGCAATAGAGCCAATTTCACCTCTACTGCCAAACTTACACTGAATGGCAAATGGCACCGATGGAACTCGCTAGACGCCCGTGAGATTCACCAAGCAAGGCGAGACCACGCCCCACTCCTCTCGCTTCACCCCCTGACCACCTCCCATGCAGAAGTAGCTGGCCGCAGTGTAAAAATTATCGCTGAAACGCGGTATCCAAGAAAAAGTTAATACTCGAATTAGTTCGAATTCAAAGCAAACTTAACAGATTTATACTTAAAATACGATAAAAAGTTAATCTTTCAATTTATTGTTTCACTTTTGCACTATTTCGATCAGTTTTATATCGACATTTCTTTAATGAAAGATGATAGTTTGTTTAACTGCATACAATAATTAATTTTAGCCTGTGGCTTTGCGTATGTCGGGGGCTTTTATTAGTAAACTAATTAAAATTTATACTTTTCATGTCGGTTTATTAAGCAGCTTTTGACAAAGATTTGATCAGATAAGAAAACCATTTCGCAGGTGGTAGAACCTTGTGCAAGGTCCGCCCGGATTGCTACCACCATCTTGAGCATCTTGCTCGCTAATCCTGCCGTGAAGCAGCAGTGCTTGCACTGTTGTGTTTCGGCGTGGAGAGTAAGACAGCCGGTGAAATTACTGGCACTTGAGGTATCCCATCTTAGGCCTCTAGGTTGGGAACGCATCTGCAATACCCCTGGTGTTGCAGATGTTTATGGGTGGTGGTGATCTCTTACCATCAGGAGACCCACTTGCTCGTTTGCCATCCAGTAGAATAAAAAAGAACATTTATTTGTCCGCTCAATGATGTACACGCACAAGTCATGCGCGTGATATTTGTAGGAGCAGCAGTCGGTGTCCTTTCAGAGGTTTATCGTGGATATAATAAAATGAAGACGGATGATTTCTCAGATGAATCAGGATTTATTCAATTACAGTACAGCAACAAAATAACAAGCAGTGAGTCGACGGACGGAAGACGAGATAGAGAGCAGTAGACAACCCATGGTGTTGTCATTACACAAAAGGTCATAAGGCATGCCATGCAATAGAGATAATGCATATCTACATGCCCATTCATTATCAATCTTAACAATATTCTTACAAGTAGATAGGTACCTACAGCTTAAATACTATGTATAAATATACTATGTATATTTCTTACTTGTATTCGTTTTCATATTTACGTATCTTTTGTAAATAAATCGATTTGTGTTTGTTTTTAACTTCACCTAAGTTCAAACGAATTTTAAGATTTTTAGGCTCCTTACTTCCTTACAGGATGGCGGCCGGATTTAAGAATTTTCTTTAGATTTTTTGTAAAATCTATCTATTTTTTAGTTTTTTCCTTGTTTGTTACCTATTTATTAATTTAGTTTTTAATGTAGCGTAGCATAAGGGGAAAATCTCGATTCGGTGATATTATTTATTCTGTTATTGCACACCTAGTAATGTGATGCATATCTATGTTAAAAATATATTTATTTAGAAAATACGTGAAGATAAATTGCTGTATGAAGTCGAGAGCATAAACATCTATTTACTTATAGCGTCAAATACATGTATTCATCGACCTTTATGGTTAGTGACATAAAAGTGTATACATAGATATTTCTGACATCTTGGTAACGTGTAGCTAAGTAAGTACATAAATTTATGACCTTGACTGTACAGTAAGGCTTATACGTAAAAATAAAGTAATTTTGATGAGATACTCTGATGGTATACATTTATAGTGCGAGGGAGTATATTTTTATAAAACGAAAATGAAAAACACTATTGTGTTTCCTATTGAAAGAGAAAAAAATAAAGAAAAATGATTTATTAACGGTCCCAACAGCCACAAAAACACACACCAAACACAAAAAACAATAACATATTACTATACAAGCAAAATTACAATAAATTGCAATTCATTGCGTTTCATTGTATAAATTAATATGACACAGTATAGTTCAAAACACGAACTCATTTTCAATTCAATTTGAATTTCAACTTGCAATTCTTATCCTATGACTGGACTATGGCTCCGATAAAACCTTCATCGGACTATAAGTCTGTGTACGCTCATAATTTGCGAACGATGGCACCGAATTAAATAATGTTTTCTTTTTTGTTGTATTCTTTATTGTCAGGACAAGGTTTGTATGTAAGACAATGTATGAAAAATTGCATGGAAAAGTGGAAATTTTGGGTTGAAAAATACTCCATATAAAAAGTGTGTAAGTGAGTGAGACAGAAGATGTTAAGGCGATCTGTCTGTTACAGTTATCTCTTCACGCTTAAACCGCTGAACCGATATAAGTATATGAAATTTGGCATGCACAAAGCCTTTGACCCGGAAAAATTCATAGGCTACCTTTTATCCCGACTTAAGAAGTGGTTCCTGTGGAACAGTTAAATAACATCATCTCTCATCATTATCATCATCATCATCGACGATTTTAATACAATTTCTTCCAGCTTGACATTTTATGTAAATAATGTTGTCGTGAATCATTTTCGTTTGCGAAGAATTTGCTAAGTACTATCATGTGAGAAATCTGCCATTTTCATAGATAAAAAGTAACCGTGAAGGGGTAGCAAGCAGATATAGAGAGCAGAATTTACTTTCCCATTTTTAGGGTTCCGGAGCCAAAATGGCAAAAACGTTTTTCATTAAAAAAAATCAGTTCTGTTTTTTTTCTTTGTTAACCAATATTTACGATGTCTATGAGAAAAGTGCTTAGAATTCTTGTCTTCATAGGCTATCCTGTTTTGTTTATGGTGACCATAAAGTTAAATAAGGTAGTTAAAAATTTAAGTGTCCTTTACACCTTGGAAAAAACGTCCAGTCATTCAAACGTCCCTTACGTCCACATCATTAAAAAAAATAGTAATTTGGGCCGTAAAGGTCACTTTCATACAAAGTAAATGCAATTTTGGGGTGTACAGTTCACTATAACTTACTAAATACTTGTTATTTTCTATAGATTACTGTAACTATAGAAGTCAATTATAAAAGAATATTTAGTATTTTGCTATATATAGTTATACGCTACTAATATTATTGATTACGTAACGATAAATTATCGTAAAGCACATTGTCACAGTGAACTTACATTCATGGAATAATTATTGTTGTGTAAATATTTATTAATTATAGTTTGGTTCGTTGTTTTATCTTAGTAAATAAAAATAGGTTGTATTGTGAATGAAAACACAATGATGGTAAAGGTAAGAAATTATTTTAATCATATTTAAAAATCAGATAACTCACAGGTCACATACATTAGGTACTTACTTCATTTTTATAATCAACTAACGCCACTTAATCCATTTTGCCTGCTTGGTTGCACTTTTGCTTGCATGTTAATTGTTTGGTTATCGCATGTTTGTGGTTTAGTTGCTTTCATGTTCGATTGCTTGCTTGCAGGCTTGCTTGCTGGTACACTTGCATGCTTGCATGTTTTCTTGGATACTCGCTTGCTCATAAATGGCTTTCATGGTTTGCTTTATACTTGCTTGCATGCTTGCTTATACGCTTTCATTGTGCCTATTGCATGCTTGCATGTTTGCTTATACGGTTTCTTGCAGGCTTGCTTGCATGCTTGCCCGCTTGCTTGATTGCTTGCTTGCATGCTGCATGATTGCTTACATGCTTGCTTGCTTGCTTGCTTGCTTACATGTTTGCTTACATACTTGCTTGAATGCTGGATTGCTTCTTTGAAATTATTATAGTTCACGCGAGCAAAGGCGCGGGTAAAAGCTAGGAACTTCTTATTTATATAGAATTAAGTATAGCTTACATGGTCATATTGTAAACGGAAGATTTCATCTCTTTTTTTGTAATTAAATACGTAACGAAAAAAAAAGGAGGTTCGGATTGATTCTTAATAACCCTCCTTCGGGCAGTTGGTTAGTTATTATTCACTGCTTTTCCGGGCAGGACGACGTCTGCCGGGTCAGCTAGTTATATAAAAACTTAAGTCTCCTTTGAGGTCTTAACAGAATAAAAAATATATAATACATCATTAATATTGCATAATAACAGCACAGTAATAAAAACTCTGTAGCACGTGGAGGGCGCATGCTAACAGCGTGGTTGGCCCGATTACCCCTCCTGCTTTTTCCGTATACGTGCGTCTCGCTCGCTCGATCACGCACTGGCAGCATGGATGCCGATCGGGTTTGTTTTCGCTGAGGACACCGTACGCCGTTCGCATCGCGTAAATGTATTCAAACGGACCTACCTTTATTTACAAACTTCGTTCATGTTCACCTGCAAATATCTCGTTAAATAATGTACTTTTCGTGTTTGGAATCACCGATGTGGAACAGTTCAATTAAATATAATTGTATTGTAAATTATTTTATTAGCATAAAAAATGTTGCACTAACTGTTGCCTGCAACATCGTCTGTGTCCCGTTCCCTTGGGAACTTTATACATTTATATGGATAAAAAAATAGGTTATTATGAATCAGAAATAGGATCAGATAGCTCTTATCAAAATATTCTTTAGAATCGATTCAGTACCTTAATTTTATTAATGATTACTCTCTACCAGGTTTCTACATTATGAACAAACTAAAATGTTTACCGCTTTACTGTGAGCATTATCAGTGGCGTAACTTTACCATCTGGGGCTGGGGCCCGTGGCAAATTCTTTTTATGGGGCCCAATCAGTAAAAGTCGTCGCTGAGCTCGCGACCTCTTGGGCCGGGGCCCTCTTGGGTCGGGGGCCCGTGGCATTTTGCCAGCCCTGCCACCCTATAATACGCCACTGAGCATTATATTTTAGGTACTTTAAATAAGGCTCACTCAAATAAAAATTAATGTGAAACTTACCTCTACAAAGCACTGTCTTTGCTGTGTTCTTGCTTGGCGTGTATAGAAACGTGTAAATAGATTTAGAAATACATAAAAATGTTGTACCAGTTTCGATAACCTGATCAATCAATATTTTTCGAACTTATAGAAATTGTGAAAATTCAAAAATTCCCGCGGTTTTATGACAACTTAACCGCGTTCAGAAAACAACAAACTATTATGGCATCAAAGACTATAAACGATAGCGAACGCTTCCAAAACACGATGCGTGTCAGCAGGGCTACTACGATACTCGAAGTTCGTGTCGTGCGGTCCCTCTCGCTCTCGTATTAAATAGTATAAGTGTCAGAGGGACCGCTCGACACGAACTTCCAGTTTGAGTTTCATAGTAGCCCTGCTGGCTGTCAGTTCACGCTGTCATCTATCCTATCTTATCTTTTGATATTTCTTAGTTCACATTTAGTTCATGTCAACTAATGGAATCAAAGTGTGGAGTTTTATTATTATTGAGTTTGGGTGTGAAAATACTTTAGATCATCAGTTAATTTTGTTTCATTAGTTCAGTACGCTTCTTCGCTAAGACAATGGCATCTCATTTAAGTACTAAAGATAGATTGCTATCTTTAATAGATGATATTGAGTTAATTGCAAAGTAAGTCGTGTTTAACAATTGTATCTGTACTTTAAAATTTTGTTTGTTTTTGTATTGAATATGAAAGTGTTTCAGGGAAATTATTGAAGTATCGATAGCTCCTAAATCACAGAAGCTATCGGCAGCCGATCATGCACAATTAACAGACTTACTTTTGGCAAAAGATGTCGAACTTAAAAAGACGCTAGACCTCGCTGATGAACAGGCCAAAATCCAACAGAAAATGAATGAGCTTAAAGCTGAAGTAGATAATAAGGTAACAGTACTTGTAACAAAGATTTTTATGTTACTGCCCTATGTATTGCATATATGCAAGAACAAGGTTTTGTGTTTTAGTAATTTTACTTTTATTACAAAAGTGAAAGCCAGAAATGAATGAGTGAATGTGCGTTGTCAGTTGTTGGTTTGTATATTTGTAGTTCAATTATACTTAAACTGTTGTGGATTTGGATGAAATTTGGCTTATAGGTTAGTTAGGTAAACAATAAATTGAAAATAGAGTTTTCTAAAAAAAGGAAGGAAGGTGTTCTTTGTATTTATAACAGTAATTGTGTACCTACCTATGCTAACAGTGACACAACGCGGATATAGGATACTGTTATCTTGAAAAAGTGGATTATGCAGTTGTATTTTGATAAATATTTTTATTTTTTCAGGATCAAGATATCTATCATTTGCAAAGGCAACTAAAAGACGCAGAACAGATTCTCGCTACCTCTTTGTATCAAGCACGACAGAAGCTGGCTTCAATAGTGAAGTCAAGGAAGCGCCCTGTGCCCTCAGAGGACTTAATCAAGTTTGCTCACAGGTATACAAAAAATCAAAAACCTGAAACTAATCATTCATCATCATTCCAGCCTATATACGTCCCACTGCTAGGTACAGGCCTTCTCTCAGAATGAAAGGGGCTTAGGCCGTAGTTCCTTGTGGTAAATTTTAAATGTAATTTTGCACATAAATTTTGAAAAACTCATAGATGTGAACCCGGGTTTGAACCCACAATCCTCTTCTTGAGAGGCCATAGGTCAAAACCACTAGGCCACCATGGCTACTAATCATTAATTTGATTTAATTTTAAAATAATAGACTATGGGGCTGTTTCACCACCCATTGATTAATTTTATTTGACAGATAATTGTGATGCCCTCTCCATATATTCGAAAAAAACAAACAGAGACGCCATCACATTTATCCATTAAATAAATTTTATCAATGGCTGGTAAAACAGGGGGTTTTACAAGTAAAATAACTGGTTAGAACTTATGACTGTAACCTACCTTATATTTTTCTAGGATAAGTGCATCAAATGCTGTGAGTGCACCCTTGTCCTGGCAGCCGGGTGATCCTCGGAGACCATACCCTACAGACCTCGAGATGAGACTAGGAATGCTCGGTCGCCTCTGTGACTTGCCATTAAATGGTCACACCCCATCAACTCTTAATGATCTACATCGAATAACTACTGGAGGAGGTAAGAGACTATGACTAACAAAATTTATTCCTAGAATTAATTGATGCTTGATTTTCCTTACTTATGTTGTGTTACACTTGCAATGTAAAGATTGAATCAAATGCCATAGCCCATTAGGGTTTGACAGGTGCTAGATGGCACTCTCGTCATAAAGTCCATTAGATTACAGTCTAGGCTCATTTAGTTTTATAACAAACACAAATGTGACAAAAGTTGTACAATAGACCTCACAATATTAGCGTTGACTAGCCTGTCACAGAAACTATCATTGCAATGCTTCTGATACATAATGCATTATGATTGGTTTTTTGGAGTCTTTTTGTATTTTTTATTACAAGTCCAAATTCGTTACTTTTACGGGTATCCCGTGAAACCATATCGAAAATACAAACTGAGACATGGATGAGACATGTTAATAGCGGTGGTGTAGGGGTTATAGCATGCAGCACGGATTGCTGAGGACCTGGGTTTGATTTCCAGCGGTGGTCTCTTTTTCTGGTTTTTCTGTGCATCCATGTCTCAGTTTGTATTTTCGACATAATTCATTACCAAATCCGATTTTTTTTTGTAACAATATGGATTTTCCTAAATAATATTGTGATAAACTTCTTAATTGCATAGCTCAAAGGTCCGAAAGTCTTCATCATCATCATCATCTCAGCTGTAGGACGTCCACTGTTGGACATATGCCACCCCCATAGACCTCCAGTCGCTTTGGTTGGCAGCGGTCTGCATCCACTGGGAACCCGCGGCTTTATCCCGAATCTTTATCTGCGCCCGAAAGTCTTAAAGTTCATTTATTTACAAATTTAACTATAGAAAGGTTGGACACACCAGATCGGTCTTATTTTCTGAAATTGGCCTTAGAGTAGTAGGGAATTTGTTATAATGTTCAGCATAGCTACACGAAGGCGACTCCCTTAGTCGTTAGTACATCTTTTTCTATCTAACTGATCAGGAAAACATGCACTGCATACCAAAGAAACCAGTTTTAGTGTCCCTTCTATACCACTATCAAGACCTTACATCTGATTCAAACACCTCAAATATGACCCCTATATTATTTACGTTTAAGTTCCAGCGACAGCAAGCAACCAGTTTACGTGGCATCCTTCTGGAGAACTACACATGTCTGTTGGAGGCGGGAATTCTGTCGCCATCGATGCGAGGGGAAAGGATGCACCAACTCAAGAAGACGTCGAGGTCATGTCCACTGACTCAAGCTCGAGTTCCAGTAGTGACTCACAATGAAAACGAACTGCGCGATTGTGAACTAATACGCATATTAGTCATGATTTCGTTGAGACTAGGATATAATTATTATAGTCTACTTAATTTACTCAGAATTGAAGTGTTTAAAGACTGTTAATTCTTTTTCTTAGTGATATTTACTGTAGCTATCTTGGTAGAGTAATGTGTTTTAATTTAAGATGTCTTTGTCTAAAAGAACTTGTATTTTTAGTAAATATAGTTTCACTGAAACTGGAAGCAGGTTTTTTATTTGTTATTTTAAATTAGAAAAGGCAAAACTAAATTCGTTAACCTTGAATTCGAAACTGACAATTCGGATGTCCATATCAATTTAAAAAAACTGGCCAAGAGCGTGTCGGACACGGCCAAAGTAGGGTTCCGTAGCCATTACGAAAATATGATGTAATATTTTTCTAAGGTTTTCGTATTTTGTACGGAATATTCCAAGTTTAGGTATATTATATGTATCTATCTATATAATTATATTTATCCGTTGCTTAGTACCCATAACACAAGCTTTACTAAGCTTACTTTGGGACTAGGTCAATTGGTGTGAATTGTCCCGTGATATTTATTTATTTATTTATTTCATACCTTAGGCTGCTATTTACTCTTAAACTACTAATAATTCTCAAGAAAACTCAACCGTTATAGTTTTCCTCGTAAGTTTAATATACTTACTACCATCTTGAATTTTTTCAAATTTTTCCACCCACCGGTTTAGATGTTAGAGGGGGCGGGGGGGGACGCTCGATTTTAATGAAAATTTGCACTTTAATTTTATTTTGCTAACAAATCTCTGAATCGAAAAATCGTTCTAGCCACCCCCTAATGGTTTTAAAAGACCTATCCAACTAGTCCCACACTACAAGGTTGAATGAGAAAAAAAACTCACCCCCACTTCACGTCTATATTATATGGGAGGTACATACTCAAAAAAAATCTTTTTCAATTTTTTATTGTACCATTTTGTCGGCATAGTCATGTATACTTATTCGTGCAAAATTACAGCTTTCTAGCATTGATAGTCCCTGAGCAAAGTCGCGGACAGACAGACAGACAGACAGACATGGCGAAACTATAAGGGTTCCGTTTTTGCCATTTTGGCTACGGAACCCTAAAAAGCCAAAAATTATGGTTTACATAATTGTTATGTAAACATTATCACAGGTATTATTGTTCAAAATTAGTCAACAGTTTGCTATCTCAACCCACCACTCCACTACAATCTCTCAAGCCCTGCATCCTGAAAAATTCCGTTTAATATTACGACTTTAAGGGGCTGTTTCATCATCCATTGATTAGTGTTAACTGGCGGTTAGGTGTGATGCCGTCTCTATTAGTTTTGTTCGAATAGACGGAGACGGCATCACATTTAACCGTCGGTTAACGCTAACCAATGGATGGTGAAACAGCCCCTAAAGTACGTAATATGTATTATAGTCGCCACGTATGAGAAGATATTGTGATTATATCCATCTTAAACTTTGGGGTTGGCTTATACCAAGTAGTAGATGGTAGTAGACAGTATCTGAGTGATATGACGATGGATGATACAATAATCAAGTTGATTTGAAATGAACGAACATGTTCAACTGTGAGTAACAAGCCGAAAAATATTGTGTAAACCAGCCTTTTCTTCCTACCGTTGCTTAGCGATAGTTGTTGCCTAGGTTTCGATTATTTTACGTCAATATTATTTACTAGACAGCGTTTGTGGTTAGGAATTATTTAGTATAGAACAAAAATAAACAAATATGGGTGAAAGGGCTCCCGTTTCAGCTGAGGACACTTTAGTCCGCTATGATAACCCCGTATTGGTCACTAAAAGGCCCGAGAAGGAGGTAAGTACAACTATAAAAATATCCTTATTACACTCTTAAGGCCGATGCACACTATCAGATGCGTGATACAAAGATGCCAGACCAGATGTGTGGTGTGCGTACTGGCATCTTCATATACTGTTTCATACATTACAACTGGTGCGTACATGTGGAATCATCGGAATTAACCCTACGCTGTCCTTATGCTTTTACATAACAACTATAGATACCTCCATAACGTGGCTAAGTTTTAAGTCTTTCGTTAAGGTGTAGGTGTATCCCGTCACCAATATAATAAGCGACTGACTCCTAGCGCCATCTAGTAAGTACAGAAACTCCACCCCAATCCTACATCACGATCTCGAAGTTTTTCAACTCTGGCGCTCTGCCCTCGGACTTCGGTCCCCAGGCATAACACCTGCCTGGAGAGAGATTTCTCTATTGCAGTCCCCCTATAGTGCATTATTTAGTAGGTACATACTGTATTTTTTACGATAGCCAACTGGGATGGCCGCTGCGGCGGCGCAACCCTGCATACCAACGGAGGCTAAACGGGAAACTGAAGAGATATTGAATGCTATTCTACCGCCCAAAGAATGGGAAGAAGATGGCCAGATATGGACTCAAAAGGTAAATCTTTATTAATCTCCTAGCAAATTTAAATAGCAAAAAATATCCAAGCGAAGGCTGGCTTGATTTAGAATTTTAGACAATCTGCAAGCTCAACCGAGTCGATACATACTCATACCAATACACTTCAATAGTTGGCTAGTTTACTTCAGTAAAGTTCGTTTCTTGCGGAAAGTCACGCAGAGTCACGGTGTCATTTTGGAATCAGCTTGCAGCGCCGTATTTTCGGACCGGAACAACTTGTGGTTTTAAAAAAAATGAGCTTATTCTTTTTTCAAAGGGCCAGCAAAGCATCTGGTAACTCGACTTATGTTACGGGTGTCCATGGGCGCCGGTGATTACTTTCCATCAGACCCGCCTGTTCGTTTTTCCCCTATCATATAAAAAAAACATTCCTTTAGCTAAGCCCTAACGCAATAAACCTTTTCTTCAGGTTTTTCTTTAGTTTGTCCTGTTTATTTATTTGTTTGCTTATTTATTTGGGTCAAATCTTGGAAGCTAAATTTGACCCACTTCCGTCAGCGGTTCAATTGACTTGAAATTTAACATACTTATGTAAATTTGGTGACAATACAATAATCTAATAGTGACATATTATTATTGGTGGTCCTGCCAGGATCGTCTCCGCAGGAAGGAACTCCTCAATGGTTAATAGTACCGACTTGAAATATGGTACGGATATGCAGTTTAACTGACAATGCAAGTACAGTCAACAAAAAGTACAATCAGCAAAAAAAGCTCGTATTAAAAAGTACTTTACGCTTTGAGTATTTATCTAGATAAATACTCAAAGATTTTACGGTTTTGTGTTAGAAATACAAAATTCAAGGTAGGTATTGAATGAAAAATGACGCAGCATACCTACGTATATATAGTGGTGATGTAGGTAATTGTATGAAAACGCAGGTATATGGAATCTATCTTTGTTTACTGATGGCTTTTTTGAGTTGTATTTGCTGCTGGTTCTGACAGATATCATCGACGCCCGCAACGAGGTTGGACGTGATTAATCTACAAGAGATGCTGGATACACGCCTGCAGCAGCGACAAGCGCGCGAAACTGGCATCTGCCCGGTGCGCAGGCAACTATACACGCAGTGCTTCGATGAGCTTATACGACAGGTCCTCGTTTACTTTATACTTGTGTGTGAGACATACACATGTACTATGGAACCAGAATTCATTATAAGTAAAATTGACTGAGAACGTTCTACCGTGGGTCAGGAATCATATTATTCTGGGGCCACAGAACAAGGAATACTTCAGAGGAATAGATGAGTATTTTCCTGCACAACCAACCATTGTTGCCAGTTTAATAAATCAAGATATTGCCATCACTCTATTAAACAGTTGACATGTTTCGAACTCAAATAGGTCAACATCAGAAACGAACAACGGGATCTCGTACCTACTAACTCTTTGTAATTATTTTTATCTACATTACGATCGGGTTTAATTTAAAATCATCATTGCTTTACAAAAGTAAGACAATAAGACAGTGGGGATTCACAAACTGAGCTCTGGTTTTCAATGATATCGAGAACTATCTGGAATACGTAATTCCGTAACCTCCAAACATCAACTTTTCAAAATTTAGGTAACTTAATATTAGCCGATCGATATCAAGAATTGGATAGCATACAATAAAATTTTTGTTAAACACGAAGTCGGGAGGCCCGTAGCGTTAACACTTAATCATGATTTGATCACCAGGTAACAATAAATTGCGGCGAACGAGGCTTGTTACTCTTGAGGGTGCGCGACGAAGCTAGGATCACTATGGAAGCTTATCAAACTCTGTACTGCAGCTCTATCGCTTTTGGAATGAGGAAAGCTTTGCAGGTATTTTTTGCATACCTGACTAGCTGTTGCCCGCCACTCCGTCCGCGTAGAATTCGTTTATCGCTATCCCGTGGGAACTATGCAATTTTCCGGGATAACAACTATCCTATGTCCTTCCCCGGGACTCGAAACTATCTGTATACCGAATTTCATCTAGATCAGTTCAGCTGTTTAGACGTGAGGAGGTAAGAAACAAACAAACAAACTTACAAACTTTCGCATTAATCATATTAGTATAATTTATACATACTTACTGTACTTACTAATATTATAAATGCGAAAGTGTGTTTGTCCGTCTTTCACGCCGTAACGGAGCGACGGATCGACGTGATTTTTGGCATAGAGATAGTTTATAGGCCCGAGAGTGATATAAGCTACTTTTTATACCGGAAAAATGCACAGTTCCCGAAGGAACAGCGCGCGATAACCGAATACCACGCGGGCGGAGCCGCGGGCAAAAGCTTATGTATAATTGTATAATTATATAATTTTTGTTGTTCATTCTAGTGATCCCCCTCTGTTTCTTACTAAAGGTATTGTTATTATATGAAGGGTCCACGGAAAGAACGTGTCTAGTCACCTAAGCAACTTTTTGAGTTAGGTATAGCGGTTTGAAAGTTAGTCATCACGAACAATTACTATGGTTACCATTTATTTAAAAGATCAAAAAATAGATTTTTTATTCTTTTCAGATTATTTAATTCAATGGTAAGTCATAGTACTTTGTGAGCTCTACATTTTGAGATTAAAATTTCAATTTTTAAAAAAGGTGTCTAGGCATGTTCTTTCCGTGGACCCTTCATATTGTTGTACAAAATTTTTAATAATAATAAAAAAATTGTACCTACTTCAAATAATTTGCACGATTGCATGCAGGCTGAATACATTGAATTGAACTATCAATATAATAACGTCTCTGTACTGCGTTCTAGCAAATAAACATTTCTGATTTCTATTGGGATAAACAATGACACAATAAAAAAAAATCTCTTTTTAATATTTGGTTCAAATTTTCACGTTTAGCTTTGCGAGACAGTTGAAACGTGCACTTTGCTGTGTAACAGTTTTGTAACTTTATGAATAAATGGTACTTTACCGCTCTTGACTTCTCGCGTCTTTTTACCCAACTGCCCGAAGGAGGGTTATACCCACTGGAGTTTCCTTTTATTGTTAACATAAGCGCTGTTGCTTCAACAGTCAGAGCAAGGCAAATCTGACCTAATGGAGCAAGTAGCCAAGCTAGAGGCGGAGCGTTCAGTATTGGAGAAAACTTGTGCTGAACTGAAACAGAAGACTGAACAGCTGGAGCGACGGGCTGCAGAACTGAGGGCCGCGGAGGAGAAACGTCATCAGGAGGAATTGCTGGCTTTAAAGAAGACGAATGCTCAGCTTAAGGTAACTTTTAAAAGGCTCGCCCTTACAAAGTTCTTTCCTTAATAACTAGCTTATTCCCGTCAGTGCACCTCCGTGCTAGAATAAAAATATGTAGGTCAATTCAGTATCATCTTTAGAAGAAATCTTTCTTGTAGTATGATACCTACTTGACTGCCAAATTACAAGTCTCTAGATCCAGTCACAAAACAGATAGGTACAGAAATCAGTCTACATACATTGTGCGCTCGAGCAACACACACAGACACTGCTTACGGACGCGATATCTCGGACCGGGTGAGACCAGTGCTTGCGCGAGTACCATCCGCTTGGGACACGCGTCTGTGAACTAATGCTACTTACGTGTTAAAGCTAATTTATTACACTTTAAAATATAATAATCGTGCATTTCGCCAATGTCGAAATCGTCGCAAGATACAAATTTGTAATATAACAATGACATTAAAATTAAAATATTTACCCGGATAATTCACGTCTTAAATCGAGTTTAGCCCGACATGTTTCGGGCTAATCCGTAGCCCTTCCTCTTCGGAGCAACGCGATTCGGCGGCCGACGTGACAGACATGAGTTATCCGGATAAATATATTTAATATAAGTGAGTCTCACGGTAATTTCATGTTCAAGTTTATTAATTTATTTTCCATTCTTTTCGTTACATTCTCAACAATAAATCAAACAACTATATACGAATGCCACTACAATACCACGATAGTTTTTTTATGCGTAAGCCATAGTTGACAACCCTAGAGCGGCCGACGAGCGTAGGTATGAAAAGTGAAGTGATACTGAGCGGCAAAAAATCTGGCTCTTAAATGTAATTTTGTATGAAGGGATACATGAGATTGACTTCTGTACCTTCTGTATCTGTTTTGTGAGCCGGTGGTGCCTGTCTGACACGGTAGTTTTATAGGTAAGGTACAGTCAAGTGCAAAAATAAGAATCTATTATTATAAGTACGGCTTTATTGCGTTGGAATAAGAGTCTGTGGTACTTATTTTTGAAACTTTGAATAATGATTGGTTTTTTGGAGTCGTTTTGTATTTTTTATTTCAACTCCCAAATTTGTTACTTTTACGGGTAATGCTGAGGACCTGGGTTCGATTCCCAGTGCTGGTCTCTTTTTCAGGTTTTTCTGTGCATCCATGTCTCAGTTTGTATTTTCGATTAACTTTGTATTAATAAGTTCATATTTTTACGCTTGACTGTACCCATAGATAACACAATTCTCATTCAGGGACAACAGTCCACAATCAGTTCCACTGATGGATGTAGTTGGTATTATTTGCCCTAGCTGCATCGAACTAAAATTTCTGCTCAAATTAAGTAACTATGGAATTAGGCCCTCTTCTCTTTTTTAGTAAATAGTTATATGAAAACTGTAGGGTTTAATTGAATAAAAAGCTTGAAAAAAAAAGAGTTCATCAAGCTCAATTTGATATGAAGAAAAACTTAATAGTTCAGTGCACTACTGGTTCAGTAACTACTGGGACAATATAATTCGAAGTTCCAATAATATAACGGATAATAGCACCAGTGGGAATGAACCCAGTCTGTGCTTATGCATAATGTTTGTATCGATTCCAGCCAGAAGTGTACTCAGTGTTATTGCTAATTCCAGCCATAAGTCTTCCTTCTCAAACTGTTCATACAAGTCTCATAATAATATTTTATCATTCTAGGCTCAACTGGAGGGCATCATCGCTCCGAAGAAGTAATCTATGAGTATATTATGTTAACTTTTTTTACAGTATTTTTCTTGTTAGCAAACTAGATATGATAGATTATGGAACTGTGTTTGCATACCTAGTAATAAATTAAAATAAAGTATACACCGGTTAAGAACGTTTTTGTTGCTCAATGAATACACTGAAATATTTTTATTAAAATATATATTAAACCATTTAATTGGGACAAACATACAATATTTTCATTAGTTTACAATTCATATACCGCTAAAGAGCCTTAAAAAGGTATAAAGGACACACATATAAACATTTTTCATTCAACACATTGAGTCTATCATCTATTACAATACTTTTCCAATTAAATATTCAATACAATTACAGTTCATACAGTCATTTGCGGAATATACAAGATGAGATTAATGATGTTAGATACACAGATATTTCTTTATAAAAACGGATACATGTATACATCGAACGGCACTGAGTGAAAACATACCTACATATAAAGTTTTACCGTTGACTGAACAAACTAGTGAAATTTTTAAAATAAATAATTAATCAAAACAAGATTGAAAATTAAAATTTACCTACCTGAAACATTGGCAGAGCCCATTCCATTACTGACACGGAAAAGAATGCAATTGAATAAAATCACAAATCCATCTCAACAATACAACATTAATACCTTTTGAGAAATAACGGCACCACATAGAAATTAAACTAAAACTCCTTATTTTAATAAAAAGTACTACGTCAACGCTAAACACAAATACTGAATAACACTGCACAAATAAAATTTTAAAAGTTGATAGTTTTAAGAACAATTGGGTGTTTTAGGGATGCTTCGCCAATGTGATGCTAGCTAACTTATTTGTACACTCGCTCTCTCTAATGGCATGGAGATTGCCACGTCGTGTCCACGATATGTACATTACACAAACATTACTCTTCTCTCGCCTCTTGCCAGACACTATCAGTCCAACCTTGTTCCACAATGTCACTTAACAGGTACAGCATCAACATTAAAATAAATACCTAATAGCATATTCAAGAAGTCAAAATATTAAAAACTTGCACGGAATGAAAATCATTAATTAAAATTAAATACATAAAGTATCCAAAGTATATACTCTATCAAAATAGGTAATACCTACCATTATAATACGTCTAGCAATCTCCGTCGCAAAATAATCATAAAAAAATAAAAATTGTGATCCAAATAAAATTACTCGTTGGTCGATTTCTTCAAATTGCCTCTCTATACAAGAAGTCGGTGGAATATTTAACTTATTATCACAGTTACAATACAAAGCTAGGATGGAAACTCGTGCGTTTTTTAGTAAACTTAATATCCGTTCGTTCTTTTGAAGAAATCTACAACCGAGTTCGCGGTCGAGTCGAAATAATAAAATGTGGGTCGCCGATGAAATGTCATGGGGTAAAATTGAGGTTTTAAAATGTGATGGGATCGGAGATCGGTTCGGGAAGTCGTGTGGGTTTATTGTGTGGTTTCCTTGTAGGCGGTGAGTCGGTGCGAGGGACCAACGGGGATGGCGGTGACGAGGCCGGCTCCTCCATCGAGCAATGGGTTCACAACTTGTACTATATCGGGCTGTAACGACGCGTCCCCGCTGTCGATCTCTCCTTCCCCTAAGTTGATATCGGCCTCGCCCACCTCAGTAGGCGCGGTCTCGCTGCTTGGACTAGTCGTCAATTCCAATGATATAATTTTCTCTTGCGTGGTTTCGACCTGCGAATTGATAATTGTTATTTTATTATCAAATTGCAAATAGGCAACTGCGGGTCCATTGGTTAACAACGACTGATTTACTAGTACTGATTATGGATATGGTAGCTCCTAAATATAAAAATTATGATGATAACTACTTTCGAAAAATTCGAATTGGTATGATGAGTTGTAAACTGTGACAAACTTCATTTCTGTGTTTGTTAGGTGAGAATGCGCTTGATTTATTTAGTTAAGTACAAAAATGACGAATGGTGAATATTAACGAAACGATCAAACTCTAGATACGTCTACAAAATGAACAAACAAAAAACTATCACGCCGAATCTGACGTAATAAAAAACGACATGCACTAGGCAACTATTTATTTAGGTAACTAACTACATAATAATGATAATCCACCCGATATAACTATTTTGCTTCTGATGTAGCTAAGTTTTTACTAGTGTTAGTTTAAACAAATTGTAAATAAATATTAATTTGCAATTTAAATCACATCAGAAACAATTTAGCTCTCGTTGGCACAGGCGATCCCAAGCAACCAGATTAAATAATAATATTATATGGAACACAACAAACCATTGATCAGGGTGGAGATTTTCCGTGACTAGAATCCAGGTATCGCCTGGTAAAACACATAATCAATATGTCATCATGCCATGCTGGAATATCATGCAATACGAGTGAAAAACATTTATAATGCTTCAATCAGCATGAGTCGTCAATGTCAAACTTTAACTAAATTTAATCTTTAAATGTGATACTTAGACCAAACATTAACAGGTTATTAGGTAGTGCTAGCTTTGACCAAGACTCGTGCTAAGTGACAGTGTAATAAATCCAAATAAACAGATACAGATTTCAACATACACATAATAACTTATGCCAGGAACAGTCACAAAAATAAACTAATGAATATTAAATATAAATTATGATGAAAGCCAGTTACTACCACATCAATATATTAACTTCTATTGTGAGTAAACGGTGTTTCTATCTACGTATCTAGTCTCAAGTTATAGTGTATCACGATTGTGCGAAGGTGTGCTTACATAGACCGCCCCAAGATATCTAATTATGTGATGGTTTTACACGCCGTAAACAGTCAGTCAATTTTATTAACGTCATTGATGATCATTTTTGTTTTATTATCAAGTCGCAGTCGAGTCTCGTCTAGCAATAAAATCACGTCGTTTTATATAGTCCGTAGAAATTGCACGTAGAAAGCTAAGCGTTTCATTTTTAAGATATACAAAACAAATATAATAATAATAAAAAAAAACAAACCAATACACGCACGATACGGCGTTGCTTGTGTACAGCGTTTTGTAAATACTTAGTGGTAGGTATATAGCGGAATGTACAGTTCGCGACGTAACCGTACCTCTTTCTCAATGACTTTCTCAATGTACTCGACGGTTCGCACTTTAGTCTCTCCGGTGGCCGGGCACACGAATTCCTCCGAGCGGAAGGTAATCCGCTCGTCTAAAAGTTTTTCCTTCTCCTTCACGGCAAGTATCTGCCCGGGTTTTGTACGTAACGCAATACGTGGCAGGGGCCATTTCTATAATTTGTAAAGCCAATTGTGACACTCACACCCCAACAGGACGGACAACAATGCCAGCGAAGCGACATATTGGTACCACCCGCCCACACATAAAGACGATCACAAAATGTTAGTTGGGGTCAAAACACTACCTTTGGGCATAGCTGTGGGTATGCATTAAATTCGGTACAAAAATATCCGGATTTGTGAAGTTAATTTGGATTTATATGTGCTAATGATTGAAGAAATCGAATGGATCATTCTGAAGATATGAATGGACTTAATCATAACCAAACATGATGCACTTTTTTCTATAGAACACCAGCTAATTCATTAGTATTAAGGATCATTTGGATGTTAAAGGTTACAGACAAACAAAAATTATTTGGATTACATTACAATTCATTCTGTACGAAAGTTGGGAAAAACAATTTGCTTCTATCTCTTATACATATATGTCATTAATTAAAGAAACAACGATTTAATGTTTTTTTTCTGGTCCCACAGGGCCTGAATATAAACGGCCCAAGAAAGAAGATGAGATCGCACGCGAATCGGGCGCCATTGGCAAATAAAATTCTTAATAGGATAATTTATTCCAAATAGTTTTTCCCAACCGGACCGTTTTCTTAGTAGGTTTAATTTCAACAACAGTTATTTCAACGGGAGTAAAATGTATGAATAATTACCTCGGACGGAGACTTATCTCTCGAAGGAACCTCGCCTATGATCTCGGTGGCGGGACCCACCATACTTTTTATTACTTTTTGCGATTCAATGGCTTCCTGCAAAATGAAATGGCTTTTAGAATAGATACTCAATCGTCATTACTTGACACGTCCAGTCTAAACTACAAAAACATGTACAGCCTTGGCCAAAAGCATTAGCACCCTATAATAAATAAAAATCCACAAAATATGTGCATCCAAATTGTATATAACATTTACAAATTATTAGTAAATACACATACATAGTTTTAAGAATCTTTCCACGCTCTTTCACGTATTAACTGCTTGATCATCATTATCATAAATTAAATAATTCATATCTTTAGGTGTTGCCTTCGAAAGAAAGGGACAAAATATTCTAAGCCTTCAAGAGGCTTGTTAATAAATATGGAGTTAAAAAGGCCGCAGCATTACGTGAAACTGGCTTGTTAAGCGCACTATTGCCACTGCAGGCGTACAGAATTTGCAAGTTGATCTTGATAGTAGTACCTGTTCAAGAGACCGCAGTCTCGCGGCTCTCCAAGCGGCGCGCTTCGCGGCCCGCGCCGCCGCGTCCTCGCCGTCGGCGCCGCCCGCGCGCCGGCGGGACTTCGCTGACGGACTCACGCCGCCGGCTGACACACTACATTAACAAGCAATTATCTAATTAATATATATTTCTACATGATTGGGATTGATTGTACGATTCGTTAACATTCGCGACTAGGATGCAAAAAACGGTGGTTTGTATTCTTTAGGATTGTATGGATGGTCTGGGACTTCATGACCTTACAAACCTTACAATACGGCTCCACGCCCGGACAGAGATGCATTATGGATATTACAAAATAGCGCAAGACGAGATATGTCTAATATAATTAATCTTCTTTCTTGTCAAACGTCACACTGGTTATAGGAAAGATATGGTGAAGAGATATCCAGCGCACACGTGCTAAAACTGCGTCTCTTGTCACATAAATTTGCCATCTCAAAAACGAGAAACGTGTCGCCACATACCACATATACAAAGGTCTAGCTATAATATTTTTCACCTATGATGAGTTCTGTGACGTTTCCAGTTTGAAAGTTTTAGAGATGTACCATTTATCGAGTGAACTATCGATTTTTCTAAGAGTTATTAGTGCCTATTTTTGGAGAAGTTGGATTATTATAGCAAACGAGCTACAAACTCCCGACTATAGGAGTTCAAAACAGTCTTTTTAGATCGTTTCGGCATTTTGCCAAAAAATAACAACAAACTTAACGAGAAACAGCAGCAAAAGTCAACAACAATAATAACAGAAATGAACAATAACAATCAACTCGTATACAAGGCAGACGCACTCGTACTGACAGTGATACTGGGCGACACTATTTCCCGGACGTACAATACCTACATGGAAATACAGACATGATATTTTGTGACACGCCCATAGAAACTCTTGTCAATTTGACACTAGTTTGTATGGGCGTGTACACGAAATATCGGGTTGGTGTTTCCATGTCGGTATTGTCCGTGCCGGTAAATAGTGTCACCCGTGATACTGACAAGCACTGGCCACAAGAGGCACAAGATGGCTGCGGCCGTGTTCCAAATAGCCGCGTTTACAAAATCTTGCAAGTTTTGTTAAAAAAAAAAACCTTAGTATTCATTGTTATTGAATAATGAACCGCGGCAATTGCCGATACTGTTGTGTCACATCACTACTCTGTTCCGTTTCACACATTGCGTCATTTAGAAAAAAAATATTTTTTTTCTATCGTATTCGATGGAGTCTATTTAATCGACTCTGATATTGCTATATATTTTTAAAATGTACAGTTTTAATTTTTTAGATTATTTTGCTTCAAACTAGAAATTATTTAAAAAAAAAAATTGCGATCATAGTATGCGTAATTCGGAAAATTTTCAAGTGTCACAGAACTCATCATAGATGAAAAATACAATAGGGAGTGAGTAAGTAGTATATTGACAAGGTACAAATGAGTCTAAAATAACTAGTCCATAGAGGGGTGGGTTATTGGCACTGTCACATCGGGAATAAAACGGACGGTCACTTGTGCTATTGCTATGAGAATGAGATAAAGAAGTAAGAGTATATTTATGAGGATGCATTACGCAATGACTGGGCGCAAACATCACTCACCGATGGCGCGGCTTGGCGCTATTAAGACGTACTGCACTTCTTATCTTTTTTCTGTAAAGTTTACATCACATTTACTATTATTAATACTGCGCTGTTTCTGTTTATGTTTCGTAGTATAGATTTCGCATCCATGTCACATTTTGACGAATCAGATTTTCAAAAAGAGTCTGTCAGCGCAGCATATAATACTATTATTTAGACCTTCTCTGAGCCAATTTTAATTGTTCGTTACCTGTTCTTGCTATTCTTAATATGAAATACATAATTATTTATTTGTCAATAAAAAATGCAGTAACAAAAAACAGTAAAACAGCTGTAAAAACAGAATTAAAAATTTAGATATTTTTATCTTCTCCTCCCTAACACGCTGAAATACCATATATACTCTCCGGCCAAAAACTGGAGTACAGCAACATCTGATAGTGCCAGGCAGCCATCATTCGGTATATTAAGCTGTCTAACTTATTGTAGTGGACACAGGCTACTGACCTATGGCCGTTCTCGTAAGGCTCGTCGTCCGAGTGCGAGCTGTATCCGCTGTGCCGGTCCTCCCCGGGGGACCACGAGCGGAGTTCAGCGCGGGACAGGGACGCCATCTTCCTTTCCTCTTCTTGCTTCAATTTCTCCACCTCATCCGCAGACAGGAATGTGAAAACTTTTTCTGGTGAGAAATTAGTCATTAGAAATAACATTAGTGAAGTGCGAATTTACTAGACTAGGATAAAGCTCCTCAACCAATTTCAATATTAAGCTCTTATGAGCTGTCAAAAGTTGATTGCCACATGGATTTTGTATAGTAGATAAATAGTAATACTGAACAGTGACGTCACTTATTAGCAAACTCAATTGTATTTATTTATTTCAGAGGTACCTATAGAGCTGGCACAAATGAATTGTTTGTATGTATCACAAAATGATTAAATACAGGTTGATTCTATGAGTGATAATCATGTTTTTAGATAATCTCGTTTCATATCCATAAAGTGTTATTATACTAGCTTATCAAATATTAGATAGTCCCTGTATAAGAACGGCACAGTGAGAAGTAACATTTCTTTCGTTCAATTAATTCGTGCCAGGTCTTGTGAATCGACTTATACTAAAAATACAATTTTAGTCGATTGAAAATTAATCTGCTTTGTCGGGTTATAATTAAATGGTTTATATTCGAGCTGCCTTGAACTTTTGGGAAAACGGCGTGTAACCGGCCGACACTTAGTGATAATTTTTTAAAATTTTGTTATTTTACCTGGCTTGGGCGATGCCTTGTGACTCTCTTCCATAGCATTTTCAAAGAACTTCTTCTTGTCGCTGACAGAAGCTTTCACAAAATTACCAGAATGAGGTGGGGAAGCCTGCAAACACACCGTAAATGTAAATACGACATTACACATTTATGGGAACATTGAACATAGTGAACGATCGCAGTTAGTGAATAAAATAAGCTCATGATATATACAAGCTATTGCAATTCCTTTTCCAGGCTAGTAACACCCATGCAGTCAGTAAAAACTTGTTAAAAACAACGCAATAATGTTAAAACTATACAAGTAATAAGTTGATGAATTTTAAATAAAATATTACATGCAAAATAAGTTAAATTGCAAGTTAATAACAGTATCTAGTTGAATAAGTAACACAAATTGGGTATGGAGGGATGAGAGTGTGGTGATGTTTAATCGAGTGGGTACAGGTCGGAGACGACGAACACAATCAAAAGAAGCCGTGTGGTATGGGTAAGATGGCGTAGGTACAGTGGTGATTACCTCGCCGATGGCGAAGGCTTTGATTTTGCTGCTCCATGCGGGTTTCAGGGTGGAGGCGGGCGAGGAGCTCCCTTCCCTCAAGAGTTCCGGACTGTTCGACAATGCATCGGATTCAGGAGCAGTCGTCACTTCGCCGAAACGGACTCTTCTCTCCGACTGAACACTTTTAGGCACTTCGTTCGTAACTATTGGAACAGGTTGAGTAACGTTCGCATTTGTAACGCTCCCTAAACTACTAGCTAAAGAGGGTGAGACTTGCGGTTCGTAATTCGAAAGTCTATTTTGGTTAGAGAAGCTCATTTGATGAGGGTTCGTATAAGGATTATAAGTTCCCGCAACCGTCGTCAAAGAAGGATATGGGTTGATAGGTGGGTAGGTCACTGAATGTACCATTTTTGGTGAGAGGCTTTTAGAGCGGACGTCCCTCAGTGAGTTGGCGATTGGAATGTAGCCGGATAAGTCATCTGAGAAGGTTTCGTCCGGGTGCAAATCACAAGGCGAGTGAGGTATGTGCGATACAGTCGGCAGTGTTTTATATTGCACATGTAGCAACTCAGGCGGGTCGGGTTCCTTACCGGGACTTACAGATAATTCATTATAATACTCGTCGCTACTAACGGATGAAAGTATTGGCGTTCGGAAGACATGTAGTGAAGGCACTTCTGAGATAATGGCTGGGCGGGACGGAGGGTTTATGACTATGGGTTGAGAAGCCGACTTAGGGTAGGCGTTATAATTAACGGGAGGTGGGAGTTCTGTTTCTGGGGAGTTGGTGGAATCTGTGGACTGCATGGTTGTTTCGGCCACGTGCGTCTGCGGTAGCAAGACGCGATCGGGGATCACTGTGATGGGCGGTAGACTAGACTCGTATTCGTCATCGCTAACTAACATACTATCACTTACGTTCGTATCGAACAGAGGCGGAGGAGGGATGATAACGTCACCGGGAGGTTCGGGACTCACTTTTGGGACCGGTGTCGAGAGTTCACGTTCGTTTTTCGGACTGTTTCGTATTAGTAAAGATCTATGTGTTCCCGCGCATGCACCATTAGTGTCAACCGTTCCAGGCATATTCGGGCCAAATTCATGCTCTGTCTCATGCAGTATGGGGCGGGTTAGAGTTTTCGGATCGCTGTGATATATCATGTGTCGTTCGTATTCATCATGTGGTTGTTCTATGAAACTAACTCGCTTCGATTGCGGTTTACGTGGCACTTGTGGCTTCGGTTTGACTGGAGGCGGAGGTGGAGTGTGTTGCGGCCGTTGTATGACGGCGTGTTGTGTCGTCTGTTGCGGGGCGGTCTGGGCTATCGGTGGCGGCGAAGGCAGCGGTGGAACGGCTCTGACCACGGGCGGCTGTGGCATGTCCACTGCGGTGCCATCGTCTATGGGTTCAGGCGTCACCGGAGGCACAGGACTCTTCACTTTTTGTTGCGTGAACACCGCAAAGGGCGACGGAGGGGCCGCTTGCAAACTAGACGACTAACCAAACCAACATATGTTGTACTACACCACTCCGTTAATATACAAGGTACCAGGCCAAACCAAACACTAAGTACTTAGTGATAGACTTGGTCCAGTTAAGAGTTACTTCAATAGCGAAGCTACTTGCACGAAAACATAGCTTTGCAAGAGAATGTTCGTAGTACGAGCCGTACGCAACAGAAGCTTAGGTTAAATCAATATAAAATCTTCCAAAATAAATGTCATAAAAACAGGCTTAACTGAAATTCTTAAGTAAACAAATGTTAAAATGTCGAAACATCATGTATTTTATAACACTTAAACATAACGTTAATTAGAATATATCAACATTACAAAGTAAGGAAAATTTAATTAGGAAACAATTTTACGCACAGTAAAGAAATAAAATAAAGGCAGATTGGCCAACAGCGAGACAAAAGGATGAAGATTGCAAGAAAGAATAAAACAAAAACTATTTGTGCTCAGGTTATGAAACCGACTAAAATTAACATAAAAAAATACTTGCATAATACATTAAAAAAAATACATTTTATTGAAT
Source organism: Choristoneura fumiferana (assembly GCF_025370935.1). Taxonomy (NCBI): domain Eukaryota; kingdom Metazoa; phylum Arthropoda; class Insecta; order Lepidoptera; family Tortricidae; genus Choristoneura; species Choristoneura fumiferana. Next base: position 10,438,365 of record NC_133484.1, read on the forward strand.
TCATACTCAGAAATGGTGACCAACAGCAGTAGGTACTTCTTATTCGGATTACTATAGTAGTGATGTCCAATACAGCATACTACAATATATTTAGATAAACAGTTATAAAAATTGGTCTTTGGAGTAGTGGATTACACAGTAAATACTTACAACAGTAAACATTTATAAAGTATTCAGAAAGATGTATGCATGGTTATATATTTCGAAATAGTGGGTACACAAGTCTCTGTTATTAAAGTTTGTTTGTTGGTCGGGTTGGATTATTTCAATGATTCGGCGATTGCAGAAACTCGTATTAAGATTACCTACCTAATTACGGAAGCTAACCATTACAAGTTATTATTAATAACTTATTAAAATCTGAACAACACAAATACAAGAGACAATACACATCAATAACAGTTACTTAAAGATACATAGCACAAGGTTGCTAACGTTTAAGGAAAACATTGAATTCATATTATCCATTTGAATTGTAGTTGGAATTAAAATAGTAATTTAAGCTAAACATACATAAGCTAGCAACATAAAAAGATAATTTATTTATAACGACGGGTACTGCCCGCTGGGGTAGTAAAATATTGAAAAATGATTACAAATTGTTTTGTAAACTGAAGTTGTCACATTCAGTAATCTATATTGTGATGTTTGAGATAAATTTCAGTTACTTAAACTACTGGCCATATTTTCAGGCTTGTTCTTAAGTTAGAACAATTTTTGCAGTGATTTGGTGGTACTCTTTTGGTAATATGATGTAACGACCGAACAAAGTGAAAGGACATTATTCTGCTAGCAAATTTTTAGTACTTTTTTATAACTTAATTTTTCATTCATAAAAACGTTAAATTTAGTTTATGTACACATAAATTCAGTTTACAAGTTAAATTCGCAATGTATCGTGATAGTACACACGAGCCTTTAATTTTGTTTTACAAGTTTTACAATACCGCATTAAATTAATGAAAGTCCAATGTGTACTAACACGCACTTGATATTTTACTTGAAACCAATCCTTAATCACGCGACTAATAACATTTCGGAGAATTAATATAAGAATAGTTAAATATTTTAAGTATTTAGGCATAAAAAAAATATTTATCGCGTGATTATGAACTGCTTGAAGCAACAAGAACTTGAGTTTAAAAAGTTCCTCTTTTTAGAAAGTTAAGTATCGCCGACTTAAAATCAGGTCTTATAACATTCATTATTTAAAAAATCTATATAAGATATACTTTGACACATTTCTGATCACATTAACGTTTAGGTATTTACAACAAATTGGACAGAGTTAAATTGATGCACTATACGTTTTCCTCCGTTTCCTCAGCGTTTGCATTCTGCAATGGACGTAACATTTTTTGTAAATAAACTTGTTTTAACGCAGCTATTACCCGCACATAAGCTAACACATGACAACATTGATCTAAGTAACGTAAAACTAAAAGAACAACATCCATCTTATCGGATCAAAGAAAATAACATAGTACAATCGATCGATACGTGTCTAATTTTAACGCTACCTTAAAACCTTCGTACAACTTAAGACAGAGAAGTTACATGCACGTTTTTCGCGATTTATCCTGCGATACTGAGGGAATTAATGTAACATAATTGTAAGATAAACCTAAAGAGATAGTTCATCTAAACGAGATAGGTGAGGATTCAACTGAATTTCTACTCTTCCAATATATTCTAACCAGTCCATAAAATACCAGGCTTTACGTAAATATATTAAACAACATTTATTTTGGAAGATAAAGTGTTAAGACACGCAGTAGATATATTTAAAATATAATTAATAAAATCAAGTATATTTTCATGCAAGCAATAATAGCTTTATACTACAAATATACAAAGTGCATGCTAACTATTGTCAATACTGCAGTCAGGGAAAATTCAATCGTGCCAATAATCTTAGGTAGAATTCTTAGAATTATAAAATTTAGTCAATATAAAGCAAGATAATTTCCATGCTGTAATTTACTTCTTAATAATAATTGAGAAGATATAAAAGCTTTCGAACGTACTTCTGATAAGGTAATTAATAAAACTCATGCACATAGAACTTAAATATTAGAAAAATACACGTCGCATATCAAAGGTAACACTGCTCCAATATCGTGTGGCAATAGTTTCCCAACAAATTGAAAATTTGGCATTACTGATTCAAAGGTAAAACTAGCTTTTCTTGCTTACCAGCTAGCTCATAATTCTTACGCTTCATAGGTTACGAGTCATAATTTTGCATTTGATTTCTAAGTACAATGTTCAGTTATGATCGTGAGATATCACTTCAATATTTTACCTGAGGTTGGAGTGTGTGTTTGGACATGACGACCGTAGTGGTTTTATGTTGTGGCTCGGGTGAGGTCGGCGGTGCCGGCTCGAGTGCCATACTTTCCACCGCGTGCACAATGTCAAGCACCTACGAGATACGAGAACATTTAATTGAAACAATAACGTGAATCGAACAACTGCCGGCACACAAAGTCCTTGTAAATTAGTACTGAATATTAACAAAACTTTATAATGTAAACCAGGAATTTCTTCGGCGTTTTAAATGCTAGCCCGGACTAATAAGCAATTAAGCTACTCCACAACGCTAGTCGCTTCAGCAAGCGAGAAAATGGCGCCAGTATTAGCTATCCATAGATATAAAATAGCAATTGAAGTGTGTGTGCTAGGTGCGGGTCATTTATTAATTGACACTCATAAAAACAACTGTTTGTTGTTGAAACTGGAAATAAAAGTAAAAGTTCTACTTTATGTCTAGTTTTGTTTAACCTTTTCCGGAGTGGACTTCTCCCTCATTTCCGCGACTTGTTTCTCTTGTTCAAACTCAACTATCTCTTGTTGGAACTGTTGCTCCTAAAGAAAAAAAGTTTTATATTAGTAAAACTTGGAAAACGTTTATCCGGTTCGAATAGGGTTTTCGTTAATCTATTGCATTTATACTCAGCGGCACAAAATTTGGCCCACTCTACATACAAAATTATCTATTACTGGATACATTTGAGGGCCAGAATTTTTGTCGCTCAGTATATCTATTATTACCTGTTGTTGGTGCACCGAATCATCTCTATCCAAGCTTGACGTTGAATGAGACAGAGAGCCGCCTGTGTCCGCTGTTCCACTCTCACTGCCAGTCTGCCAAATAATATATTGTTTTATATGTTTGTACAACCGATAGCACCTTCAACAGATATTTAAAAACGGAACAGAGGAACGTATTAGTTTAACTGTATTACCACGGCTCTGGTAATGTTACCAATACAGGTATCTATCCCTCAGAACGGTTTCAGTGGTGTACTTATTTTTTTTATATATTATGGACTGTACAGTACGTAGTCATTACAAGTATGGAGTCCAGCACTAAGACTATGTAGTGCGTCATAAATGCTCGTAAGTAGTGAAACATCAAGTCGAACTCACAGCATATTTGTCGGGGCGTGTATACCCTTGGCACACGACGAGGTGCAAAGGCGCGTTGGTGGCGGATCGAAGTGCATTCACTGCTTCATTGTGCGTTGCGCCCAGCAGAGACACGCCGTTCACTTCTAGCAGTCGCATGCCGACCTGTTCAGTATACAATTAGTAAAATTTGTAACGTATTCACTGATATCGACGTGTGCTCACGTGCGTTTTACCAACTTCGGATCTAAACTAACTAGTAAACTGAGGTGAATGCCAAATTCATGTTGTAATGGTTAGTCCTAACAAAAGCGCTTAAATAGACTTCCGGCTAGGTTCGAAAAAGTCGTAGATTCAGGGTGCGTTTTAATGTGTTTCATAAAGCGCTGCTGCGCCAAGTATTTCGTTAAACCTATGGTCTCCAGAGCGACAGGCTAAATTTAACCTCGGAAAAAAGCCTACTTTCCACAAGGCAACGATTAGCGATTTAGGAAAGTGGTAAGAAACAACATGTAAGACCAAAATTGACCACTTTGACTTGGACTTTCTTGTGGTTAGGAAATTTGTCTTCTGATGGCTCTGTCATCTTTGTTGCTTCGGAAATATGCTTGTGACTAAACGTGCTACACTTTACCTTGAGTCTACCGTCCCGGCGGGCAGCCCCGCCGCTGTTGATCTTGGAGATGAAAACGCCCTCGTCGTTGGGATCGTTGGGGTTCCCACGTTGCCCGTTCAACCCACCCTTTATATGCATGCCGAGCTTCTCGCCTTCTTGCTTCACTATCGTAAGGTCCTGTGCAATAAACGTTACATTTGATATGTCGACTATGGTTTATTTGGTACGCTCAAGTATTTTGCAAATGCCATTACTAAGACACTGCCAACTGTTTCAGATGTCTGAAAGAGATCTTTGTATCCTTGTAACAGCTGATCATACAAATTATTTAAGTGGGCGATCTCTATAATTTTTTCCGTGCCACATTAATGTGTGCGCGTATCATAATGTGTAACTCTTCGCTCAATTTTTTAAAATTATATTAATATTTGTACGTAATAGTTCGCATTGAAAAACTACTGTTCTAGAAGGTGAATTACAGTAACAGTTCTAATAAAAGTTTAAAAGTTGACTAGGTACAGTACAATACATAACTTGTCATGCAAAGCGACAACATTCCATGCACTAAGTAACCATATTCTAGCACAAGACAGTGTAACTAAACTCCAGGAATTGTTTGTTGTATATAACTTTACGGTAAAATAAAAGCTAAAATAAAAAGTAAAGAGGGTTTTTCTGTTTGAGATAATTAATTTACAAGGGCTAGTCTACCATCTACCGAATGTCTTTGAATCATTCTCACTAAGATAATATTAATGCCTTATCTCGCGATTGAGGGCATCAGCTCGGGAGTAACCTTAAGGGTTGAAAACACTCAATAATAAGGGATGTATGCTACGTAGTGAGAGTAAGCGTCATACTATAACCATTCAGTAAACGACGTTAGCTGAGCACAGTGACGAGGGGGGGGGGGGTCTGGGGGTCTGGTTTCGACACACATGTAAAGTAACACACATAGGTCTGAGACCGCCGGGTAAGGCCCACTTACGGTTGCATCAACAATGTCAACTTGAACGAGAGTCTGAACGAACGCCGCGGAGTCGTCGAGTGCACGTGTGGAACAAAACGATTTGGATGTTATGGCTAATGATGAAGTACCTTTTTTATAATATTAGACGCCGCTGATATTATTCTATAAATTGCAAGATGGGTGACTTAAGATCTAAACATATGTATTTAAATAAAAAGGCAAGCGGCCCTGTTATACAAATTCGTAGAGAAGTTTGCTGAAGAAGCTTGTCATTTTATGCAAACGTTACGCGCGATGCATTTCAAATTAAATAAACCACTTTGTGCATTCCTAATACAGATGGGTTGTGACAAGATCTTGCAGATGAGGCGCTGTCAAGTGGTAAGGCTTCGTGTAGTCTTTTAAAATACTGCATAAAGCGACAGATTGCGTACATGTACCTACATAAATAAGTTTTAGTCATTATATTTTATTTATATACATATATCTTACATGATAAGCAATATGCAGATACCTAGTTTTGTTCACTTCAATATCGCCAAACACTACTTTAAGCAATACTCAAATCTGTCTACTCAGAATACCACATTACGCATATTATTGTCATCCAATGACTCACAACCCGACCACTGCCATTCATGCAAAACATTGCGCGACTTACTTGCGTGTAAGTACATACAAATTAAAAAGATAATTAATACATAGTCCATGTGCAATTTAATCTATAAATACGATTCAAATCCAATCATTTTGAATTGTTAACTAATCCAGGTCAACCGACACTCTTAATTATACTCAGATAAACTAAACAGGAAAGTTATGGCATACTGGCAAATTTGTAGCATGTAAGGAGCTACATTACCCTAACAATTAGCAGACATAAAGCAAATATCACTTTCTTACGGGTACCCATGTGCGAAAGGGATGAAAGTTTTATGTCCGCAACAAAAGCTAGATGTTTCGGGTGAAGGACTTAACTCTTGAAGATCAGTCCAGGTGTGTAATGGTACTGACCTGGAACCCTAGTGGCAGCGGGTCGTGCCTGACGGTGAGCGTGAGCGTCTGTCCCGGTTGCAGCAGTAACTGAACAGCATCTCGGTGCGTTGCTCCGGTCAGTTCGTTACCGTTTACTTTGATCAAACGGTCTCCCATTCGGAGCTTGCCGGAGCGTGCTGCTACGCCGCCGGGGACGACCTAAATACACGGAAAATAATAGTACATTACTGTAGAGGCCGGAAAGTAAGGTGCCTGCAAAACAGATATAGACCGGCAACCCCACGTTCCGGCCGACGCTCAAACATGACATGAAATAAAATAAAAAACAAGAAATCAAGCTGGCGGCTGGCTAGTCTGGTCGTCCTGTTGTGTGCGCGCGTGTCGCGATGGCTGCTGGCGCGGCGGCTGCGGGCGGTGGTGCTAGCGCCGAGCAAGGGCCGCAGTGCTCGCGTTGAAACAAAAGACGGTCGCACTGCCGGCCAGCGGCCAGGAACTTTTATGAAATTTCTTTCCAGGCCGCTAGAGTGACCTCCTAACTTAATCCTCCTTAAATCATCAGTGTGTGCGTGCGGCGGATGCGTGCGTTCAGGCGCCAACCGGCGCGCACAAGTTTAAGCCGCGCGATGTATTTTTATATGTAGTGAACTTACTTCTCCTCTATTACTATGATTATACAGTCAGGGGCGAAAGATCAAGTGAGGCAAATATGGTAAAATAAGATTATTAGATGACCTATTGCCCTTAGTTATTCTCTCTCAATCAAAATACATTACACACATTTTAAAAAATAGACTACAATATCTGAACTACACGATTGAAAATACATTAGTAAACAGTTAACAAGAGAAACAGATAATAATATATGGTTGTTATATTTGGACTGTGTGGAGTGTCGCGTAGTTCTGTATCGGATCCACGTAATATCTGCGGCGAGCCACCTTTAGTGACCCGACAAGTGCTGAGTGGACTCCTTTTTCGCATTTGTATTTTATTATATTTTTTAATTTATTATTTTTCTTTTTTCATCTTAGCATGAACATGTTTGTACCTAATTCTTACTTATGCGAAATAAAGATTTATTATTATTATTATTATTTACTTACATGAGAAATAAATATTCCGGGTTCTTTTCCACCGAATGGCACGCACGAGTGGTCAGTACCACCAATAATACTGAACCCTAATGAGCCGCCTTCTTTCACAAGCACGACGTCCTGTAACAAGGAGATACAAAATGTAACCATCATAGTACAACACTTATGTCCCGCATTTAAGCATAAGCGATTTTGTTGATTTCTCAACTCGTTTAATTCAAGTTTCTTTTTTCAAATGAAATTGAAATAAAATAAGAACAAAAACAGTGTTTAAGCTTTAAAATAGTGTATACATGTATACATGTTTTTGTAGTTTACGGTACATTGATTGAAGTTTAATAACTCTTGGCAAAAAAATACTCAGAATAGTTTTTTTTTATTCATTAAAAACCAGTGTCTGTGCTTATCTTCTCTAAGGTTTACAAAGACAATTCCAAACGGATGGTAGCTCTCCATTCGTGGAATTGCAATGTATTCGTACACTATGCGTGTGTTTAGTTATTATAGAATTAAAAAATCTATAATTAATACACCTAATCGTGGTTAGATTGCCCTAAGTGTTTACATCTAAGGCGTGCAGCAGCGGCAGTGGCACGGTGTGACGTCACGAAAGCCTTATTTACAGGCGGCGGGCTCCGCTAGAAATGGAATGTTTGTGTGAAAAAGTGTCCACTTTCTGTGAGATTGACTTTCATTTGTTTCTTTGTAAACGATACCTACTTTCAACAGAAAATATTTTTTCTCAAAAATGTCCGTAAAAGTTGACATTATTCCTTACATATCAGAAGGTGAAGTGCATAGTTTATGATCAGCGAAAAATTAAAAAGTTAAAGAGATTGCAGGCGCGCTAGCTCGACAATAATGAATTAGCGCGCCTGCAATCAGTCACATTTTTTTTAAAAGTTAAAAAGGTCATGGAAATGTTGGCACAAGTCGTACAGCCAAGTCTAATGGCCGGTATGAGATATTTTGTTGGATTCCGGACTTTTTCTATTGGGTCTGAAATAGCTTGTGGTGTTTTCGGTGGAAAAATACACCTGCAGTATATTTTTAATGAAAAAAGGCGGGAAAGCATAAGAAAAATATTGGAATAAAACTAAATTTTATTATATATTTTGAGAAAAAGTTTATTCTATTTCAGAATTATTCACCATTTTTGAGAAAAGCTTTATATTAGTCTCGGCTGGAATAGCAATTGCTGGCTTCGTATTATACTCAGCCAGCAATTGCCTACTTCCAAGCCACGACAATAATCTACTATTACTAATGTATATTAAACGACATTTTACTAACGTCGCATCGAGAGAAGAAATCAATGCTACTATTAAATAGCAACATCCATTGTATGAAACTGTCCTATGACTGGTATGGTTTAAAAATTTGATACCGGAGCAGGAGTGGCCTGGTTTAAGCTGTCCAAAGTTACATAAATTTGGTGATATAATCGTAATATTTTTATGACGAAAATTAGTTTAATCTATAGCATTATCGTAATAATAGGTCAAGATAGACCTAGGTCAAGAGGTCGGGTGGCTCAAGACAAGGATAATTTTATAGAGCTAACTGCCAAACTCCAGTAATGGAGTGTCACTTTAAGAAGACTAACAGGTCAAACATCGTGATAGAGTCTATAGACTTTGGCAAAATGGGCGAAACGTAACAGAAACAGTGATCGCACGCGTCGGACACTTGTTCGCACACAACATATCATCTACATTCATATCTTACTTCAATGATGAGCGGCGCGACCAGCTGGTTATCCGTGATCCTGGTGACGGTAGTCTCAGTGAAGGTCGACTTGGTGATTGTTTCCGTGACGCGGCCGAGGGTGGCAGGCGGCGGGGGGAGCATCACCGCCGCGGGGGGCCTTTCCACGGTGACTCGGACGCCTCTTTCCGGCGGTTCCGCCACCGGCCGTTGCCCGCCGAGGAAGTGCGCCGGTATCATTGCTTGGAACTCCTCGTTCGTTATCGGCCGAGAAGGCTGTGCGTTTAACACGTTCACATCAGACACACAGAAGATTTTTTTAATGTAAGGTATAGCGTGATTAAGAGCATGCTGTGGTAGTAGGCGATATTGCTGGCACCGGATAGGGGAGCGATAAGTGGTGATGGGTCTTGATTTGCCTTTTCAGGGTTCCGGAGCCAAAATGGCAAAAACGGAACCCTTATAGTTTCGCCATGTTTGTCTGTCTGTCTGTCTGTCCGTCCGTCCGGGGCTTAGTTCAGGGACTATCAATGCTAGAAAGCTGTAATTTTGCATGGATATATAGGTAAACTATGCCGACAAAATGGTACAATAAAAAAAACAAAAAAAAATTTTTGAGGGTACCTCCCATAGACGTAAAGTGGGGGTGATTTTTTTTTCTCATCCAACCTTATAGTGTGCAGATTTCTAAAACTATTGGCAGATTTTTGTTTTGGGCGGGCAACGTATGGTATTTCGTTAAACCTATTTTTGTTTCGCCGAGTAGTCGGTAGGAAGAATAGCAATATGCAGATTTATGTTTAGTCGATTGTTTGTTTCGTAATTGTTTCAGTTAACCGAACAACTGTTCGTCGAAACACGATAAGCATAGTTATCACATGGCATGAAAATGTAGTTAGGTGCGACGACGAGCGTCAGCGAGGGGGAGTGTTAGCTAGAATTGCGACCAACAACGCACGAGCCGAGCAGAAGAAGCGAGCGTGCCGCGGCGGCAGCGGCCGGCGAGTGCCAGAACCGAATAGCTGGCGTCGCGACTTAGTTTAATGTTTTAAACTTTCGTGATTTACACTCATAGTCAAAATACCACAATCGGAACTTATCGTGCTAAAACACACGATTAATATTTACCTCGACGTTTCAACCACATTATTATTACTCGTGTGTTTTAGCGTGATAAGTCCCGATTGTGGTATTTTGACTACGACTTGATTTGTTTTGACTTCAATAAAGTATACAAAAATGCGAAAGCGAAAAGTTGTTCGAGCAAACATTCAAAATTTGTAGTGATTCTACACGTTTTGAACGTTTATTGTTTATTTATTGTGGCTAAATGAATTTCTGTTAATAGTTGTTCGGCTTACTGACTCATATGCCAAGTAAATAGTCTGCTAAAGGTTGAGTTACGAAACGTTACTCTGCGAAACAATACATCTACGAACAAATCCATCGGCGTACCGTTACTCGGCGAAACGTTGTCTGCCAATCAATAATCTGCGTAAAAATTATCGGCGAATAATTCCATCCCAGCCTATATAGGTACGTCCCACTGCTGGGCACAGGCCTCCTCTCAGAACAAGAGGGCTTGGGCCATAGTTCCCACGCGGGCCCAGTGCGGCTTGGGAACTTCACACGCACCATTGAATTGCTCCGCAGGTTTGTGGAGGTTTCCTCACGATGTTTTCTTTCACCGCAAAGCTCGTAGTGAATTTCAAATGTAATTCCGCACATGAATTTCGAAAAACTCAGAGGTGCGAGCCGGGGTTTGAACCCACGACTTATCGCTTGAGAGGAGATAGGTCAAACCACTAGGCCACCACGGCTTTTTTTATCGCCGAATCATTAGGTAACCAATATGTAGATATCGAATTATTTTTTCTATTTTATTAGTCTTTTTTTTACTTCTGTCTTTCTATCTTCTGTATTAACCGACTCATCTGTTAAATATTGGGGATAATTATTGTGGTACCCCTCATTTACAGGTGTAATTAAGCCTGTCAGTTTACGTACATCATAAAGGTCGTATCTAGTTGTGAATAATGTAATATAGATAAATTAATCAATCCTATCGGTCGTTGAATTTGGAGATAACAGCGTTCATACAGCTACTTATACTTAGTTGCACGTCTTTCGACGAGCCATACGTGCACTGTCACCAAGTCCATACGGACTATGTAATTTATATTTATATTGAATGCTTTTTCTGACTCTTTTACATCTCGACGTGTCTCCGTAAAAGATTCAGATAACAGGTAATCTTCTAGACAGTGTTTTCGCTATTACCTCTCATATTCCGTTTTTTAGTATTTTTCTACCATACAATAGCAGACATGTTTTAAAACGATTTTACTCGGCATTTGCAAAATCCCACTCCACTAATATTATAAATGCGAAAGTTTGTAAGTCTGTTTGTTTGTTACTTCATCACGTCTAAACCACTGATCCGATTTAGATGAAATTCGCTATACAGATAGTCCCAGAGAAGGACGTAGGATAGTTTTTATTCCGGAAAATTGAATAGTTCCCGCGGGAAAGCTATAAACAAATTCTGCGCGGACGGAGTCGCCGGTAACGGCTAGTGACTACTAATGTATAGAGACATGTTTAAAAAAGCTATCAGAGACTGTGGTGGCAAAGTTTTAAATACTATTTAGGCACATGATGTTTATTTTTTAAACGTTAAAAGGTCACGCTCACCCTTGAAACAGAATAATAAATACTAGTTATTTTGTACTTATTCATGTCATCATGTGTGCAACATTTGGTAAGGTTATTGTTTTCAATCTTCTTTGTGCTAAAAAATGTAATCACGTTATTTAGTGTTCTGCCCACATTAAACAATTGGTTGGCTCCAATCTAATAACTTAGCACTGTTTGTCCCACTCTTGGCGTAAGTTCCCACCTAATATGATCGACCGTCACCCAACTACTTACCGGATGAAAACTTTATCTAATACTTTTAAATGTACAAAATTGTTGTACATTTATGTTTTTACTTTATTTCGGGGATCTCTAAAACGACTCTTGATTTGGTATGTGGCGGTATTCTCGAGTTTTAGCCTGAGCAAAGCTTGGTTGCCCAGCTATCTCGGAAAGCAATGTGTTTTCAAAATGTATTGCAAAGTGGTTGCCTAAAAATCTTTTTGTCAACACCACGGTACAGTACCCGGCTATAAAGATTGCACATCGTTCTTTGGAAAGATAATGTCGCCTTCGTAGGGTGTTGCCATGTCACACTATACTTATGTGACGTTTGTCAGTCGTTGTACAGGTGCATGGTGGTAGATGGGTAAAGGTGCGCCCTTCTACCAATTCTCTACAATTAGTAACATATTGGCGATTCTGCTGATGTGAGTATTTTATTTGCCTAAACTTATATTTCTAATTAAGACGCACCCAACAAATTTGACACTAGCCACGTGCGCGTGTAAAGCCGTCAATAGATTCAATTCTAATGTTATTTGGAACGTAAAATTAGACTAGTGAAACAACTAAGACATCTTTTGTAATACATTCAAATGTGGTTCTCTGAGCAAATAACTAAAGCGTTCTCCTCTTGTCCACTTGGTAAAAGCGAACTACAATCACAATGTGTTAACGACGACGATTCGTGGGTAGAGTTACGTCCTCTTGCTATAGTGCTATTATTAATCTTTACGAAACGATAAGATTCTACAATCAGATAACGCACCTCATTCGATCAAGGTTGAAGTACCGTAATTCAGACATACCACATTCCAATGAATGCCTCTCTAGATAACTCCGATAGTCGATGATATAACAAGAGCTAGTTATATTAGGATACAGACAGACAAGTTCTCTGTTAATTTATACTTACATCGCGAAGACTAACTAACGAAACTACTGTATTTCTACCAAGCATATTGCAAATCAAACCATGCTGTAAATTCTTTATTATCATCGTTCATCGATATAAAACATCCGTATATTGTTCTCTTTGCCCGTTGCTTGTATGGTCATGCAGTAACAGGGGGAATTGTAATAATTTATTGAGCTATAGATGCTAATATTCTTCAATATTTTTGTAACTTTATTTCGTACTGACTATCCATGCGGTGCCGCAATTCACGCTTATGGTATTGAGAAACATCACGCTAAATATTGTGCGCTGTCTCTAAGAGTCTGAAAAAGGCAAAATATCGTTACATCGTGGAGTGACATGAAATGTACAAAAAGGGGAATGCCGCTGTCACGTTGGTACGGTCGCGTCGGATACTGAGTCTCGTCATCACGAAATATGAGCTCTTTATTTCGAAATGCGTCAAACTCTGCATCGTCCGCTTCCGTTCCGTGAACAGTGACGTCAAGGTAGTGGTTGCGGATGATAATGGTGTAAAGCTGTATCAGACAAGCACGGATGTGAACGTGTTAAACCGACATATATCCATCACCTGCGAATAGTTGGGTATTATAAATTAGCGCTTACCTGAATGTCGTCGAATACGTCGTCAGTGGATCCGTGCATGTTATTGGCGCCGGGGGTTAGGGGCGTGCTAGTGCTGTTAGTCGACGACTTCGTGCCGGCCTGGAGTCAACAACGCATTTACGTATTAATATTACACAGTATCGGAGAAGCTAGTGGTTTTGTTGCAATTTATGTTTATTCTGCGACTTACTGATTACATCCTATCTCTGTCTACACGTACAAGCTCGCTCGCTCGAGAAAAGAATAAACGTAATAACTTTGAGCAAGCTTTTACGTGAACATTTAGTGTAAGGTTCGGAATTACAGTTGTGCTACTAAATCAACTAGTACATTAGTGGCTTACGAGTATGTATATGTATAGATAAAAATTGTAAACCTACAATATCAACGATATAGGTGATCGGTTGTAATAATTTATATATTATTCATTCGTTCATACTTACTAAGTAAAATTGCTATTAATTCAAAACATTAAATTGCATTCAATGACGCTATTTTAAAGGCTTTTAAAATAGCGTCATGCCATTTGTTACTAAACCAAATACGTAACATACTATATTACGCACTAGTAGAGTGACAAGCGCACTCACCGTTCTCTCACTCTTCATCCAGTGCCGCCCTTGTCACGTAGTATAGTTATTTAGATCCAATACCGAAAATTATGTGCCCGAGCCAAAACACGCCGTAAAACCCAGAATCCAAACTCGAGGACCCAGCTATGAGCTATAGCTTTTTTTTCATCAGAGTTGGTCAAAGTAGGTCTTACTATTTTTCATTAAACAATACGAGTAAAGAGAAAAAAGATCTTTTGAAATTTAACTGTAATCACCATATATTTCGTCAATATTTTGGGAACAGCTAAGCCCATAGAATGACTCAAATAGAACGCTTAGTTATAGCCGCTAGCAAACAATGGTAGCAGCGCAACATAATATTCATGCGCATCAATCCCCCTGCGCGGTTTCTGCGTAACCACAATGAGGGCTATCGTTTTAAGTCTCACTAGATGGCGCACTGTTGCGTGAGGTTTTTAAGTATGGCTTTCAAAGTCTGTTATTACGGGCGTGAAAACAAAGTTTAGATTAAAATCATATTTAATACACCTTAAAACCGTATCATAAAAATATCGAGCATTCCACAGTGTTGCATAGTCCCCGTTTTGTTCGGAAAAAAGGGAGGACAAAGGTTTCCGAAAGACAAAACTGTCTCAAAACACAGACATTCATTGCCCCGGAACGCATATTTGCCATAATTAATTGCAGATATTGCAAAATATTCACAAAATTATTCTAATTATAAATAAACCCGCGTAGCTCATCCAAAAACTATGAGATTTCACATTTCGGAGACCTCACGCTACACTAGCGCCTCTAGTGGCGAATTCATACGCGATAGCCCTCATTGCATTCGAACATTTAGTATCTAGCTTCCGCTACCAACTGTATGCTGGCGGTTGTGAACTAACTACAAGCGATTCGCCTCACCTGCCCGTTCGCTTGGCTGAGCCGACGCGGCGCGGGCTGCGGCGGCACGGGGGCTTGCCTCTGCACATGCTGGTTTATATGTGTGGGTGCGACGTGCGTGCGTGCCTGTATGTGTTCATGTGTGTGATTGGCTACTGGTGCTGAGTGGGTGTCGGTGGGTTTCGGTGCCGGTGCGACGTTCACATTCGGCGAGCTCGCTTTGTGCTCTCTCACTTCGTCCGACGTCGACTTGCGCGGGAGCGTTTCGCCTAAACGGGACAAAAAAAATGAGAATTATTTTGATGGATGAAGCCAAGCGTCTATCAAACTACGAGAAAATCGCTTTCGTGAGATTACTCGTTTTAGTCATTCTTTGAATGTAGTGGTGTTGTAGAATTTCTTGTCCCGTACAATACACACAAGACCAATGTCTATTTCAATACTTAATTCAATGACAGATTAAAATGAGTACTTAATTTATTCATACCGTCCCTAGCTTAGCTTATATCATACTAAATTCAAAAACTCTCCATACTTTTAAAAAATAATGCTCAAACATCATAGGAAATATGCTGCACATTAGACGACTTAACTGTCAATTTCATGCATAGCACTTCCTATCGAAACTTCGTTAATCAATTCAGTTATCAAATGTTTATTTCAATGGTCAGCATGATACGTCTAATAGTTTCAACTGAAGCAAGACACGAGCATACTATGATCCTATAGTAACCTTGTTCTGGGGTGATCGTCCGTTGGAGGACCAGTCTCACGAATCGTTCGTGCCCCGTGAGTAGAGACACCGCGGCCTCGTGACGAGCGTTCTCCATTTCAACACCATTGATCTGAAAATAAACATTTTACACTTGATTTAGTTACGTTTCTTCGTATTGAAAGGTTGATAGAATACAATCAAGATATCCGCAGATAACGTGACTGCTGAAACGTCATTGCTGGAATGTTATCTGTGTTTATTTGTTATTAAAGTTGAGACTGTAATAAAGTGTAAGTGACCTAAAGGAAATACAAATCGATAATTACTATATACATTATTGTAATAAGTAACATTTGTCACTTTTTTAAATATTTTTAAGAATAGACATTAAATAATTATGGAAATATATTCACGAGTCGCCTTACGGACCCGCCTTAAAGTTTAATGCCACTTGTGCGACATAAAACATTGTAAGCATCTACAAAAACAACAAAATAACGGGTATCATCCTAGAAAAACATTAAAATGAGCTTGATCACATTGTCTTCTAGCCAGAACATAATTTTAAATTTCATCGTTTACCTAAAAACATAAAATTTTAACCCTGTTTCTTCAGAAGGTATCTGTAATGTACTAACCGAAACGACCTTGTCCCCGACCATCATTTTGCCGTCCTTAGCGGCCGCGCCCTGCGGCGATATGCGGGAGATGTAAATGGCGTCGCTGTCGTCCCGGTAAGGGGGGGAACCTTTGCCGCCCGCTATGCTGAAACCCAGGCCCGCTCCGTCGCGGATCAGAGTGGTGTGGACGAGAACTTTCTGCTGGTATACTGCAAATAGAAAACATTGCGGAATTACTCACTAATAGTATTGGGGTTCGCTTATTTGTGGATAAGTAAAAGTAACACGATTTTGGGGGTCAGAATTATTTTTCTGTGAGAATGACCCGGAAGACTCACCGTTGGCATGCCTCCCACTAGGTGGATCAAGGACATCACGATGTTTGCGACGTTGCGGGTGGAGGTGGGTGGCAAGTTGTCGTTCATTATGGCATTTTAAAGGGGAGGGGCTTTTTTCAACAATGAACGTTTTCCGGCTGATGATGAATAATGATGAATTTCTCAAACGATATTGGTCTAATATTTACTAACGGTTTCTAACGAATACATACAATAAATAAATAGATGAGAACCATCACGATTAATAAAATATTTTTGCAATGAGCTTGTTTAAGCTATAACTTAAAGTTCGTTTTTGGTTGACTAGAGAGTACCTATGTCGTGACAAGAGTTGAACAAGGTTTTTTCATTCATTCGTGATTAAAATCTACGTTCCGTTTTACAAGTAAGCAAAACGAATATAATAATAGCTCCTTGATTGAACAAGTAATGACATGCTTAATCGAAATACAAGTACATTTAAATTTGTCATCATTCGACACTTAAAGGAACTTAATGTGCCGTACAAATCAAAGGTCAATAGGTTTATTTAACCTTCACCTTATTTGGTTGGTACTCATAAAGTCCTATTGGGACTTAATTGATTGACCAAACAGCTTGATCGTTGACTTTGATTCCATATCACCACGAAATCTTGAATCGAGGTCAATATTACGCATCTAATCAATTAAAAACAAAACAACGGCTGTATATGTATAGTATAAACAATGACATCACTCTTTGATATGGATTTATGATAAAATATTTTTAGGTGAATAGTGAATGGTGAAGTGACCGGAAACTAGGTATGCAAGTAACAGGTCGATTCACAAGAGCTGGCACGAATGGATTAAATGAAAGTAATGTCACTTAGACATTTTTGTAGGAAAATTACAGATGCATAACATTTTTATAATTGTGTGGTGTATTCAAGTAGGTAATACACAGATACTTTCATTCACTTATTCAATCCATTCGTGCCAGCTCTTGCAAATCGATCTGTGTTTATATTAAGGAGCATTTTATGTTTGTCAATCAAAATAAATACTTATCATGGCATTGCTAAGATCTTGTACTAAGTACGCAGTGCCAATAAACTCCGTTATTTGATTTTGTTGGTCATGATTGGTAAAATATTTGAAATCCAATTGGCTTTAAACTGAACGTAACATTATTTGCTGACAGGTTTGAGTTAAATTCGCGCGTGAAATATGTGACATATTAACTAATATATATATATCCCATCGACAAAACATGAAAATAAAAAGAGTAATTATAGTACGCAAAATATGTAAGTAACTAAATAGCAAGTCACGTTGTGATATAACATTGATTACTAACAAAAAAGCTAACAAATTCTTCTATAATTGGTTTTCTCGCGTTGGTATTTGCCATAAGACGGACAGAGAACCGCGTATGACATCACCAGTTGATATCTTATTAATACCTTGGGTACACGTACAGATATGAAAACACCATGGTTAAAATATCTTAACTTGTAGATTATAAAAGAAGTTTTTCTGAATAGATAATAGCGCTACTGTGATGTTTCTCATTTGCTCGCGTACTATGTGTACCTGTAGTATCACCATGTTTAGGTGGCTTACTAAGATCTCAAGGAAGTAAATCATAGAAGAGCGAAAAATACTACGAATAGATCAATCAAGATTTTCCGAGCCCGATATCTTTTAATTCTATTTAGCTCTTAATCGCGCCTTATACTGTAATCGTGACGTATTGTTTTCCCCAAATGTTTACTATTATAAAGATACGATAGATATTTACGAGATAAAATGAGGTAGCAGTTAAACGCTACTCTTGTTTATCTGTAGTTTCGTTAAGAGCGGATGATTCCGACGATATTCTAGTTCGTAGTCGAACAAAGTTCACTTAGTCCTTCTTATTTATGTATTGTGGCTAATTGTGGATTTTGTATTACCTGGTGGTACGTAGGGCTGGGTGAGTGGCGGTGGTGAAGCTTCGAGGCGCTGGTACGTATCGGCGGTCACTTGACCGGTAGGAGACGGACTAAAGTTGACGTGTGCTTGGTTGTTAACGAACTGCTCCTTCTGTTCCGGCTCGAATTCTTGGGCATAGGCGTTGCCGATTATGAGAGGTTTGGTTGGTATGCCGCGGCCAGTTGGGATCTGGAATATTTTTAAACGATTGTAATTGACACTACAGATTAAATTACGATTTTACACGGCTCTCTAGAATGTACGTGATTTTACAAATTTAGAAACCGTTGTAATTCAAATATAACTAAGAAAAACATTTAAACTACGCCCATTTGACAACTCCAACTTTAATGCTAATTCTAATATAATACATGTAAAACGTAATAATAGTTATAATTGTTTTTTTACCAATTAATATTAATAAGGCTTGAATTTGACAACACAAAATACACAACGACTTCATAATCTTCATAACTTGTCAAATATTTCTTCTTTTTTTACACATAAATCTGCAAGCATTATGATAAAACATTCAAATCAAACTTCACAGTCGTTAACATTAAAAGCTTCACAATGAACTTGATTAAAGTAGTAACCTAAATACAAATATTAGTACAGTTAGAGTTTACCTGTCCATTTTCCAAGGTCGACACCGTATCGGTTGTGCTTGATACAGAGTGGTGGCTTGCTCCGCTCGGGGCTCGGCTGTGTGTTCTGTGAAAAACAAAACTATAGAACTCGGAGCGGCAATAAACTATTTTCTTGCTGTTTACGTTCATTACTCGGCCCGGATAAACAGCAGAGCGGCGTTAAGTTGTTCGGCATCAAACCTGTTAGATGCTCTACTTGCGAGAAAATGCACAAAATCGATTAGGCACTACAAAGATTACCGTGCCTCGGAAGATTTGTTCGATTTGCGTATAAAGAATAAACCCATGCGAGAGCCTTTGCACGTTACTATATGGCAATATGATCTGTTTCAGTTTGTACAGGTTAACGTCTGGTGATTACAGGTGATTTGCAGCATGACGCATTTGTAGGTAAATCTTGTGAGCACTTGTCTATCGAGGACGATAACGCCATAACGCAATGCCATAGTAAAAACATTTCGAGTTTCTACTTAACATGTTTTAGTTTACTGGATACTCAAGCGTATTTTAAACACTAATACAAGTGCATCAACAGCTATCCGTCTCGCACTATATTCAAATGTATTCAGTGGATTATAATATAATAACCAAAGTTCAAAGATGTTTCTCTGTTTGAGGTTATGTTTGTTTTCTTATTTTATCAATTGACCTGTGGAAATGTCAACAATAGGTTAGGTGTCACTGATTGTGTTATTTAATTACTTCAAATGTTTAAAGTAAACAAAACCAGATTTTTTTAAATTATAATTGGGCTAGCAAAATTAATCGACTGCTTCTATTTAATTATTTCAAAGCTACTAAAAATCAAACTTAACTGTTAATTGAAAATTAATCTGGTTTTCCGGGTTAATTTTTAGGGTAACATATATTTTTTAAACCTATCTTGGAACAAAAACTCGACGTTAAGATTTGAGAGTGTTATTTATTTAACATTACCTGGTAGAAGTTGGTGATTCCCTGGTGACAACCAGAACTAGTGTAGCCCCGCTAGCCTTCAGAACCTCAACAGCGAAGTAGTGGTCCACATCCACTACAGGGGTACCGTTCACCGAAAGCACCTTGTCTCCGACCTGAACCGTCAAATCCGATTAGTCGTGTTACAAAGGCTTCACAACATTCCGGGGAGGTCGAGGATAGGTTTGTGTGTCGCCGCTGTTTTTTACGTGATTCAGTGATATATTCAGTTTTTCTTTTGTTTTCATAATGCACTCTTGGAGGAAGACTTAATTTTTACGTAGCCGATTGTATACCGCTACCAAATTAACACCGCTGAGGTTGAGACGTAAACAAAAAGAAAATTACAACAGAATAATTGTAGGCTGATACCAGAGATAGAGAGAAGTCAGAGCAATACAACCGTTGACGAACTCTGGTTGAGTTCGAAACGCGTCAGCTGTGGTGGTGGTGATAGTTGGGTTTGTGTGACGTGTTTGTGTTCTTACAGCGTGGAGGCGGAGGAGGTGCATGAACACACATTTGTTGCATAGACGTAAAGTTTATAGTTCATTACTTAATATGGACGACCTCCGCGAAGTAAGTCCAGATTCAATAAATTATTATATTTATTTAGTCCGAATAGAAAGAGTCCTTTACTAAGCAGTAGGCGGATGTGGGCTGATTTGATTGATAGAATAGAGCTGCGTCACATTTATCTGTCACATAAAAATTCTCAATGAGTGGTGAAGCAACCCCGACCACAGTCGTACAAAAACTTACCCTAAGCCCGGCATTATACGCAGGCCCGTTGGGCGTGACCCGTGATATGAAGATGCCGTCATCGTCGCCGACGTACGGCGTGGAGCCGCGTCCGCCGGCTATGCTGAGGCCGAGCCCGCCCGCCGCCCGCGCTATGCGGACCTCCTTGCATCGCTGGCCGTTCACTAGATGGGTGACACTGTCCGCCCGATCCGATACCGATTCACCTGGAAATTGTGTAAATTTATATACTTTGCCTACAATGGACAGAAATCAGACGAAGTATCGGAGGGAGGCCTTTGCTCAGCAATGGGACAAAATAGGCTAATAACAATAATAATTGCCTACAATTTGACAGCTTAATTTTTTTACAACAAAGATTAGATACAATACAGTATTAAGGCCAACTTTGTACTTAGGAAAAGTGCAAAATGCATGAAATACATAATTCATTCATTTGATATACATAAGTACCTACTAATATCATTTTCGGTGAGACTAATAATTATAAGTAAGTTTTTTTTTATCGTTTAACCTATATTAGTTGACGTTAGATCATGTTTACTTTATAACAATTATGTGAAGCTGACAATTTGCGTTACATAAAATTGCTATTAAGTGTTTTATCCATTATTTACAGTTTTTTTTGTAATTTTAACGTTGCCTTGTAATCATAGGTTATAATTATATTATAATATAACGAAAACAAAATAATAATTTTATAACGTTTTAAACTTTCTCGATTTTCACTCATTGTTAATACTACACCCGGGACTTAATCACAACGATATATTGCTAAGATTACTTCGACGTTTCGACCACATAGCAGCGGTCGTGATCACGAGTAGACCGAGATATAGGGTTTCACGTTCGTTTAAGCTTTAAGCGATCTACCCGCATTTGATCATGTTTGAGATAAGTTTAGTAACATATCATCGTGATTTAATACCGGGTGTGGTATTAATTATAAATACCTAAGCATTTTTAAACTAGGCATCGATCCAGCAACCAATTGTACTACAGAAGGTAGATATGTAGATGTAGATCGGTCAGTCACCCTTTTGGCAGAAGTATTTTTGCCGCTGTAAATTCCAACATAAAAATACCACACACTAAGAAGCTTAATTTTGAAAAAGTGGTACAATCTTGCATATAAAAATTTACCGGTGCAAATACCAATACAGGCGTTAACGTCTGATGTGTCATAAAATTTGCATGTGAGATTTTAAAATTAATATTCATTATGGCACTTGTCTAATAACATAATATAAATTACAATAAATATGATTATGGTTTTTATGTGGCCATAATGATTATAACGCTATAATAAACATAAATGCAAGTTAATATGGCGTTGATATCAGTCATTAAAGCCGTGTGCCATCAACGACACATCCAAACTTTCGCAAGTAATGACATATATTCACGAGTAATTACATAGAATGGAGTCAAGCACGTCATTACTCATCTAGCAATTAATAAAAACGATCGTCAATTATGTCGTTACATTGTCATATTTCTTAGTATAATTATTAAAACGCACTATTAAAGAATAAATAGAAATTAAAAATCGATTCATTCGTATAATTTTTGCTCTAAGTTCAAATAATATGCAAGTGGAGCAGGAAGGGACAGTCGTACGTAAAGAGGCATTGAACCGTAACAGTAAACACAACCGATCAATAATAAATTGGAACGTCGCAGATAAAACAAGCTTGTTATCTCCTTTATGCAGCGACCATTGTTTCATAAAGAATTAGGATTGCGTAATGGAAATTCCAACAATCACCATTTAAAGCAAGTGTAAGGTCGAAATAATCAAAGGTATGCAAACTGACGTAGTTAATGTCATAACTGTTGTACAGAAAGTGTGCGAAGTCAATAGGCTAATGAGCTTAATGTATTAAGACAATTATACTAATTGGTGCAGTAACGTTAGACAATAACTACGTAGCTAGAAACTTCCCGTTGCAGACACGAAAAGGCAAATTGTTTCACGTCGTAAGGTCCATTTAATTAATGGTGGGCGTTTGAAATGCGCCGACTATTGCTGGCAATTACGACTAGATGACAATAGACACGAGCAGCGTGTTAAAGGATGCAGTGCATTTTGCAGTCGCAAGGTTATCGTTGTTACATTAGCGATCACGAGCATACTGCGATTTCGCCACGACATTGAGTGATAAAGTTCACTGAGCAGGAAAGAATTTGACTTTCACGCGTTGAAGCTTTAGCAGGCGATCCCTAAATGATGCCATTAGTTGGCTATGTGGATATATCTATTGTTGAGTTCTCGAAGCCGTTTTCGGCTACACTGACTGATGCGTCGAACGCTTCAATAGTATAATGTATCATTCAAATTTAATGATGTCGGTCTACGTAGGTACGGTACTTACAAGACGAAATAACAACTAACAACGTGCCGATGTTTGCATGTTTATAGCAATATTCCGTTAAATTGCTGGTTAATCCACACTAAATTGAATAATAAATGAGTTTAGGCTGTTAAACGAGTTCTCACGGCTATAAACATTTGAAGATAAATAAATGGACGGGCAATGAAATCATGATCCAGACTTGTCGGAGCCGCATCCCGACTTGCGTTCTCGACAATGGCCAATCAGTCACGATACTTTCTACCCCGGCCGGATAATCTTAATAGAATAACAACACAACTATGCATTATATCCCCAAGTAGTCGTGATAGTGCATAGAAGGATTCGTGACTCTCGTTTTACAGTAGTCTTATTTTAATGAAAATAAATGCTCTTTTCTAGGAATGATGGTAATTTAGTTCCGATCGAAATGTAATAGACAGGTGAAAGTCAAAGCTTTGATGATTTAGTGGAATGTACTTGATCGTGTATTTGTACAAGATTACACGTGTAACAGAGATAAAGTGCATATCTCGTGATTGTATCTTGAACGTACCTATGGTGCATAACTAGCGACCGCCTGGAGTTTTATTTGCGTAAATAACAACACGTATACAATTGCAACAGCGCTGCGTACATTTTGTTACGTAGGAGTGGTGTTTTCATATTAAATCCAATTACCAAATAGCCAAATCTTCCGTGCAATACAATACAACGAATCTATATAAAACATCACATAAGTATCTCGTAAAAATGAATACAGAAAACATAGAGAAAAGTTCAAATAAATTAATAAGTATTTTTCAAAATATTTAGCGTTAGAAAAATAGTTAACTAAGTAAATTATATATTCTAATGTTACTAATTCAATTATTCAGAGCACTAAAATGTTAAATTAACGTACTTAACTGGAAAACATGGCGCTTAATTTAGTTATTACCTAACACTAATAATAACAGGGTAATCTCCTCCTGAGTCCCGACTTTCTCTAATGCGGTACTTGACAACTCCTGAATTTGCCATGTCTGATATATTATTATGAAAATATAGATATACAGACAGTGTTTAGCGAAGAGAAAACTTAAATCGGTTGAAAATTGGATTTCTGGTGATTTAAAAAAAAATCTATATACCTGTCTCTTTCTCAAGCGCTTTTCTCTATGCAGCGTGTGACGTCATACGCAACTTGCAAGTATGTCTTTCTCTGTCTAATCTTGAATTTCAAACCTTTATAACTTATTATAATTATTATTATTATTTGTAAAGGTAGCTTAAAAATTGTTTCTCTATTCGATAACAGACACTGTGAAGTTTTAATTTATAAAACATATAAAAAATAGTCAAATGACACATAACTTTGTGTTGTTTTTTTTGTACCTAATAATTTTGTTGTCTTGTGTTGTGAATAAATGTATTTTCTTTCTTTCTTTCTTTCTTTAAATACCGTATTGGTAATTGTTGTCATTTTGGAAGTGGATTAAGCATATTTAAGGGTAGGCTTTATTCATTGAAGTCGTTGAAAATTAGAGAAAAAATCTTAGTGGATTCGTTCTTTATAATGTACAGTAGAATTCATAAGGATATACCTAATACTTCTTCGATTAAACAAGTCTGTGAATCAGGATGCGAATACACCTCTCAATGCTTAAAATGTAGCTAATGAACATCGTCTAATACGAGAGAATGCAGAGGCAATGTAAGAAATTGCAATTATGATGATTGAAGGCAAGAGGCGGGCCGTTAACATTAAATTAACTCAAGCAATTTGATTTAATGACTGAGGCGATGGTGCAGTAATGGGAGTAAATGTTTAGTGCGAGAAGCGCACTTCCTCTACCCTGTAGCTGCCGAGAACAGTGGCATAACACCATAAAGTGTATGGCCTCACACAGCGCTCATGTGACCTACATTTACCCGAGATCCTTTATATTTACTAGCTGACCGTATGAACGGTCACATATCGTTTGTCATAATGTGACATTGAACTAACATACAACACTTTTCAGTGAAGGAAAATATTGTAACACGAAAAACATCGCGACCTTGCGTGGAATTCGTAAGCCTAATTTGGAGGATGACATAATGGCCAAAGGAACAACAAACACCAGAAGAAGCTACTCCGCCGAGGCTTGTGAGCACTCGATGGGGCCAAAATAAAACTATTCATCAAACACGCATGTTGCGAAATATGGCGCAGAGCAAATAGTACTTTAGGACGCGCCCAAATATATGAGCGATGACCGCATAAGCAAGCAGTATTTACTACTGTTTCACCTTCGTCCGACGACATGGCTATTAACGAACAGGCTCTCATAAAAACACGTATGACCTATTGAGCAGAAAAGACAGGCTATTTTAATATTATTGAGCACGAGTGCGCTGTTCTATGGATTGTTATATTTTATTATACAGGTTGGCGGTTTACAATGAGAATTAGCATATTTGACAAGGTGTTTTTGCACGTTATATTGTGCAGTGTTTAATTGCGCTAGATAGAAATGGTAACGCACATTTAATTTTATAACTAAGCGTTTAGGTACACATACACATTGAGGAAACATAATACCACGAAGTACATACTTGTTGTTTTTTTACAGATGTACATTACCAGCTGCCAGGTGGTGGGCGGCAGGCAGGTTTGACGGAAAACAACAGTTGCCGTGGCCGATCCTTTGAAGGATATTGCCCCTGGTGATGCGGCTAACGGTACAATAAGCCGATATTTATTTATGTTATACGAGTGATAAATATTTTTATGAAAAACAAAATAAACAAAACATAAAAAGGTCTAGATATTATTATTTCACGTTACTTGTAACTTTTATCTGTCCAATGATATTTATTTCAATAATATTATATTGTTTGATTGTTACATAGTCTCAATACTCTCACTCAATATCGGTACCTTGTCTAAGGGGACCGTTTCAAATAATTTTTTTAGCTGTATTTATTTGTTTGCTTTAATTACTGCATAAAATCAACCCTGCGCCGTACTCTCTATATTGCGACGTAATACGAAAACACGGTAAAAGTAGTTTTATTACAAACACTTTGTTGAAGGGAAAGTTACACTTACGCTTTTTCCTTCTTATAACACCCATTTCCTTCTTTCGAGCTAGCTCCTGTTTACTTCCTGGCAACGGGCAGTTTGAACGACGGAAGCTAAAGCACCGGCTCTTAAACGGTCCGTAATCTAACATCAACCAGTTGCAAGCACTAGCCGGTTCCTAATGCCGGATCGATCATCGTCCAGTTTCAGTAACGATACATTTTTGACACCAAAATAGTCGATTGAATTTTTTTAATTTATTTTGTTTCGTATTTTTGTCGAGGCGCGACTGAAGTTGAACCTATTAGGTAGTATAAACAAGTCGAGATCACCGAACTGAAATATGTATTGCCGCGTGCGTACGCGCAGCCCGAGGCGCAAGCGGTGACGGAATGCGCGCGCAACAACCACCTCTGGATGCGGAGGCTGTGGCGCCGGCGCCCGCGCAGTCCTCTCCTCTCGTATAAAAATAGAAAGTCACAACCCGCGCCGACTCCTTTTATTTTTACCCTCGCATTACCTGCCCATTATCTGCGTCAGTTAATCGTATAGTATTGAACGCGCGAACACTTTCGATGTGGTGTGATATTGGGAGGATTATTTTGTAGCTCTTAGCATATTTAGTGCAAAATGTTTTTTTTTAGCTACATAAGTAAACTATTTATACAAATTTACATTTGTTTTAATAGTATTTCTCAACCCTAGGTTCTTCTGATAGCGATTAATCCAATACGACCGGAATGTTGAGGAATAAAACAATTTCCCTTATAAAACCAAATTTATATTTCTTTAAGGCAAGGTATTAATAAAGATTACTTACGAATAACGTCGTTTAAATTACACAGATGTAATAAAAATAATGTCTCTTTTAAGAGAAACGGAAAAGCGCAGCGGACAAATTATCGCTTACATGGCAGATAATTAACCATAATTTTTGAAATTACTTTGGATTTATCAGATGACCACCGTGCCACAGTAAATCGCTTTTCTAGAAGGAGAAAATTAGAAAATATGAAATGGCTGGGTTAACTTGAAAAGTGAAACATTTTGCTGCGCAGGATATATCTTTCAGCTTTCCAATAGACACAATCGGCGATTTACATACTTACTGGGCGCCTCATGTGATCAATGTATGCAAGGATGCCAATTAGATACGGCACGCGTCCCACTCTCGGCCCTACTTAATACCGCACTTTAACGAACCCGCTCGAGAAAGGACAATTTTCACTGTGGTAACGTTTATGCATCTGCGATTTAAGTAACGGTTGCGGTGATGCAAATCTTGGAGCATGTCACACGATCGGGTTTACCGTTATTTCTGAGGTGGATACTAAAATCTACGGAATTATTGAGCAATTCCAAACTTTATTGTTTCGTATGAGTCAGCTACCTACTAAGATTACAATTGATTGTTCGTTTCTAGTTTGTGTTGCTCGGCAGATAGTTTAAATGTTAATTTTTATGACTTTAGCTTTATGATTTGCAGTTTTATAAATGCCACTATCCTTTCACTCCTTACTTATAATATAACTCATCAGTCATCTGTACACCGGCTCTACTATGGAAATTTATTGCATATA
The DNA here is from genome assembly GCF_025370935.1 of Choristoneura fumiferana. NCBI lineage: Eukaryota > Metazoa > Arthropoda > Insecta > Lepidoptera > Tortricidae > Choristoneura > Choristoneura fumiferana. Next base: position 10,466,025 of record NC_133484.1, read on the forward strand.
TAATGAACATATTCCAGAATAGAATAAATTATAGTTATGCACTATCATGTTCGCAAGGTATCGTGTTGTCGACTCGCTTGAATAACTCATTTCACAGGTTCACTTTCGAGATAGGCGCCCGCAGCGCGGATGTAAAACCGCAGAACACCGCTCCCAATGCGCCTGAGTTGATTGTCTGTATCGTACCTAGACCTAACCACTGAAATCTGCCGTCACCAGGGCTGACAGCGTAGCTCAAACCACCTGCGGCTTGAATACTCGGCACCCTTTCACAAAATTCTGGTCCATATAGTGAGTTGTAAAAACACGGCGTATTTTAGATCATAATGGAAATAGTATCTAAACTGTTTCTGATATTACGTTATCTGTATTCACATAAAGAATGACAACCCTAGTTTGTTAGCTCTCATGAGAGCACAATGGGAGAAATTCAAGCTAGGGCTTACTATCATTACGGTAAGATTGATTTAGACAGTTGAAATGAATTAGAGAGAGGCCTAGACTGACACAAAAGGCGAGATAAAGGTGAGCTCGATTTAAGATTACTCGTCTGAGATAAAATACCATCGTGAAGCTAATAGGCATCGCCGAAGCAAGTACAATAGTTAATGTCAGAAATAAAAATGGGAAAAGATTGACGTAACCGTCCGGCAATAAATAACAATGTACCTAATTAATAAAGAGTTGGAAGCCCTGAAGACAATAACAACAACTTTCACGACGACGTCAATAAAACGTCAGATGGATAATAGATGAAAAAAAAAAGTCAATGAATTTGGTTACATTATAATGTAACTATGTTGCATTGCATACCAGTATTATAATTGAAGCATAATAAATCGAATTGACCGGGCGAAAGAGAAACTTCCGCAACGACAAACGGAGAGGGTGTGGGATCTACGGATTTGCCCTTAAGGAGCAGCGCTAAGCGGTGGCAACGGCAATATCCAATCGTAATTTATTAGCTGGTACAGGTGAATGCAGACTGAAGTGGGCCGGTGTTATTATAATAAAGCCTGTGGGTTCACAATGCCGATCGTGGCCGACTCCCGCTGTATCAGGCATCAGCGCACGACGGCGACGCACGCGTCCCGCGGTGCAGCCGGCACGTTACCGCTGCGCGTCCGAACCTCATCCGTTACAATTTGTTATCCGGCAAGGCTCAACTGAACGACTGCTCTTGTTATACTTTCTATCTGATAACAACCTATATAATAACGATATTATACCACGAGAAGTTTTGTTAATAATGGCTATCGTTGCCAACGGATTATTACATCAACGCTGTTCTTATCACAGGCGATCTCACAAAAAATGCGTACAATGCACACTTTCCAAAGTCTCTTTGAAAGTTGACATAAGCATATGTCTTTGTAGTAAAAAGAACGCATTACATTTGTATTGTGTGATACACAATAATAAGCCTTATCAAAGGAGAAAGAATACATTTGCTAAATATAAATTACACATTTATTAGTCAGTGACCTTCGCCTCACAACCGGTATTAGTTTTGTGCACATAACCACATGCCAAGAAGATTACATCAATAATAAATGCGGAACGAAACATAACGGTAACTATTAGTTTTTATTTCACGAAGACGCATCAAACTAATGAAGATTGAAACAAATTAAAAGTATGAAATTACTCTTCACATTATAAAGAAAATAACTGAGTTACTTTCACTAACGTCAAGAGAAAGAGCATTATAAAAATAACAACGACAAATGTTTCGCAGGTGCCTTACTCGCTTTGAAGGTGAATTCCATGATTGAGCACATAATGCCGCGAACAGCTGACTTCGTGACCGCCATGTTTAGAAACACAGTATAGTACAATTCACGAATTTCACTGATATGGTTAGGCTTTTTGTTGAGCAGGGATTATTTATCGTAGAGAGGTGCGTAGTGTACTGAGGGCAGGGCCGTCGTGCACCTGATATCGGCTTGGTTCACTAGAGCGCACCAGTAACTCGGGAGAGAGTGCCTGCTGCAGCTATTGTTGTCCGTCCCTCGGGAGGGTTCGCTCAGCTCTCGTCCTACTTTACGCACACTTCATAAAAAACTGCCGTATAACATTAACGCTTACAGTAGTGACCTTTCGATTCCTTTTTTTTTAAAGTTTATCTATTTTCATACATAATAAAATTAAATTCTGAAAGTAGGCTTGATCTCGCGAAAAATATGTTCAATTACCTTGACGTCCTACGCTTCGACGAGTTGAAAAAAGGTAAATAAGTACGTTTTCCACGCGGAAAGCCTACTTTTAGTATTTATATATTTTGATATGAAACATGAGTACAGTTACTGTCCTGTAAATAACCTGTATTTGCATTGATTATGTAGATTTAACACGCAGTTAAATCAAGTAAGCTATTCAAATATTCAACTAAAAGACATTTGATTTAATTGAACTACCGTTATATGGAATATAGATAAATAAGGCTCAGTCGCAGTACAATCAGCGGTTGTTAGATCTGCAAGGGAAATTTATAGGATATAAATAAGTGATAGGTACACTACATCTTGTTGACTAGATTATTTTCTATTCAACAGACTTTCTAAGGGAAATTCTGCCTGAAGTAAATTTTGCATACATTCAATGCGGCCATACTTGTTTTCACATATGTTTATAATGTATTATCATTATATAATACGGGTGAGTTTTGCATTACCATTCATTTCAATAGATCAAAGTCAATAAAGGTAAAATCATCAGGAAAACCTTATCTAATAAACGTCCAATAAAAGACCTAGCTTTCTTTTAAGCATATCAATGAAATCCATCCAATAGTCCACAGCATAGAACCATCATAACGGGCAGATATGAGCATTAAAATAAATAACATGTGATTAAATTTAGCTTGGTAACATACCGTAACCATGAACAATAGCTTGATCGCTGATGCGCACTCGTCTTGGTCCGGATCTCGCTGGCAACGTATAGTGGCCTGGCGGGTGTGCATTCCTATACTGCGGGTACATAGGAGTCCGGGGTAGCGTCCCATAGACTTGACGAGCAGGATCATTCTCGTAAACAGTTTGATATCGCGGTAGATGATTGTCAGGCCCGTACGAGTTTTGGTCTGTGTGGTAGTAGGGTCTCGAAGACTGCGTGTAGTCTATGTATGGATTTCTTCGGTCACGTAATTCATTTTCATTGTATCTAGGTGGTTGGTACTGGTTTAAGACCTGTAGACTTTGCGACGGGTATCCTTGCTGATGAGGCTGCCGTCGATATTTATCCAGGATATCGAAAGATCGGTTGTGGGGTGCTCCGTATCGATCGGTGGCAAATATTTCACTAACAGGCAATCTTTGGCTATTATTGCTGGCATTACTTCGATTGCTTCTATTGCTGCTTCGCGTACTGTCTCGGCTCAAGGAACCGTCCCCGCGAACACTTAACTTGAGTTCTAATCTTTTATCTTTCATCGTGATATAATTTTACACTTTTCGCTGAAGTTCTTTTTGATACATAAATTAAAAAAAAAACATTAGGGTGGTGGAATACCGATTAACACATGACTATTATCATTGACATTTTAAGTGTTGGTGTTCGAGTCGCTCTCTAATATTATTACAAATTAATTATATCTCACGGTGATTATTACACAACAAAGTAACGTATCAGTCTGAAGAAAGTTAATGACGTTTACAACGCTCTTCATGAGCGATGAGTAATGACCTCTGGTACCTACTAGGAAATAACCACGAGCCCGAGAACACTCTCGCCGATGTCAGACTTAATTGAGGTTGAGATACAAAGTTTGACCGAAACATCGACACGACTTTTAGACAAAGGTACTGCCAATTCCCGAGACAGTTGAGAGAGCGTATAGACAGGTAAAAACAATAATAAATTGACGGGAGAAAATTCATTCGACGTGGATCGTATGACTATAAGCATTACATTTTCTCGCACACGTGAAACCTGTTGACATTGTTAATTGCCAGCGTTTTACAGCGACGATATTAATTAATTGCTGACAATCTGAATAAGAAAGTACAAAATGGAAGTTAATGATCCCTAATCATTAAATAAATTCCGTCGTTAAATTGTTGACTGTAAATAGACGCACAGTATTAGGTATTGGTTAGAGGTACCGAGATATCAGATTTGCATTTTATTAAGCCGAGCACAACTTTTAAACACGCGATTTTTGGAACATAGCAAACCTGTCTGACATCTAAAACAAGCTGCGATCACGCAATGTCGAATATCTTACGTTATTAAATATTTAGGTACATTATTTAAGCACAATAAATGTGTTTAATAATTTAGTTCACCACAACACGAAGCTCCCGGCTATCAAGTGCACAGAGCACGTTCAACTGAGGGAGTTACGAATCGCATTATTATTGGAACTGATAAGATATGTCGTCAGTTTAATATTTAGTATCTCGAGCTCACACAAACAAGAGTCTACTCAATTCCCTAAAGGCACAGGATAAGTAGAACTAATGGCGAGGTGTTATCGATTCAGTATGTTAGGCACGTGTCTGGATGTACTATAGGTGTACGTGAAACAAAAACATTACCTTGTGTTATACTGAATTACTAGGGCAAGGCTACATTTAACGCAAATATACTGCTAACGAACACACTCGATGGTTACATAAATTTGTGTGCACTATGTTTCCATCCCATTGATGGGGCGATCTCAGCCCATTAGAACTGCTTACGAACATTGTGTGAGCATTTTACGTGTGTTAATTAATTGACCTATACATAATTGCAATCGGCGTTTTCCAACTAATGATTGAAGACAAAATTAATATCAGATAGAGTCAGAATGGGATAAAATAACTGTAAATTTTATATTATTCGTAGAATATAAAATAGAATCTGTGTCAGAGGATAAGAAACATGATCTTAATCTGATATCAGATGGGCGTGAAACGCAAATGTTTCGACACGATGTGTACTATGGTGTTGGGAAACGAGTAACTGTTTGAGAATCAAACATCCAGAGTTGTTATCTAAATTTAAGAATGACCGGCGGCGCGCAACCGAGCGTAGGTAATTCAACAAAGCCTTGTTAGCATAGGACCTCCAAATTAAGAACAGCGCTTCCTTAATCCATCCGTGGGAAAGTTAACTCCGCTATAAATAGTTTATTTATTGGAGCATTAGATGCTAACCAAAGCTATAAACAATTTAATAACACTGCGGTTGGAAGTAAAGAGAAAGTCGGGTCATGTTAGATTAAGGAACCTTTAATTCTAAAGGAAATGGAGCAGATCAGAGCTTCCGTCATACACAGTAATTGTAGAGTATAGAAAATGGTAATGCACACTGTTTGTCACTGACGTGTTACGTACTTACAGTGTTGTTACAACTAACGACATAACAATAACTGAGCTTGACCTTCAAATGTTAGTTAAGTAAATGCGAGGTTTCTGGCAAACGTTATGGTTATAGCGTATTAAACGTATACTTTTTGTGCTAGCCACCATGCGAGATGTTCACGTCGCAGAGCTGAGCTATAACAAGTCAACCTAAAACTGCACTCGTCAAGAAACATAGAATTTCTTTAACAAAACTTTTACGTAGCACTGGTCACATCAAGTAAAACACAAAAAACACAGGACAAGTTAATGTTCTTGAGATAATCAGACGTGTTCAAACTGAGAGTGAATCATTCACTGGCAACGTATTACTTCGTTACACATCACCTAGTTCATATAGCTAAGTGAGCTGTGTGTCACGCGCTGCGAACTGACTTATATTATTTTTGCTTGCCAGGGCAGGGTTGGAAATCAGGCACAAACGCGACACAGGTGGAACGAACACTGCGGGGTTTCATTCAGCGGAGCGAAATAGCATGCCGAGTGCGAGAGATAAGCTGATAACGTTGCGATAGCTTTTTTATAAGTACCTACAGCGGACGCGAATGTTTTGTGAGTAATCCGCTGGCCACTGCCCTATAATGCACTATCAGGAAGCCACTCGCTCAACCAATCCACTTGAAGTTTATTTTAAGACTATGCTTTTAACGTTCCCTTGGCAGGTTAACTTTCGGTAGCACACGTAAGTTCGCGGATACATTGCTTCAACAACCTATACTTCGTTTTTTTTTAGCATTAGAAAGAAGGTAAGCGAACTTGACGTCTTTTTATTGAAAAACACTTAACAATTAGCAAGGACATATGATAATGATCATAAGTAATAGTTACTGTTTTTAAAAACGTTTTTCAATAAAAAACCTCTTCAAGAATGTTTACCCTTTTTCTAATGCTAAAAAAAAAAAAGTATAATTTGTGAACTAAACGAAGTTCAAAAGTCACCTAGTGCATTTCTCCATTTCTCACATAAAAATAAAGACGATGCTTTTGTGACGCGAGAGTGACGGGTGAGGTCCGCTCGATTCACGTTCGTGATCATGAGACGACCGAGTGTGGTCACGACCGTGTAAAATAATGTCGCAACCATGCACTATCTCGCCGGTAGAGCGTGCACTACCGGAGGATTCACCGGTTAAATTGAACTCCTGTAAAACATATTTTACAACTTACCGTCGGGGAGATCTTCGGTTGTTTCTTCATCATCAGTCTTCTGATCTTCTTGCAAGTCTCGCTTCTTGATTGCCTGTAATAAAATTATAATCAAAGTCTAATTCATAGTTTCTATTTCATAGAGAAAACATGCAAGTCAGCTAATCGACATCCAGTAGGTATGGAATAGAGTCTAATGTCGCGTTTAACATGCGCAGCTGATATTAAATGATCATGATATCACAGTACACAAGCGAGACCAGCCAAACAAAATGCAGTCGAATCTAAATTGAAATCTTGTGCTGAATGTCTCCTAATCTCGCCTATGGATCTCACCCGGGCGAGCCATCCTCCTGCCGCTTTCAAGCACCTCATTTTAATAAGCGTCGATAAGGTAGGTACAATTTGGAAATTGTAGGTTGTTTGCAGCTGATTTATTTAACACTACACTGGTATTGAGAAAGCGGCACTTCACTTATCGATTAATCTCGGTACACGAAACATTGTTACGAATGGCGTCGGCACGATGCGAAGCAGTCAATTCTGCACGGCCCGCGGAGGGTCCACCGACTGCGCGCGAGGCGGCGGCCGAGGGCCCGCGTGCACCAGCCCGTAACACCCGCACTACTCCAGCAATTACCCACGGTTGGGTCGTGCTTACAGAAACGGAGCGATTCGCAACAAGATTTACACGTTACAGTGCTATTATTTGAATTTATACAACAGCAAAGTTCCTCCCTGCTTCAACCACAATAACTGAATGAGCTTTTGATATTCCTTGGGAATATGAGGAGGCTTTCTTCCTAAGCGCGGATACTACCCGCTCCGCTAATCGCTGTTTATTAATATGCTCATAGGCGATGTGTGCGAAGTGAATCAGATCTCACGGTGCTATTGTTTCTGCAGTACAAGAAATTTTGACGCGAACGAAGTGCCGCTTTTACTATATCGTGCAGTATTATTTACTTTATGTCTCTTATACTTCATTCAAAACTTACTTACTTACGGAACTTGCCTGGTTATGTCATAAGGAAGCACGAAGGTATAAGTATGCAAAATTGGTTCCAGTGATTATGTAAATTAAATAATAGCAATAAACGCTGGTTTGCTTTCAGTGTTTACTTTCTCTTTTATCTAAAAACATTCTATGCAACAATAGTTGACAGCAAGCACACGCTTTTTTTTTTTCATTCAAAACGTTGGTAATATCAGTTTTATAGAAGCGTCTTAAACCGCAGGTTATATCTGGCTTGGACGTTTTAATAGCGATATTAGAAATCAACGTCAAATTCAGATAAAGAATTGATAGCGAAGGAAGGAAATTATCCCGGAAACAAACTGTCATGACATTTGCAGATACACTTTAAACGAGCTGTGCAGACATATATTACACCTTCATTCCTTGCAGCGCTAGTCCATTAGAATCCGGTTTCGCCGTGGTACAATATGATAAATGATACTAAGCTATGGCCCTAATATAAAATGTATTCAACGAGTAATGCTTGCCATTACTCAACACAGTGAAGAAAAGTTAATTTATCAGTCTGTTAATAACTAACTTAATAATTCGTTATAAGCTTTCATGCATGTGCTATCTACACAAAAATAGATTCAAATAATAGACACGTTACACAAAGCCCGTTAATAAGCAAAATTTCTATGTGCATGCTGTAATTAAGCAAAGTAAAAACGTTAAGTGCGTATTATGTTAAGTAGACCGCACACCGAAGTACTATAATTTTGTGCCCGTCGTGATGGTTTTCTTATGGGATACAATATAAGGGCTCTATAGTAGTAACTTTCAGCGACCGGTTCATGAGTGCCCTTTAAACGTGCCTAACGAGCGAAACCTGGGTCATAATGTTGGCCCCATGAAAGATGGTTTTAAACTATCCCGTCCCGTCCCGTCACATGCATTAAAGTCAAGTTTGAGCGCATTAGTGCTCTTTGCGAGCCAGAGATCTCGTTAAATAAGTTGTAAATTCACGGTTTACCTACGTCTCAAATAGAACTTCCGATGTTTTACTCAAGAACGTTTACAGTCATTAACATGGTAGTGACATCTATTATAAATTGTATAAGCGGCAATTAGCTTCATTAGGCGCCATCTCGCTTGCCTACAAGGAAACTCAGCATCCATTGACTGGCGCTAAGTGACTGTAGGCAATTCGTTCTGCATATTAGTAGCTCGTCAGTTTTAGTAGACGAATAGCCTTTATTTAATATTGAGCTGTTTGAATATTCAATTCAAGGTTTAGCTGAAACACAGTTAATATTCATGTAAGTATTCATTCTTAGGAAAATAAAATGTAAGTTTATTATTGGACTCTGGTAAGAATTGTAACACAAAGGTCAACGTAGATGGCGCCACCAGTCTGAACAGAAGCAGTGGTTTTTGTTTTATAAAGTTATACAAAGGATAAGATTTAACGTTTTTATTCATCCACCGTCAACTTTTCTATAGGGCCAATGTAAATAATTTAGATGGGAAACGGTGTGCATCGCGTTTTACAAATCGTGACGTTTACTAAACAGTGTGCAGTGTATCTAACAGCCTTAGTTACACACACTGAGTCGCATGCACTTGTTACAACGAGAGGTTTACCACTTCCGATTCCAAAGTTTCTCCCTGAACAATTTACTAATAATTAACTATTCAATTTTGCATTAAAGCTACTACGGGTTTTAGACTTATAGTTGGAGTTAGAATGTGATTTTTAGTTCAAGTTGGATTATCATAACTGTGAATGATTTCGTCAAAAGTTACGCGGCTTTTAAATTCAAACAAATTTTATTGTAGTGCAAAATTTATTAGTTTGGGACTAGGTTTGGGGTGTCCATTGACCCTTTTTTCAATACGCGACCATGAACAGGAAGACGCAACGTTGGCAGGACTCCCGCTAGGTGGACAAAAATCGCGAAAGTTACGGGTAAGCGGTGAATGCAGGTTGCAAGTTGTAACTCATTGTAGCGTTCTAATGGAGGGGGTTACAACATTTTGCAGGTGGTAGGACCTTGTGCAAGGTCCGCCCGGATTGCTACCACCATCTTGCTCGCTAATCCTACCGTGAAGCAGCAGTGCTTGCACTGTTGTGTTTCGGCGTGGAGAGTAAGACAGCCGGTGAAATTACTGGCACTTGAGGTATCCCATCTTAGACCTCTAGGTTGGCAACGCATCTGCAATACCCCTGGTGCTGTAGATGTTTATGGGCGGTGGTGATCTCTTACCATCAGGAGACCCACTTGCTCGTCTGCTATCCAGTCGAATAAAAAAAAATACATCTCCGACAATTTTTTTCATAGATATAGATAAGATGTTTAGATTTAATTTCTTATATGTACACCCCTGTAATTTTATCTTTAATTTTAAATTATAATTTATAATTATGTGAATATGAGTGAGTCTCAAGGTAGTTTCATTTTCAAAATTATAATTATGTGTTTTATTTTTAATTAATTGTTGTTTTTTGTTTTGTTTCAAAAAAAATACTTCCGGCCAAGTTTCTTGTGGCGCATTTTTCTTGGCAATTATAGTCTTCCCGAAAGCGCCGGTAGTATAAAAAAACCCTTTGCGGCCTACTTGCATATATACGTTTTGATGTTGTTTTTTTTTTGTTCAACAGTAGACGCCTTCAGGATGACAACGAGCATATTTTGAATCCCACTGTCTGGCAAAGAACTTCGTTGTTTCTGCTATCTCATATTGTCGTAGTGGTAAACCTCTCGTCGTATGCGGGGTTTGCACGACGTGCACCTGAGCAATGAGGTCTCTCGCGCGTCCCGCGTCCATCTGGTTGACGCGTTTGTTCTTGAGATGGTGAGGCGTGTCGCGGCGGTGGAGGCGGCCGCCCGCGCCGGCCGCCGCGTCGGGCTCTCGCACCCCCGCGCGCCACGCGACGCGACGCGTCCCCGTCTAACCATAACACTTTCTTAACAAGCGCCAGCTTTATAGCCAGGAGCGGTCACATGGTAAAATTTTAGTTGTTATACGCAAATAAAAAAATGAAACTTATTTATTGTAAAATAAAATTAACTAAATAACAAAATCAATCCTCCTCTTTTCGTCTTTTGTCGCAGAAATTAATAAATGAGTATAGAAAAATATTTACTGTTTTTTTAGACCCATATTCTAGACCCAGACCCGGGAGCACAGGGGGGTCAAGACGAGTGCCCTCCTGGATCTGCCCTTGTTTCTTACGCGCTTATTAGCTTCACCTGTAACTAACTAGGCATCTATGGATGTAACGGGATCTTGGAACCTGATTTTGACCCATTCCCTATTCTAGTATTGACGAGAAACTTTGATGACTTTTTCTGATGGTAGAGCCGGAAGCTAGGCGCTTTAACTCCAATGCAGAACAATGTAACCTAGCCATGTTTGGGCTAGTTGAGTAGTCTCAGGATGTTATTTGACAAACAAGCTGCAGCGATTGCGTTAAGGTATCATCTGATGGACGTGATCGTTGTCGTCTGCGACAAACAACTGTAATAGGTATCTATTCTGCGATTTCTGCCAATCATTAAGTGAAAAACTAGCCTTTACTCCGAGTACTGCCTTTTAGCAACGTAACGCTTGGCAACCTGTTTCATTTCGCAACTTTTCATTTCGCAAACTCTAAAACTGTAAATATTTCAGGATTTATTTCAGGGCCATCGTGTAAAACCTTTTAGGTTAGGTTAGGTTACTTTTATAAAAATCCTGAAATATTTACAGTTTCACAAATATTAAACAGTTGGGAAATGAAAAGTTGCGAAATGAAATAGGTTGCCAAACGTTATTCGCCGAAACATTAGTAAACCCTTTACTCACGGTTCCGGTCAGGTGACCTACCTATTAGGTCTAGCAATTCGTTAAAGTTTTAGGTCCTTCTCTCTTTTTCTCTCTCTCTTATGTCTCTAGACTGCTAAGTCGAACATCGCAGTCAAGATTTCCAGACTTTACATTCGTACACCCCAGTCCCATGAGAATATCGAAAAAGTCCTACCTAGCCTACATATATGTTATTCCCGAGACACAGCTATCTACATACCTAATTTAATTCAAATCCTCCTAGCTGTTTGTAGGTGAAAAAGTGACAAACACACTGACATAAACATACACACACACACACTCGCAAACTTTCGTATTTATAATAGGAGGATTGCCTGTGCAAGAGCACTATCCTCAGGTTTTTATAAAAAAATATGTTAAGCAAGTCTTACTATTTATTGTACAAACGTGTGCTCGTCAGTATATATCATATAATATTCGGAGACAACCTAGCCCCTCCGTAACCTCTCACACGACATAACATGATACATTTTTCTGTACACGCGTCCGAGCACGAGTGTCATTACAGTAATTTATTCTCTTTGATAATTTAAACCTATTCATGCCGTTCAAATAGACCTAAAGTCAACAAATGAATGACACGCGTACTTAGTTAGGTTTGCATAGAAATATCACACAACACCACCTTGTTATTTCCTTCCCAAATAATGTTTTGAAAAGATAGAACGAAATAGAAATAATTTAACTTCCCGGTTTTAATATTACCCTGGATTAGTAACTAAAACTTTAAGAACTCTACACCGTGTCTGTCATTAGATAGAACGCTTAGACAAAAAAATATTTACTTATGACGATTACATTATTCATACTTCTGTAGCTCAATACATAACGATTGGGAAATCAAAAAAGTGTATAAGCGCTCTCTCTCTCTAATGAATATTAGTTTGTTAAACCAGACAAATCTAAGTTGTTTTAATTCTACTCAAGTTGTATTTAATAAAAATTAGAGTAGCTACAAGTACTGGCCACTAGAGCACGTTGATTGTATTCGCTAACACTCATTGCGTCCTTTTCGATAGAACCAATATAAAAAGAGACGCAATGAATGCAAGCAAAAAAACTGCGTGCTAGCTAACTCCCCAGGTTGTCTTTGAAATTACTGCTGTGACATTTTAACTGACTGTAGAATGGAGCCATAAATTACTTTAAATAATAGAAGATTGTTGGTTACCTCAAGTTCATCGGAGTCATCGTTCTCTCCCTCTGACGATTCGTGACCGTCGGGGACCATTTCATTGTCACTTTCTTCCTCTTTTGAAAGTACCGCAGCAGCTGGCGTATGCGGCGGCTGTTAACAATTATTATTATTTAAGTACATAATTTAATATATAAGGACTCATTTTTTATTAACTACTAGGAAAAGTATGTAATTGACATAAGAAATAATTACAATGGTGGAGTCGTAATCGTAAGCCATAATAATCCCTTAGTTTTATCCCTAGACAGTTTTTAACATTCCAATATATTATATATACAGGGTGAATATAAAAGAAGAAACTGACTGACTGACTTATAGATAAACGCACAGCCCAAACCGCTGGGCCTAGAAACTTGAAATTTGGTACAGGGGTTCTTTTTATGATGTATGTGAGCAGTAAGAATGGATTTTTAGAAATTCATCCCCTAAGGGGGTGAAATGGGGGGGGGGTGAAATTTATATGGAATTTTCTCATTTCAGGACTTAGAAGTATAGGTGTATAAGTTCTCGATTACAATTAAAAATTATGTATCTAGGTGAAATGTATAAAATACCCCCTAAAGGGGTAAAAAGGGGGGGAAGGGGGTAAAGTTTGTATGGAATTTTTCTCATTTCTGGACTTAGAAGTATGAGTTCTCGATTACAATAAAAAATTATCTGTGTAAGTGAAATGGATAAAATTCCCCCCTAAAGGGGTAAAATGGGAGGGTAAAGTTTGTATGGAACGTTTCTCATTTCTGGACTTAGAGGTATGAAAATATGAGTTCTCGATTACAATTAAAAATTATCTGTGTAAGTGAAATGGATAAAATTACCCCTAAAGGGGTAAAATGGAGGGTAAAGTTTGTATGGAAATTTTCTAATTTCTGGACTTAGCATTATGAAAATTGGTATACTTATAGGGTCCTGATTAAAAATAAAAATGATCTGCGTAGGCAAAGGTAAAGAAAGAAGAAGTAGACTTATTATGGGGGAGTTTCTATGAGACTTCCTTATTTCTAGACTATAAAATGTTCCGTATGGTGTTGGTGACTTCAATAGGGGAGGGGGTTTTTCATTCAAAATGTACACATAAAATGTGGAAATTAAATTGATATTTAAAATGAAGTGTGAAATAAATTTGCAAATAATTATGCAGTAGGTACCTAACTTAAAAATTACGCATCGGGTTGTGCATAATAAAATCAATAATATTAATATAAGCGTTATTTTTGTGTGATTATCCGTTCTTATTTATCTTTTACCTAATTTGCAAAATATTATGTACAGTGCAATTTCGATTATATACTTCGGGTTCTAGAGTAAGATTCGGTTCTCGCCGGAAGCACACGAGATAATTAATTTACTCTCGTGCTTTGCATAAAACTTTTCATAAACTAGCTTAAAAACTGGTAAAAAATGTTGTTTATAGCGAAGCTACGAACAAATTATTTGTTCGTAGTAGCGAAGTACTTTAGTAAACTGTTACCTATTGTTTACGGCAGTACTTCGCTATGCACACAGATAAAAATGTCACAATTATAACGGGGGATAATTAAAACATATGCCCTGATAACTAAAGTACACGCGGCCGGAGTCGCGGGCAAAAGGTAGTATTACTATAAGGTATATCAATAGAATTTATAAAAAGTGTAAACAAACCGATATCATAAAAATTCTTGTATAAACACCCACTGGATCGAATTAATAACACATTTAACTACAATTTGTGACTCTTAACTAAACGTCATTTTTTTTATACATACCTTAAAATTAATAATGTCAAAAACATTAAATTAAAAAAATCATAAAACCCGACTGCCTTAAAAACTAAAAAGAGGAAAATAAGTCTAGTGGTCTAGAACTCGGTCAAGTAGCTCATTTAAAGTTTAACAGTCGGGACCCATTACCAAAATTTTTTGAGCTGGTCACGATTCCGCCATATTGAAATATTACATATCCTATGTCACTCCGACGGTTATGACGAATCCAATGATACCTCATATGTTAATATCCGACCAGCCGTTTAGGCTGCAGCGAGGACCAAAGAAATGGACATACACACATACATACGCTCGAAAAACATAACCCTCCTTCGGGCAGTCGGGTAAAAAATAGTTACTGCTTTTATAATTGAATAAATGTCTTTGGAATTAAGTCAAGTATTGTAAATCATAAAATAGACAAAAATACTTTGATCTCAATTAATAAATTAATCGATTTACTGAACCGAATAAATATTTTTTAAATAGGTTCTAGGTTTTCACATCACTAAATGTCTGTCGTCGGGTTAATGGCGTCTTTGTTTATACTTTTCATAAATTGGATTGAAATATCAAAGAGCGATATACCGTACACATTACTACTTAATTTGTCTAGAGAATGAGTATCCCAAGACTTTATTAATGTGTGTAGTACAGGTACATATTTTTAAAGTAACAGGTTAAATTATTTTTATTGTACTGTATTCATGAGCCATTTATTTTTAAGATTAAAAAAATGTGAAACGAGGGAAAAACTGGTATGGTACAGTCAAGGAATTTAATTCATAGGCCACCATGGAACCTTTTCAAAGGAAAAGTCATTACGACTTTCCTTGTTAATTGATGCGATGTCACTATGACGTTTACTGTGAAATGGTTCCATGGTGGCCTATGAATTAAACTCCTTGACCGTACAAAGATAAGAAGACAGGTGTAAATGATTGTGTCAAAATTTAATGTCTGAGGAGATTTATCTACAATCCTATATCATTCATTACATATTTACTTTTGTTATTGTGATTTAAATATAAATACAGGAAATAAATAATTGATATGTATTTGTTATCAACAATAAAAAAAGTCTTGACTGACGTAAGTCATCATATCATCAACTCCAGCTCTTGGACTTAGAAAACTGCTATTTTGCTCAAATTCCCACAGATAGTAATATTCTACAAGACGGGCGAAACCGCGGGTGTAAATTAATTCTACTAAAATTATATATGCGAAAGCTCACGAGTTTGCCTGCGCGTTTGTTACTCCTTCGCGTTAAAACGGTTGCATGTACAGATAGTTTGAACGTCTGGAATAACACTTAAGACTACTTTCTATCCCGATATTACCACGAGATCGGGATTAAATCCTAACATTTTAACCGCCAGGACTAGAGATATTTGGCGTGGGGTTTTTTTTTTGCAACGTTTATGAAATACACGGTGTTATTTTTGGGGAATTCCCACGAGTTTTTTGCGAAATCCGGAAATTTTGAGTCTCGAGATTACCCGTGTGGTGTTGGGTTAGAATTACACCTCTCCGTTTCTTCCGCGGATGTCGTAAGAGGCGACAAAGGATATAGGTTAAGGTATACCGTAGGCGACAGGCTAGCAACCTGTCACTACCGTACCGTTTTTTTTTAATTTAAAAATCATAAAAAACCTTGCGAAATAAATGAAATACAAGAGAACTTACTTCGATCACTTCCATAGGTGTGGGCACGGCTTCGACAGGCGACAATGGTAGCCCGTTGGTGGTCGGAGCTTGCACTTTTGGCAGTTCCGCCGTCTGAACGACGGCTTCAGGCGAACGCCCCGCGAGTAGTTTGTGTGCCTTCGCTTTAAGATCCTTAGGGTGAGGTGTGTTTTGTCGAACGAACGGCGTCTGCAAAACGGGATATTCATTCAGTTATCAGTATAAATAAATGCATTCGCACGAGCTTCGAGGTTAACAGTCTGCAGTTATAGTGACTTGAACACAGAGGTTAAGTGGTCGGGACCAATTGAATGGAAGCATACGTGCTTAGGTTTGATTTATGAATGAATTCATTCACAGGCACACCTAAGGGCATACACGATTCCTTTCCGTAATTCTCGAGTAAATGGACTCAGGTTATTCGGAGCTCGCACGGTAGGCGGTAATGATATGTTTGCAAAATAAGAAATTATGTGATACAAAAAAACAACTTCAGTAAAATAACATGCACATGCATCATATGAAGCAATAAAAGTATAGCAAATTAAATTATTTCAAAACATTCCATAATTATAATGCCATATTAAATTTAAATAGACCAAATTGAAGTACCTACATAAAGACTTCAGTTAATTTTAATAGATTCTTTAACTTGTCCCATTTTCAAAATTTGGTGTTAAAAATCAAATATTAACTGACATCTTTTAGCACAGACGAAAGACAGTTTTATTAAGTTTTGACTCTGTTATTTTTTTCGTAGAATTTATACAAACAAAAACCTTGTACAACTGGCCGGTGTGGTAAATTAAAGACGTGTTTGAATATGAGAAGGTACGCTGACAGTGCTCCTAAATATTATAATTGACACTTAACCTATTACGCCGCGTAATGTAATAATAAGAGCGGAGGCGGAGTGAATTGCCGTAAATGATATCATACCGCATCTTTCTTTAGCGGCACTACGACGTATCTCGTCTACTGATACCAGCTAATCTACACTAAGTGCAGTTTAATTAGTGAGGTGTTACTTATATTAAAAACTACAACTGAATAGTGTTACTATTTTTGCACAGGTGATGTAACTTATAACTTGTTATTGGCCAATTCCAGCAAGTATTGAAATGACGCTTGGGTAAATCCTTCATCTGGTGAGTAGTTAGCTAAAGCTAGGAAGAATAAGGATTGTTAAAGGGTCATTTCACGTGATGTAAATATGTAGTTGCATCTTTAAAATAAACACGACATTTATCTATTGCGTTAGTCTACTCACAGCGAAAATAAAAACTAATCTCTAATAAATTTTAAACGTGATAACATTAAATTACGAGAGGCTTGAGGCGGTAAGCGCATTCAGACAATTAAGAGTGCATTCACAATATTGTAATTGTATTACACTATAATAAGACATGTTTCCCCTTATTTTAAAATATTCGTTAGTAGCTACTGGTATAATATAAGTACATAAGTTTTTTTTTTTTTTTTTCAGTAAAAGCTGTGTTGACTAGGTGACAATGTCACCTCCACATTTTTAGCATTGGCTACAATTGTGAAAAAAAGAGAAAGACGGGTGTGTCATAGATTAGCATGCTTGGATTAAGGTTAAGGCGTCTGTAACGTCACCGCCACTTTGTGCCGTGATCGCAAACACAGGGTAGCCGATATTAGGTCAAGTGGAGGATAAATTAGAGTACCTTCTAGACATTTCTTACCCCTATATGCAATACCTAGGTATGCAATACCTTGAGGCTTCGGTTTGTAGTTTGACTCTATCAATTGCCTAGAAGTCACTCCGAATTCCGCTTTGATGCTTACTATACCAATGTATGGTCGACCAAAAAAGTGCTTTACCAATTTTAATGACAGTGTCTATTTCAGAAATAAAATAATAAGGCTGATTGTCAATGTCTCTACGTCGACATTGGCAAAATACCTACGTCTTGCTAAAACGGCAAGAGTGAATGCCATTAAAAAAAGGCTGATTGTCATTATATTGCCTTGAGTGAAAATAGGCTTTGACGTTTTAAGCGCTACAAATTACATTAAGCCTTAGGGTTATAAACCAATTTCTTGGCCGACTATACCCACTTAGGTGGTCTCTGTGGACGTATTTTTTTTAAAAGAAAACCCACGAAGTGACGTTACAGACACCACCAGCTTAAACCGAGTGATCAAGACCTAATGCATAAATGCATAGGCTATTGAATAATATTTTTAATAAGGGTGAAAATTGATGCTCCCATGCAATTGCTAGAAAGTACTTCTGGTAGGAAGGTACTTAAATAATGGTACACCAACCAATCACTTGATAAAGTAACAAGCAGCCAGTCAAATCTATCTTTCATTGGTTCGCCTGAGACCAGAAATGCAGTAGACTGTTTTGACTGGTGATTCACCGAATCACGTGATTGAATTTATTTGCACCTATCAAAGAAATAAAATATAAAAGGTCTAACAGGTTCTCATGAAACTTTTTTTATAGATTGAAGGAGGACTTTCATAGCAAAATTAGAGTGAATAAAAAGGTTTGTATCGTTGTGAATGCACTCTGCGTGACGCTTTGCCGCGTACCTCCGCCAGGTTAGTTATGGAGGAGGATAGTCGTTGCAGCGAGGTTCGGCGCTGAGTGGTCACTAGCTTGCGGACTATATTAATAGGCCTTCGCAGGCTTTGCATGGCCTGTGGTGTGAAGAAATAGTCCAAAGTGGTCGCGTCTTCGCTGTCTTCCTGAATCGATGGAACCTTAAAACGAAACATTGCCTTGTCTACGAAAGTACACCGCTTGATCAATTACTCGACCTTAGTTCTTAATTAGTTTCCATTACAAGTTCACGAGTACAATAAATTGAATGTAATTATAATTAGGTATTATATTATGTGCTTGTAATAATTTTGTTAATAAAATTTTTAAAGCAAAGAAATAAAAACATTCATTTCGGCTTTTATATTTATTTCGCAGTTATATTCCTAATTACCTAAAAAATATCCTTCTGAACAGCTTATTCTTTTCTAAGAATTAATGCCAATAAAACTTTCAAAACTACCTTTTTAGGTCCTGAACAGATAAGTATCAAAACAAGTTACACATTATTCTAAACAGATTTCAATCCTATCTCCCAAAAATGACGTATCTCACA
The DNA here is from genome assembly GCF_025370935.1 of Choristoneura fumiferana. Taxonomy (NCBI): domain Eukaryota; kingdom Metazoa; phylum Arthropoda; class Insecta; order Lepidoptera; family Tortricidae; genus Choristoneura; species Choristoneura fumiferana. The sequence goes on from NC_133484.1 coordinate 10,485,116, forward strand.
TGATAAAGAGAGAAAACAAATGTAAAACACAGAAAAAGTAATAAGTTAATGCTTCATTTGATTTGAGATAGTACGTAATATTTTATGCTAATTTATCAATTCATGTGTGATACAAGTATAATACCACTATTAGTGTTGGTATTGTTTAAAAGCTATTGTGTCATCCGAGTAGATAAATTAAATTGCCACAAATAAACTAATTCACGGAACACAGATAAAAGATGAAACAAAGTAAATGTGTTTTCCTCAAAACATGAAAATTCTAAGGATTTCAACTATTTAGCGGTTCTTCTCAATCTCCTCATTATCTGCTATTACCAATGAACTTAATTTATAATTAAACGAGATACTATTGGAAGTTCTTGATTTTGAGAAATATATATATTTCTAAAAACAATCATCAATTCATGAAAGAACATCAGATTATAAATACGTGCGACACCGGCAGCCAGCCTAATATAGTACTTTGTATATACATTTAGAATTTCGTCTGTCAATATTATATAAGGTAACAATCATATTCATACCTTAGACATACAAAATAAAACAGATTAAAAATAAAATAAAATTTATTGCACATATAATATAAATATTAAATATAATCGGCTCCAATTTATATAATACTGCAAAATTAAATGAAGAGTAAAAAAAAAAATTCCACAACCTTTCTATAAAATTACAATGTAAAAGCACATATTTATCAAAATATTAACATAATCTTAACACCTTCAACTCCATGCATATAAGTTTAATAAAACCCTAACCTAAGTGAGATGAGAATACACAACCAGAATTATATTGCTGACCTATTCTAAAGCTACAAGTAATGAGCTTATTGCTACATAAGCCCTGTGCCTGGTACATCTTTGGGAAACATTCCTTCGGAACCAAGAACGCCAGTCTCCGCATTTGCTTCTAATCGTGACGCCTACATTGTGGAAGCATTTAGGCGGATCATAGCGTATCGTCTTGTAAGCGTGCGTGGTGAAGCTTCGAGAGAATACTGGACGAGATTTACGTGTAAACCAACCCCCCACCTTACTCGAGTTACAACACCAAATGCTCACCTCTTTCGCTTCGGAGACGTCGTCTGTGAATTTGACGGAGTGCGTGCGGGAAGCTTCTTTCTCTTCCCAATCTTCACTGTCGGAGTCCCGATCACGGATGCTCGTATCTGTTGGAACAATAATCATTACTTTTTGTGATTCAAGTATTACGTGAACACACCGTACTTAGTAGAATTTAGACAAGTAACAGATATTTTTGACAAACACTAAGGGGCTGTTTCACCATCCACTGATTAGCGTTATCCGACGGTTAAATGTGATGCCGTCTCCGTCTATTCGAACAAAACAAATAGAGACGGCATCACACCTAACCGCCAGTTAACACTAATCAATGGATGGTGAAACAGCCCCTAAGAGTCCTTTATTTGATGATCTTTAAATTAAAAAACATAACGGCATACATGTTAATTCATCAATCAGAAACTCCCATTTAAAGAATGCTTTTCACCATGATTAAGTTGCTCAACTAATTTTAGTATGAGACTATCATTATAATCATCAGCCAATTGAGAGCGCAGGCAAAAGTACTTCAAAATCATAGACATCATGGTAGGTTTAGAAACAATCTGTAAGTGGAAGTCAATGACTACACCAACATGCTTTACATACAAGTGGCTTTTGAAGACTTTACAAAGAATATTTAAATGTATGAGTACAAATAAAAGAGTTCCTTCTGATATTCTAGCAGCACCAACAAAAACCACTATGTGTAAGCGCTTGCACAATAAAAGCACACTTACCTTGCTTGCTTACATCAACAAAACAACATTGAAAGCGTAAAGGAACGGAAATCGCTTTTAAGTGTTTTAAAACTAAGATTTGACGCTTACACTAATTTGTGTGAAGAATAAGAAGTGCTGTGCCAGTGCAAACATCTATAAATATTTCGTACTTTTGTGCATTCAATAAAGAAGTTAGATTAAAGCGGTATATTCGTAAATTAAAGTAAAACATCCTATCTTTTGTCCTGGCGGTGGTGCTAAATCTATTTGTACATTTATTAGTACACAGGTTTATTTTACGTGGTAGTTTAGAAATATATGATGAACCTCACCTCTGACTGCGTCAAGCTCTTGGGACTGTGAATTAAATCTGTGATTCCTGTACCAGTGTCCACTGCCGACTTCTGATGTGTGATCCAGCTCTATTTATGGTGTGACAAGTGTCAAAGGACATTTAGTATTTACACAGCAAAAACGAAACACAACACAGTTTCAGTGGCAATTTACTTTTTAAAAGACTGCAAAAGCAGTAGGTACGAGTATTTCATTCTAAACGGATAAATTAATATCGGTTATTACATTTTACTTTAACTTTAGTTTGGTAACAATTTGTCAAACATAAATAAAATTATTCAAATTATGTTTAAACTTGATATGAAAAAGGAAATTGCCACTGACACTTGCAGAATTAAATAAAAGCACAAAAAGCATATGCAAACACATTTACACATATGCTCACCCACGCATTAAATCACCATACAGAAAATAACTCCAGAATGAAATGCATTGCCTCATTAAATTTATGAGTTTTGGATTGTATTATTACCACCAAGATGATTAATTTATTGGTAATTTAGAGGCTAGTTATTATTTGATTACCAGAATCAAACTAGCCAGTTCATAACTAGCGAGACTATGTTAGGAGTGAAAAAACTTGCTAAAAAGGGTCATAGGTTAAGTGTGCATAAGGCGCATTTTATAAGAAAAAACTTAAAGCAATAATATAATTGTAATAAAAATATGTATTTAAATAATGCGCATTAATCACACGTTTAAATCTTAACTCTAAACCACAGCACTTAAATAGCGTGCACTAAAATCGTGATGAAAGCAGTGCTTTATAAAGGAAAACGATAGCTACTAAAACAATAAATAAAATACAAAAGTGTAGCAGAATGAGATACTTAACACCGAAAGCATTATAACACTTTATTGAATTTTATCATTTTACTAATTTTAGACTCGTGTAGACTAAAAATCAACCGAGAAGCGACCCTAACGGAGATTTTTAGGGTTCCGTAGTCAACTAGGAACCCTTATAGTTACGCCGTGTCTGTCCGTCTGTCTGTCTGTCCGCGGGTAAACTCAGAGACACACACATACACAGAGTTACTAGAAAGCTGTATTGTGGCATGAATATACGACATATCAGTCACGCCGACAAAGTAGTACAATAAAGTAAAAAAAAATTTTAGGGTACCTCCCATTTAAAGTGGGGGTGATTTTTTTTTCCAACTAACGCTTTAGTGTGGGGTATCGTTGGATAGGTCTTTTAAACCATTGGGGGGGCTGGTTTTTCTATTCAGGGGTCTGTGTGTGAAATATTCAACTTTAAAGTGCAAATTTTCATTAAAATTGAGCTAAACTTGGAAGATTCCGTACACAATACGAAATCCTTAGAAAAATATTATTTGATTTTTTCATAATGGCTACGGAACCCTATCCTCGGGCGTGTCCGACACGATGTTGGCTGGTTTTTATATTCTCTTATACTTAGTTTCCCCATCTTCACGAAACTTAAAAAGCCTTAAAAATCTGTTGACCCAAAAAAACATGAATTTTGATTGATTTACAAAAATATCACAGATTATGGTCATTGAAATCATTATCATAATTATACTGACTTTGATAAGAAAAATTATATCAGACCTCTTCTGATATACACCTTACCAAATAAAAAAAGAATTATCGAAATAAGTTCACAGGGGCCGAATATATTAAAAATTAAAACAAAAAAAAACAGAGTAGAATTAAGGACCTCCTTTTTTCGTGAATTCAGATAAAAGCATGTACTCGTAAACAGCATTACTTTAGTACGCGGTTTAGAAGGTCTATGATATAATAACATTGCTACTAATGACACACTAAATAATTCTCGTCTCTGACGACGGAACTAAAAATACAGTAAATCTAATAAAAAAATCTTAAAGATGTAACTAAAATGAGAAAGCGATGTCGTGATTTAAAAGAACTAATTGGTATTACGTTACTGCAAGTGAAATCTACCAAACAATTTTGCAGACGATTACGTTTTGTATTTGAGCGTAGTTGACAGTAGCGAAACGGATATCAATTATCTCAATTTCACGGGAATCTGTTAGGTCGTAATAAATAAACATATAGGTATTCGTACCTGGTTGCTGGGTATAACTAAGTTGTGGTAGTAAAAAGCAAGTGAGGACTTTCTCCCCGGTCGCTTCATCATTATCAGTCTGGAAGGTAAGGAGCGGCTGAGCTTGATTCTCCGACAGCCACACTGCTTTCAACTCTAAATTCACTAGATCATATGGTAAGTACTGCAACCTGAAAAACGAAATGGTGTTATTTTAATATCTTCTTGTAATCTACATACGAAATACAAACAATAAATATAATACTGATAATGATTAAAATTATCTTACCTGTTCCCACTAACGTCCAACACATGTAACGATTTGCAATTGCCTAATTCGTTAGGTAACCTCGTTAATTTGTTGTCTCTTAAACTTAAAACGCCTAATAAAGTCATATTGCCGATCTCTAGTGGTATCTCTGCTAAGGAGTTCCTATCTACATTCAGTACAGTTAATTCTTTAAGATTTCCCATAGACTTGGGCAATTCCGTTAAGAAATTTTCTGTTAATATAAGTTCTTGTAGATTTGTACACCTGAAACATAAAATAGAGAACAACGTATCAGCACCAGTTATAAATAGTTTAAGATAAATAAACGAACAAAATGGAATATCTTAAGGTAAACATTATACCTACTAACCTTCCTACATTTTCATTTAACGTATGTAATCTATTTTGGTCCAATTTTAGTATAGCTAACTTGGATAGCTCTCCGGTACCGTCTGGTATCGTTTCGAGCATATTTTGTGACAGATGCAAGTCTGTAAGAGAACAGAGCCCACCAATTGCCTCTGGAAGCTTTTCTAGTTTATTTTCGCTGACATCCAGACAAATGAGCGCTTTTAAGTTTCCAATTTCTGGCGGCAAATACTGCAGTTTATTATGGTCCAACCATAGTTCTTCCAGCGCAGGCAACTCTCCGATAAACCCTGGCTGCAAAGTCACCAAAAACATATGTCAATTTATCATGCCGGTTGCGGTGAAGACAGCGGGGCCCTGGTGTTCGAAGGCCCGTGATTTGTTTAGAGACTTGGGTCGTCGCCTCAAGAGACAGGGGGTGCTATCCTCGGTCTGGATCGTGGCTGGTTCAACGGGTGTCCATTGCGGTACAGAGGGACAATGCAGCCAGTATAATGGGGACTTTTGAACCGGGCACAATGCAGGGGGGGTTTTTTAGGTTAGCTTATTATTATTTTATTCTTTTTAATTATATAAATTTTGTTAATTTAATGACAGTGTTTAGTTTAATTTTATTTTATCAATTGATATAATTTTAATTTTGTAATTTGACGTGTGTATTTTTTCTACTATAAAATAATAACGCGGTATTTAATTTATGATTAATTATGTTAGAGGTTGAAGGTTAGATTGGGGACAGCAAGTTCCTTACCAGTTCTTCAATTTCATTGTCTCCTAAATCTAGCCTCTCTAACTTGTTTAGGTTCTTCAATGACTCGGGCAGTGATTTCAGCAGATTTTCTCTCAATTCCAGTGATTGCAGGGAGATCAAACTGAAAATGTAAAGAAACGAAATAAAATGTCGTGTCACGCTATCCTATTTCTCTTATCTATTCGCCTGTATATTTTCAATGTTAAACCGATTCAATGTCTGTCGGCTCATTATCATAATTTATATGACATAATAGTTTGATGAGACCAGTCAGCGATGTGGAAACACAATGGAATCACTGTGGCATTAGGTGTCGTTAGTCCCCCACCGTGCTGCACCGGTATTTACGGTCTCGCTACGTAAAAAAAATGGTTTGAGTTGATAAATCACGTACACTGAAAATAGTAAGCGTAAGCTGTGCTACGGCAGTGGTTAAAGTTAGGTTGCAGAAATAAACACTAAATGAAGTTGGTAGATCGAGATTGGTAGGTATGTTATATAGGTAGGTATAACCAAAACATATTATGACAGCAAAATGTGTAAACTATACGGCACAAAATAAATTTCTCGTAAATAGAGCGCATGACAAATTGTGACTGGCACTCGCAAATTTTTCCCCATTATTTACCCGGTCTGGCTAGTCTGTGGTTTGACCTTTTCATATACAACATTCATAAACATTTCAGAATAAACAGAATCACAGCACAGAAAGATAACGATTTTATGAAATCGTTTTCGGGAGATCAGATGAATTAGACATTTCGGTGGAATCTTTATTGACGTAAATTTTATTACACGTCACATTAACAAACCTAACTAATCAAGTAATTTTGTAATTTGTTTGTTAAATGGAGTGCCGAGTTTTAATTAAATTCATGAACGAATTGGCGCGACTAACAATAAACGTACACATTTATTTACATTGCGGCAGTTGTGGTAACAATGGGACGCGCATAATTACATTTGTAAGAAGTAATTGAATTAAATAACTATCTTACGCCAAAGCAAAAGTGCTAGATGATTATTTGGTCGTAGGTAACCTACGTCGCGCAAACCCTTCAACAGCAGCGCCATTAGGTAAATATAAACCAGTTAGACGACTTGTTAAAATAAAATCTTGCAGCATAACACGGGGAAGTTAAATACCTTATACCTGTACTTAGAAACGTGTTTTACGAACGTGAAATAAGTAGTTAGCAGTATCGTGTAGCGAATCGCGAAAACAATACCTTACTGATAAGAGGCGCTAAACGTATTTCTAGGTCTGCGGGAGCGATGCAAGTAGGTCGACGACATAAAAACGGGTCTTAATAACAGGATGAATTTTAAACAACACTAAATTTAATACGAATGGGAGCTACCTAGGTATTATAAGAAATTTCATTTTAACAACATTTCACCAAATACTTAACCAATCAACATTTCCAATGGGTTTGTGCCAGCACAATAATGTACCTAGAGTTTTCAAGTTAATGCGTAAAGGAAAACAGAAAGCTTTTCACGTCTTTATTGATTTGCTGGAAATATAATATTTCGAGAGCATAAGCAGAAAGGTGGAAAATTTCCCTATTCCATTTATTTGTATTTTCTATTTGAACGGATTCCTCCGCCATCGTGAAGAGTAGGTACATATTGTATTCTAATATCATTGCGTAATTTTATGCGTGTAACAAGTGTTTACCGTGTGATAATACTCGTCCGTACGCTTAATATTTAGGACCTTGAGACCGCATTCCTAGGCAGATGTCAAAGTATGTACCACCTTCGCTATCCATGCCGCAAGTACGACAACCTGGCAATGAATCATCTAACGACGTCATGGCAATGCGCTTCTATTCTACATTAACACTTAAACATAATTCTAAATCATTACAAACTCGCAGCAATTTCAGATTTTATAAGACTTGCGAGACTAATTAATGCAAACAAAAACCGTTTTCGATTTCCAATTAACACCGTGTATTTTTTTAATACATATCTAATTTCGTGCAACTGACTGACGTCAAATCTTTACAAAAATAAACGATTTTATATACGTTTAACCAAACCGCAATGGCCACGCAAGAATGGTTTATTGACGTTTGAAAACTAGGTTTATTGGATTCATAATAAAACCGACTTTAAACTTAAATAAGACGGCGTAATTTGTCTATTAAATCGTTACCGAAGACATTTATTAGGGCGTAATAAAAAGCAACTGGTTAGTGACGTGCATGACAATTAAACGATGGGGTTTTGTTACAGGATGGATAGCGTGTAATATCGTAGTTGCAGGCAGAAAACACGCTTGATAATGAGTAGTCTGACACACCCTACGATTAAAGCATTCCATTAGTTGTTGTCAGTGTTTCCGAAGAGACCTTGTTCACTTCACGTCACGAAAGTAATCCTTCTTTAACAGCATTCGAAGCAAAGATAAGGAGAGATAAGTTAACCGAAACAACGGCACTGGTGTCTTGGTTATAATGCGTAAATACTCGGGATTTCTTACAACTAATACTTTCAAAGTTAAGGAATTCACCGAATATTGTATTAAGCTTTTCTAAAACAAAGGATAATTCTTAAAATACTTATTATCTGGCTGGGCAATTTGAACAAGCAAATCAAGTTAGCCTCTCAGGCACATTAAGTTTCTCCTTATCATTTTCAGTACAGACTCAGATTTCACGAAATAAGCTAAGGGTGAAAAGTTCACTGCTAAGCTAATTATTTTAATTAGAAGTCTTGGATGGACTTAAATTCGGGTAGATGCTATTGCTATAATAAAAGGAATATAATAATGAGCTTAAAAACTTATTATTATTATCTGACTTTAAAAACATTGACTGCATTATATTTTTAAGGGTATCGATATTCTATCTTAACGATGTTATAACGGCGACAATTACATTGGATCGCATTCCCTGACACTGAAAACGAGGAAAACTTTACTGAGACTTGAGTATATACAGTAATTTAAAACAGTCTACCTAAAGTACCCTAATGTAACAAAGGCAAGTTTTGATACGGGTACCCACCCTACCCTTCAACATAGCTGAGTCGGACACATTGCTTTTCACAAATAAAGAGTGATGCCTGAAAGTTATTTGTCTGTGAATGTACGATATGAAACTATATTTTATCTATCTTGGCGTCATGTAGGAGCTTTGAATGAGGTCGTATACTTGTCGTCACTACGCTGGCTCAGATACCTTTTCAAGTCTGCTTTGAAGGACCCTTAACCTCTCGTTGCGGGTAGAAAACTTGCATAGTGTGTTATTTGTAAGTTCTGGCTTCTAGTAACATGTACACCAGTACCCAATCTGAATTCACACATATTTATCCACTTTTATACAAATATTATAAAGAGGAAAGATAGGTCCGTGCCGTGCTTGCTTCGGCAACGCACCCGCAGTCCTAATAATGCTGTAGGTGTCCATGGGCGGCGGTGATCACTTACCATCAGGTGACCCGCATGCTCGTTTTCCATCTATTTGATATTTAAAAAAAACCATCTCTTCCCGTGGGTGTCGCAAAAGCTACCCAAGGTCACCTGAAGTTAAAGTGAGCAGCAGCGCCAACTTTGTCAACTATTAACTCCGGACTCCAGCACTGGGGTGTGGAAGGCCAGGAGAAACCACTAAACTATTTTTCCAAGACAGTCATCATGAAGATTCACTACTGATCCTCTTACGACGTACGACCACGGCCACTCGTCGAAGAGCGTAGAGACTTAGAAAAAGGTAGATATAGGTGATACGTAGAATAACATTCTTATTGCTGTCAACCGCGACTGCCCGACATTGACGGTGACAGAAAACGTGAACGAACGGACAAGATCACCTTACATGCAAGATATAGTATTCGATTCTCATAATAAAGCAATACATATTTCTATGTAATTCTATAAATGAGTCACAAATTAGAAGCGAGTTGTGTTATGTGAAAGAAACAAGGGCAGTTAAATAAACTGCGTCAAAATATGGTGTTTTAATTGTTCCTATTGTGAAAAATGGAGCAGACTACTTTTGGTTGGATAAGCAAATGTAAAGAAATAAAGAGCACTGGCTTTAGTTCTTACACAAAAACTAGACTAAGATTGAGGCAAAAAAGAATTGAGTGATGCATGTAAAGCTACCGCTAGAAAGGATATGCCTTGTAACATGTGGACGAGACTCGGAGAAAACTATTAACAATTGATGAATCACACAAGAACGGAATGGTCATTCTTTATGCAACAATACGTGTTCAAGATACAAGCGAGATAATCGACATTCAATTGTAGTAACCATAGAGTTTGTGTCGGAGTCGTCTATCAAACCCTGCTCGACCGCTCCAAAACTTTCCAGTTCAAACTTTCGCTTTCGCTCACAACTGTATCTACGTACCTACTCTCATTTATCCATGATTCAAGCGCGATAATCACATACATACCCTGCCATAAATGCCTTAACCACACAATCGCTTTCACAATCTCCAATTATCTGATCACTTTTGATCTGTGCTTTACAGTTTTCGGTTTTGTTATTGAACGTACGAAAAACGTGTTGTAATTAATCGTCTGGAAGCCCAAATTTCGTATTTGTACACGCATGTCAGGAGTACTTTTTACTCAATCAGTAACGCCTGGTTTGCATTTACTTTGCGGAGGTCCAGCAGCATATATAGCAAACCACAAAAGTAGCTGACTAGCACATGTGGTAGCGGAGTACCAAGGTTGTAGTTCATAGTATTTCTCACCTGCCAAAGTCCGTGGGCAGACTGGTGAGCGACATGTCGTTGAGCCCGAGGACGGCAAGGGCTCGGAGTTGGCTGAAGCCGGCCGGCAGCCGCGGGATCGGGTTGCTGCTGAAATCTGCGATCTGCAGCGCCCGCAACTTCTTAATGTCTTCGGGAATGTCGGGGATATCTGTAAAAAAATAATTTTAAATAAGAGAAACAAAAAGCCATGTTAACCTAGTGGGTAGAATTGTGTGTTTGTGCCCGGGCTCGCATCTGTATGATTTTCGGAATTTATGTGGCAAATTACATTTGTAATTTTAACGTGGGCAGTCTAGTCTAGATTAGGCCCACATGGGAACCACAGCCCAGCCTTCTCAATCTGAAAGAAGGCATGTGGCCCAGCAGTGGGACGCAAATAAAAAGAAACAATGGACAGATGCAGGTTTCTGTAATTAATGCTCAGCTCCGAAAACCACATGTACCAATTAGGTGCTGTATATCACGAAACGATCTCTGCATCCGAAATGTTTTCGACTACAGTTAAGGCGTACGAAGGTTAACGTATTTGGTACATGGACAGTATGTATGTACAATTGTACACGAAACGTTGGTGTTGTTTTTTAATATAAAAGTTTATTTAAATAGCAAACCAAAAAGTTCCATATTTTTGACATTATTAAAATGAAAAATAGCTGCAAAAAGAATCTTATTTAAAATTAATGAAAATGATAAAAGATTAAGCTTCAGCACTGAAAAGAAATGTCCTAATAAATAATAAGTTAGAAAGATGGGTTTTGACGCTTTGTACGAGATTCGAAAAACGCCAGATTCGCGGAACGCCAGATTCCCATAATGCCAGATTTTTCAGATTCGCAGTATACCAGATTCGCATTCAGGTGATAGGACCTTGTGCAAATTCTACCCGGATTGCTACCACCAATTTGCTCGCTAATCCTGCCGTGAAGCAGCAGTGCTTGCACTGTTGTGTTTCGGCGTGGAGAGTAAGACAGCCGGTGAAATTACTGGCAAGTGAGGTATCCCATCTTAAGCTTCTAGGTTGGCAACGCGTCTGCAATACCCCTGGTGTTGCAGATGTTTATGGGCGGTGATGAACTCTTACGATCAGGTGACCCACTTGCTCGTTTGCCATCCAGTCAAACAAAAAAATAAAAAATTCGCGCGATGCTCTATTTCAGATTCGCAGAATACCAGATTCGCATAGTACCAGATTCGCAGAACGCCGGATTCGCACAATCATCAACCCGGCCTATAAACGTACCACTGCTGGGCACAGGCCTCCTCTTGGAACGATGTTTTCCTATATATACTTATTTGATATTTACCACGAGCTTTACGGTGAAGGAAAACATCGTGAGGAAACCTGCACCAACTTGCGAAGCAATTCAATGGTGTGTGTGAAGTTCCCAATCCACACTGGGCCCGCGTGAGAACTACGGCCCTAGCACTCTCATTTCGAGAGGAGGCATGTTCCTAGCAGTGGTACGTTTATAGGCCGGGTTGATGATTGTGCGAATCTGGCATTCTGCGAATCTGGCGTTCTGCGAATCTGGCGTTCTGCGAATCTGGTACTATGCGAATTTGGCATTCTGCGAATCTGAAATCGGGCATCGTGCGAATCTGGCATTCTGCGAATCTGGTATACTGCGAATCTGAAAATCTGGCATTATGCGAATCTGGCGTTCCACGAGTCTGGCATTTTTCGAATCTGGTACAAAGCGTCAAAACCAAAGATGATTCCAAATTTTGGAGTCAGGAATGTAACATAGCCCAATAAAGCTTTAATTATCAAAATCAAACTATTTGGTGTTATCAGAAATTACTAAGTATACGTTTCGTTGTTCATAGACATAAATTGGCTTCAATTGAAGACAAAGATGTAAATAAAACTATTGGACATCACGTGCCATACCAATATAATTTTAAATCACGACTGTAGTGCATGTCAGGCTGTTAAGTTTACCATTGAGAAGTTCTAGAGTTACTGCAGTGAAACAATAGCCGTAGAGGAAACTTCGTACAACAGGTCCGCTTATCAAGATAGCTGCAGGTTATGTTAGTTAACGCTGTGCTGAGTAAGCTAATTGCCTGCGGGATTCATTTGTGCACCGCGAGTTCTAATCTTACTGTAAAGTCAGGTGCACAAAGACGTGCTAGGTACCTGGGTAGAATGGGATTAGTAATTAATAAAAAAACCGGCCAAGTGTGAGTCTGACTCGTGATCGTGGGTTCCATACAAATTTTAGATACGTCAAAAATACACTTCCAATGGCCGTATCTTTATCCAGTGTTAGCAAAGCTTCTTCTAAGCAAAAACTACGAAGCACACAGTCATTTTAACCGACTTCAAAAGATACCAGCTATTGGCACAGTGACGAGCACTCGTACGTTTTACCTTACATAGGTAATTGTTAGTAAAACATACATAATACAACATTATCATTAAATTGCGAGTTTATAGGTCAATGGGAATGGATAAAGCTCCGTTTGAATTCGACCCTTTGAGCACGTAACCCTAAAAACACGATTTACTCTACGTTGTTGGTGGCATCGCATTTCCTGAACTGCATGTTCCAACAGTAAATTAACTATAACAGAGCAGCTCTATTAAATTAAATTAGATACACAAAATAAACATCAGAACGAGGCAGGATTATAGCTATGCAATTCGAGACTGGTTTGATACCTAATTTCACGATAACGGTATAGTCCGCCCCGGTTTCCGGTTTACGGGTTGACATTCCAACAGGCGTGTCTTCATCAATAATTTGTCAAGCAGACCGGAGCGGAGGGCGTAATCCATGGGCAAATACAATGAAGCCGACTGAATTAAAACTTCCAATAAACTGTGAAGTAGGTCAAACGGTGGTTATGTATGTCAAATAGCTCAGTGCACCGTTTCCTGGGTCAAGTTAAGCGAATATTCTGTTACGAGTACATTGTAACGGGTAGAGTTACCTACTGGCGGTGTAACTCTCGATAAACTATGCTCTCGACGTTTGTTACTGCTTAATAAAGGAACAATTTACCCCTTGTTGTACCGACAAACTTTTCAATGCGCTTCTGCTGTTTGTTATTAAGAATGCAGAGGATGTTAAAGCTGTAACTATAATTTGTAAGAGCGTGGTCAAAGCTATTTTTAGAAAGGTATGCAGCTATGGGGATTCTGTGTTTAAGTGCATCGCTTTGTTTATCTGATGGGTGCGCCTATTCAAAGGGCATAAGCCTAAGGCGAACAGCACTTCCGCTTGATGCAGCTAAGAACTTTAAAGAGATTGGTCAGTTTATTTACAGTCCGTGTGGGAGGAATCGAACGTCGGATACCATGTTTGTTTATCGATGCATATGTAGAACTTAGGCGAATAAAAAGAACGTTACCTACTGCACGCAGACCAGCGCATGGACAGGGCATGGGTAACAGTTTTAAATATCAGTACAGTTATATTTTAATGCGATAAGGAAGTGAATTTGGTGTCAACCGTTTTCGTTTGAACTATAAGGAATGGTTTCCGATCGAGGCAATCACTTAATTAAAATGATATCAATCCTAGATAAAGGATGTTTGTTATTTCATTATCACATTTCACGGGGAGTGGGAGGAAAGGTGAACTTTAACTAATATGCCTTAATGAAGGCGCATCCTAAAACATCCAACGTGTTAACACATCATCATCCCAGCCTATATACGTCCCACTGCTGGGCACAGGCCTACTCTCAGAATGAGATTTGGAATTTAAAACCACTAACTAATAAACAAGTGCAGAGCGACGTTTCCGCCGCATTTCTACTCTTTACCTGAAGGTATCTTATTCGTTACACCTCACGAACTACAATTTTAGCACTTTGGGGGTATCTAATTACCCCACAGGTTCGGAATCAACGATCTACTAAGTCAATTTCAATAAATATTTCCATCCTACAAGTCCCGCAATGACCCATTATTGAACTAGAAATTCCTTCCCGAAAAATAGAAAATAAATAAAACCCAATGTCGTACAGATTAGTGTTCGAGATTTCCTGAAGTACGGTGTAGGTAATATCCGGTCCCAGTGCCGGGTGGGGCCCGGAGAGTAGGAAATTAACCCTGCGCGAGGAATTCCGGCTACCGCAATTTCCAGTTCATAGGCTGTATTGAGATTTTACGAGTTTAAGCATTGCTTTTACAATCAGTTGTACGGAGTCAATCTAAAAAAACAATGAATGAAATCAGTGGCGTAGCGTGTGTATCAACCGCCCGGGGCGGAAGAAATTTTTGCCGCCCTCCGAATAAGACTACAGTCAGGCGCAAAGATATAGACACGGCCAAAGTTGCAAAAATATGTACACACGGCCTTAATGTTAAGTGCATAAAGTATACATATTTTTGTAACTTTGGCCGTATCGATATCTTTGCCCTTGACTGTACTCATTCTAATCGGTCCGAATCGTAGGTGCGACATTTTCTTTTGTTATGGAATAGGGAACTTCACACATACCATTAAATTTTAATGACATATTAATTGCGAAGTAGGGGTAAATAGAGAGAAGGATCGAAATGTATCCGCAAGGCCTCCTAGGAATAAGATAAGATCATTCATTATTGTTATTTGACCTACTGTTAGGTACGTCATGATTTTATTTATTAATACCTATTTGATCTACTAAGAAAAATAATAAAACAAAATAAGAGACCCGCAATTTGATGAGAATGTGAGGTTTTATAAAATATTTAACGCAATCTCATCGCTACAATAAAAATTAGCCTCAAAACAACAGAAGATTTATTTAAGAATTAATTTCGAGGTAGAGATTATTATAACAATGCCCAAATATTCCAAGGGAAAAGAAAATTATTATCCTGTTCCATTTAACAAATTGAAACAAAGCAATTCATTTTTGTTTCTTACGTCGGCGTAATAACTTCACAGCGTCTATATGTAAGTAGGCGAGACATCTAAAATATTAGAGTAATTCTGTCAAATATAAATTGGACGCACATTTCGTACACGTGTGTGATGAGATGAACGATGATGCAAGAGGATCGCAGACGGTCCCCGATTTCCAGGCAATCAAATTAATAGCACACGCAATTAGGTCGCGGGGCAGAACCCTACTCAGGACAACGGCGCATTGTTACGGATGTTTGCAAGTCCATCGGCCATTCATAAACCTATCTTAGCGTGAGACGTTGCCGCGTTTTCGAAACATCTGACTCTGAGTCACATGATATCAAGTTTAACTCAAAACTTAAAAGCAAAACCTTTAAAGGTTTGTTTTTATTAAAAAATGACGCTGTTATTTCGACTCTGTTACGGATATTCTACTTCACCTTGAGCCAGTGAAAAAAAACATAATTCTACGTCAACGCAATCAAAAGAAACAGTCATTAAAAAAGGAGTTTGCACACTAATTGCCGTAACCGTAAACCTATGGGATACTTCCCGTTTTCGAATTATAAAAACAATATTAAATATTTATCAATGTGACTAAGTGACGACACTTTAAACCTGGTATTTCTGCACTAACTGACTCAGACGCACTGTCTGCCAATCAAAACAGTCAGGGTACCTATTTTCCTATGACTTACAATTACTATAGCTTAGTATTGCTGTTTATAACATAGAAAGTCTATTTTAACCTAGGCTTTGTATACGAGCTGAAAGTTCCGCGCGGCTCACCACCAGTCCGATGGAATCCCATTAGGGCGTTTATTGAGTTTCCTTTTCCTACAAAGCGAGCGGACTTTGCCGATCGAATGTCACAATAATGGACGTGGTTGGTCGAACCAGCTGGATACAAAAAGCCTGCGGGCAAAGATCCTATTCGCAACACGTCTCGCAACAGAGATTACTAATAACCACCTATACGAGGGCTGCCTTTTAAGTTCTGTCGTTTGCAAACCTCACGTGATTCTTAAAAAAAAAACTAGTAACATCTTAAAGTACTTGAATTTAGAATTCGAAAACAAAAGAATGACTCGAGATCGGCCGAACTGTTTTAGTACAGCGTCAAAGTCAAAGTCAAAATATCTTTATTCAATTTCAAAGTTGACATCAGTTCAAAGTTGAAAAGTTGTGAAAGAAATTTCCCTTCGAAGGAAAATTTTTGTTTACCTGAAGTTATAGGCGAGTTACGAAAAAATATCCTAAGACGTCGTATAGTACTGCACCTCGCCCGGCAGACAATTGCGTTTTTAAAAGAGCAAAACGTCGAAAATCTGGAACACCCGCCGTACAGCCCAGACTTAAGCCCTAATAATTTCTTCACTTTTCCAAAAATCAAGCAACGAATTCGTGGTCAACGGTAAAGGATGCCTGAAGAAGCGGTTGAGGCATACAAAACGGCCATTTTGGAGACCCCGACTTCGGAGTGGAATAAATGTTTCGAAAACTAGTTCGATCGAATGAAAAAGTGTATTACATATCACGGTAATTACTTTGAAAAACAATAAATACCATTTATTTAACTCTTAAATTGTCTTTAGTTTTTCCAAACGACACAACTAAAAAGGCAGCCCTCGTAAGTCAGCTTGTTTCTGTTTAACAATAATACCTAGAGCATACGAATGTGAAGAAACTAACAGGGTTACAGGGTACATAACACATAGTACATGTATAGTCTAACGAGTTAAAATGATGTGATTTAGTAAAAATCTAAGCTAAAATAAAAGACACCTCAGACAGCAGTATGCGGAGCAGTATGAGGTCGTAGACCTAGAGTAAATAAATATCGTTATTTGAGCAATAAGTAGAACAGGACAGCAAAGCATTTTCAGACCGTTCAATGAGCAAAATAGTAACAAGTGTTTAAGGATTAAGGCCGCGCGGCAGATCGTTTCAATCGCAGTTTTATTCGTGGTAATTGATTGTAAAAAGGATGATTGTTTGTCAATGCCGGATATGACAAGATTAGTTGTTAGTATCTGTTTCAAAAGAAAACATACTATTCTCTTGTTCATCATTGGAAACTGTTCGTTTTCAAGTAACTAGTCGATTCGTAGAAATTCGTAAAACTGCTTTTTGGTGAATCAAAGCGTTATGCACTACTTACATTACCATGCTGTACTGTACACACAACATATCCGCTGATAAAATCACAATTAATTCAGTGAAGTGTAAAATGAGATGACTTATGCAATGCATGTCATTATTCTATTGTTCGGCAAAGGCCTCTTGCTTCATTTAACTTTATGTCTGGTGTCGCGTTTGTTTTAATAACATACATTTATGCAGTGATTTATTTTCATTTCAAAATTTTACTTTTATAAGAATATCAGTACTTACATATGTAGTTTTTTTTTAACAGAAACAAAGGTAGTATACGAATATCTTTTCGAATACGATTTTATAAAATTGAAGCTAAATAGTGAAATCTGAGAAACCGCCAATTGCATACATTTACATAATTCATCATCATCGTCATAATATATTAGCCGTCGGACGTCCACAGTTGGATATACAAAAAGTCCTCCTCATTATATATTACTCACATTGAAAACAATAAAGAACCTTATTTAAACACAAAACCTTGTTCAAAAACCCTCGAAACGGTTGTGTTGTCATAACTTTGATATAGAAAGAAAATACCAGGCCTCATGCATGACCACTGCACCGACTTCGCAGGCAAATGTGGCACTGCTCAGTCACGTAGCCAGACGGTCTGGACTTGTAGCGAGTTGATGATGATAAATACTCACTACCGCCATTCTTAGATTAATAAATGATACTAACCAGTAAATTATCACTAATTGTATAATAAAATCCGTAAAATGTTTAGTAATTAAACAAATCCCTGTAGTACTAAAAACAAAAGTTAAAAAAAGCACACCCGTGTTATGCGGTCAGCGTAAACAAATAACCAGACGATAGATTGTTCGCAATGCGTGCGCTTACGCCGAACTGTAGAGGTACGTTCTGTTTCCAAGTCAAACACTTCGATGTTTATAACTAAACATTAGTATGAGAAGGTATTTTAACGATGAAGCTGAATACACTACAATGTAACGTAAACTAAACAACAAACTGTGATTTTGCACGGATGTGGATTAGTCACATGCAAATAAGCAAGTGCTTCGTAAGTAGAGCCTGAGACTAAACGGCCAACGCTCTTCGTGACTTCTTGACGTCTCCGCATTTACACCTTTCAGTAAAATATTAATGTGCCTATCAACAGTGTGAAGTAGACATTTCAGTGACAATTTATGGCTCGTAAAACGCGCGTGTGGCCAGTACAAGGTACAGGTAGTAAGGACGAAGGAAGCACGCATTTAGTAAAGTAGTAAACATAAAAACGTACCACGTTGCTAACTCAACATACCTAAGAGCTAAAAAAATTCAGATGAGCACTGAGAGCTAGAGGTGGGTAAATCCGGATCTGAAGATTCAAAAGAGTCAGATCCTCAAGCGGATCCGAATCCCTTAACGACTCCTTTCAAATCTTATTGACTCCGGAGTTACTAACTCCGACTGGATCGAGCGGCTCGCCTCGCTCGTGATCGCCGTCACGCTCACTCACACTGAATCGGATCGGCAGGGCTACTACGAAACTCGAAGTTCGTATCGTACCGTCCCTCTCGCTCTCGTATTAAATAGTATAAGTGTCAGAACTTCGATTTTGGAGTTTCGTAGTAGCCCTGCGGATCGGATCTTGGACTTGGATCTTATTATCTATGTTTGGTTGGTCGGTTCGGTTCGGTACTCGGACTTGGACTAACGAACGAATCTTTCTCTCTCTCACGAATTATACTTCAGTTCAGTCAGCGGGTGGGGCACCGCAGTACCGTACCGACACCGACCGACCGAACCGAGCCGGGGCGGATCGGCCATAGATAAATTAATAATCGCTCGAAAGAACCGGAGTCAATAAAGGAGTCGGATTCAATAAGCGGATTCGGTACCGACACCGGAGCTGGATCTAGTGAGTCAGATCACTTCGCGGAGTTGAGTTTACCCATGTCTACTGAGAGCTACACACATAAAAAATAACAAAACATGGAACCGACTAAAAAACCCTGAAAATGTTTTTCTAGGTAGGTACCTACTAGCTCGAAGTCGGTCCCTCAGCACGAGCCAGCAGGAATGGAACAATAGTCGTCTACCTCACCTACATACTATGGGTTTCAATCCAGCCTGCTTGGTCGTGCTGAGACACCGATTTCGAGCTAGCAGGTAGCTACCTAGAAAAATATTTTCAAAGGTTTTGTAGTCGGTTCCATTTTTTTATATTATTTTGGAGTCGGCTTTACTTTTTTGTTAATAATTTCTTTATTTCTCACTTTTTAGTAATTCGTAGCCAAGGTACATCTCATAACGATTCCATGAAGCCCAAACACGGCTTAGTTACGTTGTTTTATAACAGAGTTCCGTTGCCTACCTTCCGGCTTCAGCATCAGAACTTAAAGCTCCTTCTTAGTCGCTTATCTAGGTATATTAATCATGATCGTTTATAGAGGAGCGAGCATTATTTAGCTTTGACGAGTTCCATTGGTCATCTACGGTCTTCTTCATCAGGACCAGTTTACCAAATGATACTTTCTGAATGTAAATTTATTTTAGCTTATCTTAATGCTAAAAATGACAAAATCGCCATAGATGTGCCTAAAACATTTGAGGTTTGCCCTCGATTTCCCTAGGATCCCATCATCAGATCTTGACTTGGTGACAATGGGACCACCTCAGAAGAGTACCCTTATGAATAAAAAATAATTTTGAAAATCGGTCCACAATTGACTGAGTAATCGGTGAAGATACATAAAAAAATGCAAACATTGGAACATAGAACATCCTCCTTTTTTGAAGTCTGTTAAAAATGATTAAGTAAGTAAGCGTAATCAAAATCTTGCATAGTAATAAAACTTAGTAAGTAATCGGCCAAGTTCGAGTCGGACTTGCGTACCTAACAAATTTGTGCGGAGGTTCCGTACAAATTTTTAGTTATAATAAAGTACGTAATATTATTATGTCATGGTAAAGTACGCTTTAAACGGCCGTTTAATAATAATTCGTATGAGAACTAGCCATGTCAGGCCTTAGCCTTAGGCTTCAATATATTATCCTAAGTTATAAGAAGAAATGATATTTGAAATTGTTATAAAATATTTTATATTGTTATAAATAAATTTCAGAACTGACCATTGAACTTGGCACCCATAGATCTCACTTATTTTGTCGTTAAAAGTCAATAATCAAGGCATACATAAGTATAATAAATAAATCATAATATTGAACTTGGCTCTCATTTCACATTTATGTTTTGATGGGATAACCATTATAACAGAAATAACAGACGTATAGCTGTGGTGCATGACGGAGAAGCAAGATAAATTAGTGTAGTTTATTTAAACTATTTTTTAAAACAAAAACCACAGTTTTTATCTACTCAACGAGCTCTAAATAACGATACCCCACTCGATGGTCAAAACATTTTTTTCGCACCTTTGGCTTTGGAAATTTGTTATAGGGTCAAAAATACTTTATAGTTACTGTAAAAATTTGAAGACAACTGCGTTGCTCCAACCGTTTGTCTATAAAATGTGTCTGACAGACGGACGGATGGACACGAGAGTGATAGCATGAAGCTTAACGCTCTGTTTGGATTGGACCTAACACTAAAAAATACTTAAAAAAGCTAATGGTATGTCCAAGCTAATGGTTGGATGGTAATTGTTACGGTTGATCTACTATAATCATAATTAGAAATTTAATTAATTTATAAATTAATTTCCGTACTTCTTATAAATCTCGACAAATTGAATTTTAATGGCAGTAAACAGAATAAATTTAGACCATATCCCCACATAACGTAACCATGTTACCGAACCGGTTCCCTATGACCTCACTGTCTGGTTATTTTAAAGTTCGTAAGAATCGTTATCGTTACAAACTTGCCGGCACGTTAGCTTTCTCATCATAACTAATGCACACTATACATAAACGTGCAAAAAGCAAATAAAAGAATGTGTGAAATGGGAATGAGGTGATGTGCTCTGACACGGAACGCGAGCAGCGGCGGCGGCGGCGGGACAGCGGTGAGCGGCGTGGGAGCAGAGGACAATGCGGCGGTCGGGTCAACAGCCGAGTGATCTGCTGGCGAAGCACCGACTTGCCAGCGGCGGCCGGGGAGCGCAGCCCGACCCAGACGACCGCTAAACCACTGGCGACATCATTTAAGCACTTCCACTATCCAGTTGCAGTGCTATAACCTTTTTTTGAATGTACCCCTGGAAATTGTGGGTACGGAAAACCTTGCCTTATCAATGATACTGCGCTATAATCTTACGCTAAGCTCACAATGGTGAACTGAAAGCAATTAAATTGCTGCCAACTCGAGTGCAAGCATCAAAACGGATAGCTGTGATCGATTTTATAGCTTGCATTTCCTCATATAATGAGATCGGTGAACTGAAGAATAGTTGTCATTTACCCCTTCAAACCAGTGTAGTGAATTTTTAAGTCGCTTTTTTAACCACGATGTCAGATAGCAACTTGTTCGTTACCCCGTATTCAGTTGACATGTTCCTCATTCACAAAGAGCTTAACGAAAGGGTTAATTTCAAACAGTGTCGGTTTTACTTGCACAAAATCAACCGATTACGAATTTATCTTCAAAGAAAAACTAAAGTCTTATCTCGCTACGCATGCCGCATGCCACCCTGCGTTTAATCACTTGACATCATTCCTTTCTGTTATCTAGTCTATTTCGTAAGCACGCAGAAGGGAATGTATCCAAAGCTACTACTTATAACAGTAAAGCAAAGTTAAATAACATCAGGGTGCCACGGAAAGTGCACCGTGATAAGAAACTGTGGCGCAAAGCTTTTTGCATAATCTACATTCTTAATGCAATAAGCTAAAAACAGAAAATAAGTCTGAAGTAAATTTTATAAAAGGAGCAGAAAATTCATTTCTCAATCACCTAATACTAATGCATCTATAATTTAGAACAAAATGGTAACAGCTTTGTTAGGAGCATCATCATAAACTGAAATAATATTAGGTATACAGATCCTAAATGCGACGCTTATCTCATCGATCATAGTCAAGAGTCGAGATTGTTATTCACAAAGTTTTGTAATTGCCTCTCATATTGTGAAGATTGAAATGGAACTTTTATTATGATGTTATGAACATGTCTTGAACTCATTAAGCGTCGTGCAATGTGGTCGAACCACAGACCTCAAAAGGGTATTTTTTGGAATAATGTCTTGTTTGCATATTTTTATATCCAGCTCATAACCAAGAGTGATAATGGATTCACGAAAGTTTTTCCTTTATCTTCTACAATATTATTAGAAGTACATTTACTTTTTTAATGAGCACCAGTCAATGACTAAACATTGACTAACGATATGAGAGTCAAATTAAATTTTGGGCCGACCAATTTAAGTTCAGCAAACGCCGCAGGGATTTGACTAAACTATTTTCAAAGAAATGAAATGCCAATTCTACTACTTATTTTATTAATATGCGTGATGTATTTTTATGATCCCAAATTACGGTAGCGCATCTACGTAAGTTTACTTCTATCATTTTCGTCAACCGCGAACGGCCCATAAACTACGTTGTAATGCCGTTTATTACTCAAAATTTTAATGGATAAGCCTTGGCTACAGGCAGGTACAGTCAAGGGCAAAGATATCGACACGGCCAAAGTTACAAAAATATGTATATATGTCTTTATGCTCTTAACATTAAGGCCGTGTATACATATTTTTGCAACTTTGGCCGTGTCGATATCTTTGCCCTTGATTGTATATCATAAAGTTAGAAAACCATCGGCATTGTTTTAAATTTAGAGCGGAGCAGTTAACTGTAAACAATATAGAGAATATTATGGTACATTATATAGGTTACTTTACTTCATTGTTGTACAGGTACATCAGAAACGATCCGCTTTTGATGAATTTACATTAATTGGGCCATTTCTTATTTTGTTGTCGATATTTTTTTTCTGAGATTTTAATGCAATTTGGTGAATTGGTAAAGTTGCATATTCTGACTATGGTAGGCCCAATTTCACACTATGTCCTACAATTTTTTCCATTGCGTTACACAAAATGTATGGAAATTTCGTAACTAAACCGAAAATTTAATATAAAACGAGGAACTCAAAATAAAAAAAGACAACAAAATATAAAATGGCCCAATTAAGACTTGTTCATACATATTTATATGTGTATTTATCTAGTTAACAAGTTGTGCTTAAACTACGCCTCCGTAAGTTAAACTCGGAGGCGTTTGGGTTTCCAAGGACTCAAGAGTTTAAAATAAACTTTGGCATTGTTTGATATGATATTGAGTTAAAATTCATGATTAAATTTATTCAGTACATAATCTGAACAGCCGCGTATATGTAAATTATTTACATTCACGTAGCTTTAGGTAGAGCTACAAATCACTACAAATCTGCGGTTTCACCGAATTACATTGTTGACTGTAAAACCTATACATGTTTTTTAGGGTTCCGTAGCCAAAATGTTTCGCCATGTCTGTCTGTCTGTCCGTCCGCGGCTTGGCTCAGGGACTATCAATGCTAGAAAGCTGTAATTTTGCAAAAATATATATATGAACTATGCCGACAAAATGGTAAAATAAAAAAAAACAAAAACAATTTTTTTCTCCCATAGACGTAAAGTGGGGGTGATTTTTTTTTCTCATCAAATCTTGTAGTGTGGGGTATCGTTGGATGGGTCTTTTAAAACCATTAGGGGGTTGCTAAAACGATTTTTCGATTCAGTGATTTGTTTGCTAAATATTCAACTTTAAAGTGCAAATTTTCATTAAAATCCAGCGTCCGTTGTTTTTATTAGCAATACGGTTACTCAAAGAAACCCAAGATGTAATCTTTTTAAAATAAATCTTAATATTTTTTCTAATAGTAAATAATATTAAAAATTTAAAACGTAGGAGTCGTGACTTCTGATAGTTGCGATAGATAACATAAATTCACATGCCACTATTGGCGTATGGAAGCGATTCCGATTTTCGACTAGTTGGTTGGATTCCCGGTGGTTTAGTTTGATGGAATGCCACCTTTGACGCGTAAAGCTGCAGGAAGTGCGGGTTTAAATTTTGTCTGGCAATCCATCTCTTTTTTAGTTAAAAATATCATATTGTTACTAGAAGCGAAAGTAACTGTCTGTTACTTCTTCACGCTTGAACCGATTTAGATGAAATTTGGTATGGAGATAGTTTGGGACCCTGGGAAGGACGTAGATTTACTATGGAAAATTGCATAGTGTTCGTGGAATAGCGATTTGAATTAATTCTTGGCCAACTGGATCGTGGGTAAAAGCTAGTTAATAAGATTTTTTTAAGAAAATACAGTTTCAAAGAAAACGGATTGTTGAATGTGGCCATCGAGTCTTTCAATGAGGCTGGCATAGTCACACAGGTGCACTTAGGCCTAAAAAAAATACATATATAAAAAAAAACAAGAAAACGGACCAATTGATTTAACCGATTTTGTCTAGCTAAAAAATTTTTTTATTAGCGATAACCGACGGTTAAATGTGATGTCGTCTCCGTCTATCCGAACAAAACAACTATAGACGGCATCACACCTAACCGCCAGTTAACACTAATCAATGGATGGTGAAACAGCCCCTAAATCTGCTAATCGTTTAATTACCTACTAGAAACTTTGGTAACAGATTTAGGGCCAAAATAGACGTCCTGTGCTTGGGACGATAGTGAAAAGCTTTGCGTCTCTTGAAACATATCCACCGATCATTGCATTTATAAATAATAGCGAAAGCCAACGCAGGTTAGCACCCGCAATGTGGGAATATTGTTAAACAATGGCTTCTCGATATGCAAACAGTGTCGTCGCACTAGCGGTACAAACCGAGTGTTTAGCGCAAAAAACAGTTACACAGCGCAAAATATGTGTTTTGTCAGCATCAGCCTTAAGCCCAGTTTAGTACTGAGAGAAATCATGCAAGTTACATTAGCTTGCGGCACTCGATTGACCACTTCGAACTAGTGCACGTTAAGGCCTCGCAATGTAATGCAACTCGCACGATTTTTCTTACAGGTTTAAACTGGGCTTTTGTATTACCGCATTTATATCTCAGACCGACGAAGCATAATTTGCGAGACCTCGCCGTCGGCACGGTTCTAAAACGGTACCTATAACGTTCCGTTGTGTTCTTTACATCGTAGCTAATTGAGCTTTTACTTAGTGAGTAAGTAAGCGTAATTTGGAATTATGTTTCAATGATGTGATGAGATGACTGACCGCATAACAATGGAAACAGGAATGCAATAGGTATATGGATTACATACACATAACACCTTAATTATGAGACTTGATTCATACGAGGACAATAATATTATGAGTTCAAAATTGAAATTGCAGTATTGAATTGCTTACTGAAAACATTAATTACAAAGCGCTATAGGATTTACTGATTGTTTTGTCTCTGTATTGTTTGATTGCTTGAGTACTTAAGTACCTAATAATTAGTACAGTCAACTACAAAGATATCGATACGGTGAAAGTTACAAAATTATGTATAAGTACACGACTTTAATGCTATTTAAGTCAATAAAGTCGTGTACTTAAACATATATTGAGCAGCAAAAATCTGGCCCTGAAATGTATGCAGTAATAGGTAATTTTGTATGTAGAGCGGGCCAAATTTTCTGCCGCCGAGTATATTTTTCAACTTTGGCCGTACCAATCTCTTTTTAGTTGACTGTACCATTGTTTTAAACTTCTTAATACCTATCAACTATCCCGCGGGAACTACGCAATTTTCAAGGATAAAAATTATCACATGTCCTCCCTAGAATGTCAACATATCTCCATACAAAATTTCACATATGTAATCGGCGGCTACATATGTAACGCCTGATTCAATAAATTAAATCGGTTCAGCAGTTTAAGCGTGAAGAGGTAACAGACATACAGACCGAGTTACTTTCGCACTTATAATACTGGGTAGTAACAACTTGCTTAGAGCCTAATGTAAGGGATTATGAACAAGACTGTAAAAGCCCAAAGTCGAACACTGTTTTTGAGTCGAGCTTAAGTTCACATACCGTCCGTGAAATGTAAATTTTTACAATGTTTTTCATCACATTTGTAAGGATACAAGGACGTAAGTAACAAAAGAAGAGGAAACAAGGCTGCATGGACTCAGATTCCACTGCCTTTTCCAATCCTAGCTACATAAAAAGTATACATATTAGATTAGTACATTTCATTTTAAAGATCAATAAAATTGAATTGCGATAAAACTTTTGTATAAACGAAAGCAAGTCTTAATTCAAGTTGAGGTAAGTAACCCCTCTGCACGAATTGAACCTGTACCAAGTCACCAACTAATTTGGTGCCACACCAAAAATAAAAAATAAAATACGATCACAGTCCTTGAGTTTTATGCAAGAGAAAAGAGCCACAGATTTTACTTGCATGCTTATTATGACGCTGTTTACAAACAAGTGTGATGAAAACTAAGTTAAATCCCTAGTGTCGTTAACTGTGTATCATTCATCAAACGTTCCAAGTCCATAGCTAAACTTAAAGACATTGATGAAGGCAGTTTTGAATTTTTTTAAAGTCTAGAGGAAATTATATTTCACTAGCGTTTACCCGCGGCTTCGCACGCGTAAATCATTAGTATTCATTAGATATACAGCATTGAATTGAAATTCCGGGATTTTATTAAATTCTCGTGGGAATTCCCTAAAATTACATCGTGGTTATCATTGACGTTAAATTAAAACACCCATGGCAAATTTCATGACTCTAAGCCCAGCGGTTGTTATCTAGAGATTTTATCCCAATCCCGTAAAAAAATCGGGATAAAAAGTAGCCTATGCGTCAGCGACATCCAGGGAAAGCTAAATTAGACGCCCAACGGCGTTTTCGGCACTCCAGTTGCAGATTTGTGGATATGCATAAGAAACAGTGTTCATAAACCTTTTGTGATTTTTTATTATCGCTGTTTTTATACAGAAGTAATGAATAATGTATTTTGTCGGAAAAGTTCGTATTTAGAACATTATTCACTATCTATAAGCAGGTGACTGACTATCCTACTAATCCTACTTATCCTACTTATTATATTATAATTATAAATGCGAAAGTGTGTGTGTGTGTGTGTGTGTGTGTGTGTGTGTGGGTATGTTTGTTACTCCTTCACGCTAAAATGGCTGGACGGATTTGGATGAAATTTGGTACGTAGATAGCTGGACATCTGGAATAACACAAAGGCTACTAACAACCGCTGGGCTTAGAGGCAACAAAATTGGTATGTAGATAGCTGGACGTCTGAAATAACACATAGGCTACTTTTATTCCAATATTCCCACGGGATAGTCGTTCTTGACACAACACCTCAATGAAGATTACGATATAAATTTTGGGATTTCCCACGGGAATTTTGTAAAATCCCGGAATGTCAATTGTAACTACCAGATCGAATAGTTTACGCGTGCGAAGCCGCGGGTAAACTTTAGTTTATAATATTAGTAGCATTGATTTTTGCAATATTAGCTGTAATTCAGGATCAATCATTTACCTGTGGCGCCATCAACGACTTTTTGGGTAATTAAGGATAAGTACCTTATGTTAAAAGATGATCGAAACTAGTAATCAAATTTGGTTAATGGGTAAACAAGTCCAGAAAACCAGTGTGTTATATAGTCATACTTCAATGGATTGAATAGTGACATTGGTGAATGGGGTGAATGGATAAATCAGTTAGTAGTACATCGCTGGACAGAAGTATATGCACGTTCATTGTAGAGATGTCACGCTTGTTGCGCTATTTTTAAACGTCGCACGCACAAACCGGGTGCAGTGGAATATACTGTGAATGGCGCGGAATGCAGTCCCACTTCCTTTACAACCTATTTAGTTTGGTTGTTACAGTTCGTTTCTTTAAATGTAACATTACAAAATACATATAATATCATACATTTTTGGAAATTGGTTACTTCTCGCTTCTTTCGTAGGCATTAAAACAAAATTTTCTAAGACAGAATAATATCCTTAAGTGCCTTCTAATCAAATGAATTAAAAAGTGAAGCCCAAAATTTGCTGAAATGTTTAAATACTTAGTGTTAATGTAGCTCAACTCCTTTAAATAGTTAAGCTACTTTTGACCTTGACTGTACCTATCTGTTATTTACGGCTTACGTAATAAATAATATTTGATCTCGATCTGATTTTATATTGATCTATTTTGAGACAAACGGACGCGACAGTGGGTTAGGCTTGAAAAGCTCACTTTCCCGAAACGTACACTTTCTCTAAATGTGAAATTTCCGCTAAATGTGCACTCCCAGAAGATACACTTATCCCATTGGGGCACATTTTCGAAAACTGCGCTATTTCAAAAAGTGCACTTTTCTAATACACCCACTTTCACAAAAGGTACACTTTCCCAGTAAGGCCCCTTTTTCCAAAGGAACTATTTCAAAAAGAGCACTTTTTAAAGCGCATACATTTGGTATGAGTATGTGTATTGTTCACGCTGATATTACCATTTTGTCAGAGGGCTGATAAAATGGTAAAAAACAAAAAAAATTGTGTCATACACAAAGTGATGCTAGTTTTTTTTTCAGAGTTACGGTGAAAAATTAAAACGTTTATTAGTCTAACATCCGGTAGCATGGTGTACGGTTGTGTTGCTCTAACTAAAGATGAGCTCTGGTTGAGTTCGAAACGCGTCAGTTTAGTGTGGTGGTGGTGATAGATGGGTTTGTGTGGTTTGTGTGCGTTCTTACAGTGTGGAGGTGGAGGAACTGCATGAACACGCATATCTTGCATAAACGTAGCTATTATAAGGTCGCTCGCGGGTGAGCAAAGTTATTGTTTTAGTTCATTGATATGGACCTCCGCAATGTAACGCCTGATTCAACAAATTATTTAAAATATATCTTCTGAGCTGCTAAATATATTTTATTTTGCTCTATCTGAGAAAATTAACTTTTTGAAAAAGTGCACCTTCTGAGAAAATGCGCTATTTAAGAAAGTGTACATATTGGGTAGTACACTTTTAGATACAGTATACGTTCCGAGAAAGTGAGCTTTTCAAGCCTACCCCGCAACAGTGAATAAAGTAGGAAATTTAAGAAAGTGTACCTATTGGGTAGTACACTTTTAGAGACAGTATTTCCGAGAAAGTGAGCTTTTCAAGCCTACCCCGCAACAGTGAATAAAGTAGGAAAACAAACTAATAATTAAAAAACGTAAAGACAAATATTATATTATATGCCAAGAGCAGAATATTAAGATGTAAATAGGTACTCGTGGTAACCCCAGCACTTATAAATTCAACAGGTGAAAATTTCATGTCGAAAACTTTGTAGCCCAACGTTCAATTCGGCGCGTGTTTAGAATATTCTATTAACGAGTACTCTATTATGTTGAATATAAATATTAAATAACGGGAAGGCGCTAAGCGGAGATTTACAGCCGTGTGCGACCGTCCGGCGCGAGCGCGATGCAAGGTCGATAGAAACCTCATGTGAGCAAATTGCTGGCCATCACTCAGGCCAGGTGTAACAATTGACCAGTTATATTGTTGAGGTTATTTTTACAATGACAAAACAAGTCTTATTCAGTTGTTTATTTGCGAAAAAAGATAAGGATGAGGGATGTGTAGTTTTAACCATCGGGACTAACAGAATCAGGATGGTGCTTTTTTCATTATTTATTAAAAAAAAATAACTCATCGGGGACCAATTGAAATACTAGGTAACGAAGTTTGTGGTTAACACGGTTAACAATTTCTACAATTCGTAACCGCGTCTGTAACGTCTGAAATTTTTCGAAAATGAATTTACAGAAGATATAGTAATGGAAAATAATTTCGTTTTCCTCGTTTGTAATGATTCTTCAACTTCGCAAGCAAAATTACCCACAAAGGATCGACTACGCAGTTGAAGTTCAAAGTAAAAACCCTCTTCAACATAAATGCGAATCTGACTCGACCTCAATAAGCAAGACGTTCCTAAATCCTTTTAATTAGTGACGTAGGCACAGAAGGTAATTAATAAGCGAATTTCATTCGATGCTCGCCATTGTTTGCGCACCTAAGGCACAATGCTGCGAGGAGTTATGCGGTGACGCATTAGAAACGCGACGTGCATGCCCGACTGCGGATTCTGAATCTATTGACATTTAGTCATAACAATTAAGTTTGTTTCTAAAATTTGTACTGCGAAAATGTAAAATAATGCGCTTTTGACCAAAAAAAAAAACTTAACGTATAAGGACATTAGGTATGTTTTCGAATTTACCGCGTATCGAACTAGGGACAGGCCCTGAACAACACGAGGCCACTCGTTGATGGCAGAAAGCACTACCATCGTACCTATCTAGGTAATTTACCTTAAAATTTTATATTCGATTCAGGTATATCACAATCACAAAAACATTGGATTATAGAGTGCATTGTAAATCAAATCACACGTTTTATGGTTATGGTTATGTCTATGTCTATGTCAATTTTTGACAACGTATAATAAATCGAAAACCGTTTAGAGAAATGGGCTTTGTGAAGCGTTTTCAAAAATCAGATTCCAAAAATATGATAAACTGAATTAAATAAACAAAATTTAAGTAATGACCTTCATTTGAGCCCTGCAGTGTGCCGTCACAAAGGCAGTTAAAAAGCAGGTCTACACTCTAAAGCAAATTGACAGTTTGAAATGTTGCTGTCTTGCTTATACTAGCAAAGAGTGACAAAGACAGAACTTTAATCACATGATGCGCACCCGGCTTTAAACAGTTGTCATTTCTCGTAAAGTCCGAAATGTATACGAGTATTTATATTTACAATGTATTTTTGCAAATTAAATTATTAAATTACAACGTTACAAGTAAATATAAAAGAATTTAAATATCAGATTTTAATAAAAAATATCTATTTACTATCACACCATTAAACAAACATAGGAATAATCGAAGCTAAAAGAAGAGAAATAAATAAAACTATTTGTCATGGTTCATTTAGGACCCTAAACCGTATTTATGTATTATTGTCACATTGTAATGCCACAGATTATGTTATGTACGACCTGAATTTTCCTAGGCAATGGAACGTGGCTGTCTCACTGTGACGTCATCCGGCGTATTTCGTAAAACAATTATAAAAAATTAAATACTTATCCAAATTCAATATCGATGAAAATGGTATCTTAAAATATCCTATTCTTTCCAAAAATAAAATAAAAACTATAGGTAATTTTTTTGGTGCATCCCAATTGTTATCATAGTCAAGTATTTACATAAAAATGTAGCAGTCACGAAGAAAGCGCCTATTGTCTACCCCGAATCTAAGTGTTTATATTATTGTTTATATTATAAGTTTTTTGTACCGATTTATGGTGTGCAATAAAGAATATTTGTATTGTATTGTATTGTAAAGCGCGTTTTCATCTAATGTTATAATCATGAATTAAAAAATGGACCCAATGTGCAGTAGCACATAGTAGGGATTAATTAATATTTTTCAAAATGATATAACTTATATTGGGTATAGTTGTTAGTATAATTTTCGAAAATATATGTAGTAGGTTGTTTTAGGGTAGGTAAGGTACCCTACATGATATGTTCACATATCTAGCTACGTTTTTCTTAAATTCGAAAGAATTGCTGCGCTGCTGGAGTAAGAGTAGTGTTTTAAAATGGTCTTTTTCGTAAGTTATAG
The DNA here is from genome assembly GCF_025370935.1 of Choristoneura fumiferana. Classification (NCBI taxonomy): domain Eukaryota; kingdom Metazoa; phylum Arthropoda; class Insecta; order Lepidoptera; family Tortricidae; genus Choristoneura; species Choristoneura fumiferana. The sequence continues at coordinate 10,517,053 of NC_133484.1, forward strand.
ACAACGAGTACATTTGGTTTATGGAGAGCATCAAAAAACAGTTAAATACAATCAAAAAGCGTAAATAAAGTACCTAGCTATGTTAATTTGATATCAGTTCTGGACTTAGAGCGATTTAGCAATACAACGATCCGAATCCGATCCTACTTAATCAGTGAAAATGAAAATACGGTCCGGACCGGAGTAGTCTATTTTATAGTGAAATTGGACGACGGAAATCAATTCTAGTGCGAAAATTACCTTACAAATAGTTCCACAACTATTCCGGTCCGTATTCTCGCGGATTCTGATCGAATTCGAATCAGACGTTGTGCGAAATCGCTCTTACAATGATAACATTCATATTAAATGTTATTGTAACGGATAAGTCACGTCCTAAATCGAGTTTATCTCGACATGTTTCAGGCTAATTAGTAGCCCTTCTTCCTAGGAGCAACGTGACTCGGCAGCTGCGACCGCTTGTAGAGGTCTGTTGTTTTCATCGGACAACGGACCGTTTTTTGCGGTGTTGTATGGCATCGTTGCCGGACAAGTGTCCGTTGCGTGTACACACACTCATTGTAAGCCATACAAAACCGCAACTCCGGCAAAAAAAACGGTCCGTTGTCCGGTGAAAACAACGGACGTCTACAACCGACCTGTCGCAACACGCGCACTGCACGCCACCGCTCTGATCGCGCGACAAACCGACGAAACTAACACCGGCGCACAACTACCCGCATTGAAAACAGTATTAAATACGTCATCAGTTGGTGTGAACGTGCCTTTACAGAGTGATGTTGTTAGTGTTGTGTGCTACCCTACATTTGACAGTGGCAATAAAAATGACGAAGAAAATGCGGGTAGTTGTGCGCTGGTGTTAGTTTCGTACTTAGTGGTGCGGTGGCGCGCAGTGCGCGTGTTGCGGCAGCCGTCGAGTCGCGTTGCTCCTAGGAAGAAGGGATACGAATTAGCCCGAAACATGTCGAGCTAAACTCGATTTAAGACGTGAGTTATCCGTTCCAATATAATTTAATATGAATGAGTGAGTCTAACGGTAATTTCATGTTCAAAATGATAACATTACTTATGTATTGCGTACAGATGAAAGACGAATTTATTGCAGCATAAATGTCAACCAAATATTTAACGAAAATAAAGAAGTGAAGAAAACAGTGATGGTTAAAATTACGTACATTAGTATTGTAATGTAGATAAGATAACAAGCAGTGCATTACTACAATTGTTGTTGTCACAATCGCATAGTTAGCAGGTACGTTACGTGAGAAAAATACACGACAAACCTGCATTTGTGCATAGTTTAATTTTCTCAAGGTTAGATCGATGAACATGCCGATATTTATGAATAAATTCACGGAAATACATAGACTAGAAAGCATTGTATAAATTAAATTCTAAGAAAAATAGGTATCCAGTTAAAACATGCCAAGTCTCGATTGAGATCATTCGCCTATAAAAAGTAATGAATTCTCATAAACAGCCAAGCCTAAAAGATAGATGTAAGAAAAATAGTAATTTTGGCTAAAATCTGGCCAGTTGTGGGATTCCACATGACTTGTGTTGTTGAAAATATTGTAGGAGTCATCGTAGCTATTTCATACTCCCTATTTTTTTTAAACTTAAGTTTATAGCAACAATGCTCGAGTCATATGAAACCGCACAGAAAGGCCGTTTTCAGCGACAATTACGCTTTTTTTCATCTATCTCATACTCGTAGGTTTGGCTGTTATGATAACTTTTGATGATTCTTAATCAATCAGTCACTATCAAAGTTGCGTAAATTTGCAGCTTTGAAATTGTATGATTACCCTTTGCTTATCAAATGAGCACAATTTCAGCCTTGCATTATATTCCAGTGTTAAAAAAGCAAAGCGTAAAAAAAAAAACACGCCGAAATGGTTAGAAAAAAAAAGGTTTGGGGTGGTTTGCCTTGCGCTCGACTTGACGGGGTACTATGGTGCCCCCAGATTCAGTTAAACTAGTTTTAATGTAGACTTCTGTCAAAAAGGTACACAATAGTAAATTTTGTTTATTTTTAATTAACAAATTAAAGTTATGGTTGGGGTGCACCAACCAAGTAATGCAATCTTAGAAAAAATAATATATTTTATCAAATGGGACACAATAATAGAACACATTTCTACTAAAATATCTTTTAGAACTGCACATAACTAGAAAGTTGCTTAAACAAACAATACTCACCATTTCTAGAGACATCTAGTTCCACTAAGTTTTCAAAATTTTGTATGTCTGATGGTAGTTTATGAATTTCATTGTCACTTAATCCTAATCTTCTTAGTCGATGGAGTCTGAAGAAATTCTGAAACAAAATATACAATTTATCCAATAGATCAGGAACAGTTGAGGAAACTGAGTCACATACCAAGGTGGAACCTTTGTGCTACTAATATCATGTTGACATCCCAATCATAGCGAAATTGATTATGAATAGGCTTCACCCTGGTAGGTATGTGATTCAGTTTAGTATATATTTAATGTGGATATATTAAGCTGCAGACAAATTATCCATAAATAAATCTTAAGTAATGGCTACCACTTTGTTTGTCTCTCTATCTACTAAATCCCATTGTCACTTCCTGATTCATTTTGTCTTCAAGATTTCGTCTCAAATGTTTATGACTTGCGTAACAATAAACAAAAAAAATGAATCATAATGAATCAAATATTTGACATCTGTAGCGATGTAGAACAGGACAGGATTTACTCTTGGTAAGTAAGAGTAAGGATGGCAAGAGGTACAAGAGTTGGCAGCTGCTAGCTGCTGCCTAGCAGTAAAGATGAAGATGTGCACCAACTCCAGCAGCAGGGTAACTGCCACCTACTTGCTACTGCACACCTCAGTGTAGTGTAGGATAGGTATACGAAAGTAGTTCTAGCAGCTATAAGCTATCCTGACACTTAAATTAACGATTTGTGTTTTAGGTACAATTAAAATTTAACAAAATTCCATACTATCTGTATCTGTAGCTTGTTTCTTTAAAGTAAGAAAATAATTATTATGTAAGCAAATATTTTGGTTACGTATCTGAATATTGAATGTTAAGATACCAAATGTATTAAAATATTGAATAGGTCATAATATTGAAAAGGTATTTTTGTTAAACTGTATTTTTTTAGATTGTTATAAATCTAACCTAACTCAACCTAAGGGGTTCTATACAATGCCGTTTTAATAAATCCTGACAAGGTTTTTGGTTTCAGAAAATAAACCTTTTGATATTATGACCCATTCAATATTTTAATATATTCTATATTTTAACATTAGATATTCAGATGCATACCCAATATTTTGACTGCTTTATCTAAATATGTTGCTGACCCCTGATCTAGTGTAATTCACCGTAAATCATTTAAAACTGTTACATTACTTTTAAATAAAAAAATAGTGTGGGCATCAAAACAAAACATAAAATATGTACTTCTAGTCAACATAAGAATTTGTCCCTAACTGAAAAAAACAAGTATACTCTTCAAGGTACTGTAGATGAAATTTAGTTAATCTTAATCAGTGGTCATATTGTCTAACACTCTGGTACTTGTGATCACATTCACTATCTCTTTCTACCCTCAGCCTATAACATGTGACATAAAGAAATAGTGAAAATAATAGTGATTCTGAGTATGTTAGACAGTATGGCCTCTGGCTAAACATACAGGCAGGAGCAAGATGAGTGAGGATGCTGCAGCCAACAGAATAATAAAATTATATGAAACTGAAGGGTAGAGTAATATATTTTTTAATGTTATGTGGTAATAAACTAATTTACATTTGATGAGTTAAAATGCTACTATGCATGTACCCAGGAACACTTTATAGCCTGAATAAGCAGATGTAGTACTACATCGCTCATGTAAAATATACATATATAGTGTTTTTCATGATTTCCATTAACTTAGGCATTTAGGATTCAAGCACTTTCTAATACAGTCTCTACTCTACCTAGTGTATCATCTCCAGAAGTTCCTACATCATTATTTCAGACATCCTGTAGATTTGTTTAAAAATATGTCAAAAAAAATTGAAACAAGGGATTCAATATTTTTTTGAGATATTATGCTTATGCTTAAGATGCAGATCCATGCCAAATTTAAGGCTTGCTTTGTTTTTTTTTTTAAATCAGCAGTATTTGTGCTTATTAAAACAGATGAGACTAGAATTCAGTACTTTTTTAGTTCCCGTATATGAGGGGTTACACCAGGGATGGGGAAACTTTTTCCTTCACATGCCAATATGTACTAATGAAATATATGGCAGTCCAAGTTGTTGCATTTTTGGCTATGTTATTAACTGAAATAAAAATATTAATATGTATTTTCTGAAACACTAATGGGCATTGCCAATGAGAATGAAATTTCTAACAATACAAAATCTTCTCTTGATTTTTGTTTGATGGTTGCGGGCTGGATTTCAAGCAAGCCGCAGTTTCCCCATCCCTGGGTTACACCAATATGAGGTGTACTATAAGTTTCCTAAGATTTGGGTAGGTATTTGTCCTTCTCATGTACACCTAGGATTTTTTTTTATTTGTAATTTTATAGTTTGGTAGTATTCATGACTTGAGTGATTCTCAATCTGTTCTCATTTATTCTGAGAATTTAATTACTTAAATGGGCTGTTAAAATCCTATTACTGGCTGCAAATTCAACCAAAAAGCCTACAACTATAATTTTAAATACACTACTCAATAATATCAAAGTAATAATGTTAGTATTCAAATAGGTGGCCATAAATGATGTTGAAATGGTGTCATAATTAAGGCGAATAAACTGGTACAATATTTGTATCTCAAAAGAAAAGTACCAATCTAAAACCATATGTAGGTAATGAAAAATATGTATTTGTTTTATTATGTTAAACAGCTGCTACGCAGCATAACGGATCCGTGTAGTGTAAACAGAATATAATTGCCTGATGGATTTGTTATCAAAACTATCTAGAGCATTAATTAAATGAAGGTACATCTACATTGAAAATAATCAACGTTATCATCTGCCTCAAATACCCTGACTTTCACAAGAGATTTTGTCAAAACAAGCACACTAAGATGTAAACGTATTGATATTATTTACAGTTCAGTGATAAGGTGAACGCCCACGGACGTACATTTTAGGTTACACAAAACATACCTTCGGTAAATCTCTTATATGGTTCGCGTCCAAAAAGAGTTCTTCCAAACTCCTGGAATACCGCAAAATGTCTTCAGGTACTGTTGGCAACGAGCAGTGCCGCTTGTCTACACATTCCACTTGGCGATTACATTTGAACAAAGGTATACATCGAAACATGTTGATCACTACACTTCAAACAAACTATGTATTGTTAAATCACTATCACGACACATATTTGAGCACTTTTCAATTTCAATACTATTTCAGCATTTTAGTTTGATTGCGATATCAAAATAATCCATAAAAATATACTCGCACCTCACCCTAGAAAACGAAGCCACAAACTATCAATGTTGCCAGACTTAAATTCAAATTTTGATGACGATGAAAGTTTTTCCATATGTGCAGTGGAAATGATAATGACATGATGCCAATATATTATTAAAGCTTTTCTTTTTGTATAATTAACAAATTAAACGATTGTGTTCATTCAAAATCCAAATAAATTAATTAATTACACCATTTTATTTATAATATTATTATATTATGAGTAACGTCAAAACGGTGTGTGATGCCAGGTATAAAATATATGCAGTGCAAGATTAGAAACAGCCAGAAATTAGAGATATTATGATTTAACTGTACGGCTTTTCGCTTTTCTTACATGTGGACTCGTTTAAATATGTAACATTTGTTTAATATGTCCTGACTTATTAAAAAATAATTTTGATCTGCCTGTTACGTACTACTTATACTTATGTACTACTTGACTTGACATCCCACTTCGGACGAAACCATATTAATGATAGCAATCAAAGAATTTTGAGATTAGTGTGATTTCTGTCAATGATAAGGGAAACAAGCGAATTACCTACGCTAAATTTTTGAATCTCTTGTAGAGAATAAGATTTTGCTACTTTCTAGGATTCCGTACCCAAAGGGTAAAAACGGGACCCCACTACTAAGACTCCGCTCTCCGTTCGTCTCTCCGTCTGTCTGTCCATCTGTCACCAGGCTGTATCTCATGAACTGTGATAGCTAGACAGTTGAAATTTTCACAGATTATGTGTTTCTGTTGCCGCTATAACAACAAATAATAAAACAGAATAAAATAAATATTAAAGGATTTTTTTTCCCTTTTTGCTCGATTTTAATAACGGCAACAGGTAGACGCTTGAGCTTGAAATATTCAAAGAATATTAAGTCGTCTTTAGTCGTCGTGGCGAGTTGTCGTTCATTATTATAAATATATATACATACATCGTTACGTCGTATGTACGACGTGATAATCCGAAGCATTATGTCTTCCGATTATCATGCCTTACGATTTCCATGATTGAAATAAAAAAAAATACCTAACAAAGGGCGAGACCGGCGAGCGAGGCTGCCGCTTCGCTCGCACGCCCTCGCCCTTCAACCTAATCCGGCCGGGTCAGATTTGCTCCGACTATATAGATTTCGCTCGCTGCGCTCGCTCGATCCGCGGCGAAAAATGTCTATTCATTTGAATCGATTGGATTCAGATTATCACGTCGTACTTTATCACTACGTACATTACAGCGCGCGCAATATTTTGTACGCCCTGATAATGCGCGATCATGATAATATACTATATATTTTAGTATTTTTTAAGGCAGTCGGGTGTTTTGAAAATCACCGGCATCCATACCAAAATTGACGCAGAATATTCTTCGCAGAATAAGCTTCCTAAATTGTTTTTAAATTTAAAGAAAGAGAAAGAAAAAAAATTTCACATTCACAAAGACAAATACAACGAAATCAAAACAAAAAAAATACTGTTGTGTGTTTACTGTTTTATTTTAGGTTTTTCCCGTCCATATCGGAGATCTCGACAAGAGGTCGGGGATAAGAGCGCTCATATATGCCAACATTTTTGTAGTGCTGACTGACAGTTGTCATTGACGAGTGTGACACTGGCAGTGACAGTATAGTGACAGTGACGCATAGCATCAGTGACGGACAGGTGGGTGACCACAGTACCCTTTGGCTTGGCTTTTGGATTCGAGCTGTCATCGTTCATCCACCATTACCTGCAGGGCTACTCCGAAACTCGAAACTCGAAGTTCGTGTCGTGCGGTCCCTCTGACACTTATACTATTTAATACGAGAGCGAGAGGGACCGCACGACACGAACTTCGAGTTTCGAGTTTCGGAGTAGCCTGCTGTTCATATTTCGTTATTTAGATTTTTTTTGTTTTTTACCGTACAAACAACGGCAAAAACTACTAGACACTGGCAAAATTGTCCTCCGATGGATAGAGCCATGCTGTCCGTGTATTGATTTGGTTTATTGTATTCATTCGCGGTACGCTTACGCTGAGTAAAGTCAAATTCTATTTAAATTTAATGCTAAATATTACTAAGGCGATTTGGTACAAATTATTCTGAAGGCCTCTGAAACAACGGCACTTTTGTACTTAGTCTTATTTTTTTGGTAACTAACATCATACACAAAATAATTATTATGCTTATAAATATGTACAATATTAAAAAATTACACGTACTTCCTTTTAGGTCAGTCAGTCCGTAACAAACGATGTCTTTCAATTTAGGTTTTATCGGTGGCGGTAACATGTCCACTGCTATTGTTCAGGGGATTCTGAAAAAAGGTGAGTTAATACATAGTTATTATAATTATATTAAAATCGCAGTTGCCGGACAAAATTACTCGCATAAAATTTTTTTGATGAATTAGCATTTGAATCATTTAAATTCATTTGAATCATTAAAAAAACCTTACTTACACGAAATTGTTGAATAAATAAATACTGAATCATTATCATTAATTAAAAAGCCATTCAAATAAAATTGGTTAAAAAAAGCAAGCATATATAGATTGATATGATATATAGCTTGCAAAAATATCTGACGCATCCTACCGGCTCTTTGAGTATATTCTCAAAGTACCGGCCCTAGAAATAGCTGTATCAGATATTTATGCACACTTTGTTGTGTCAGATTCAGATTGGTGTTAGTGACTGTACCTAATTATACCATTGTAATTTATAAGTTCTTTACCAACGGTTCTCAAAGTTTTTGGGTTATGTAAACAATGAGAAACTAAATATTGGCCAGAGCTTAATGATACACCACAGACATTGAACCATTGGCTTAAGTGCACATACTTTTGAACACCTAGATGACTATGATGTTAATGGTGGCAGCTGTGCAAGAATAAAAAAATAACTTAATTTTTTTTACCTCTTTATAGACTCACATTCACCTTCAAGGATCTGGGTATCAGGACCTCGGCTGAATAACCTTAAACAATGGAGCGAACTAGGTACCAATATTACTACAAAAAATGGTGAAGTATTCTGTAATTGTGATGTCATATTTCTGGGTGTCAAGCCGGGTATGTTGTACATGGCTGTTAACGATTGTCTGAAAACTCTCACTACTGCTGTGTCCTGTAAAAAAGTGCTTTTTGTTTCAATGTTGGCCGGCATCAGTATTGGTGAATTGCAAAAGGTTTGTTTTAATATATATCTTTCCTTTTGTGTTCAGTACTTTCTAAGAAGCCTTGGTTCTAAAAAAAAACACTTGGTGAACCCTTTGGAAAACACTATATGAAATTTGTAATAGACATGGTATAGTACACAGAATAGTTAAATATCATTTTGTTTTTGCTATAGAGGTTCCCAGAGACCATCATCAACAGAGGGAGGGAGGGATGATTATTTATTACCCATAGATTACATAACTACTTGTTCCATTCATGTTCAACTGTTTTATTCTAATAACACTTGATCTCTGTGGCCCAGGGCAAGTATGAGAAGGCAAAGGAATGAAGGAAAATCAGTGCATCACACTCTGACCCTGGCTCTCAAAGAAGTAACAAAATCTTATTAAAAGTTTTTATTTGACTTGCAATGTATCTTGTATGTATCTTTGTAGTACAGTACTGTGTGGGTCAAATCTTGCAAGTTAAATTTGACCCACTTCTAGTAGTCGGATTGTCTTGAAATTTGGCATACTTATGTAAATTGCGTGACAATACAATAATCTGGTAGTGACATCCTGGTAATCTGGCTAAGATTGCCTCTGCAGAATGGAACTCTTCAACGGTTAATGGTACCGCCTTGAAATTTGGTATGAAAATGTAGTTTGGGAGGGTTACATATTTGAATATCGAAAATTAAAATACCTACGAGTAAAATGTCGATGTTCAAAATATCGAAAATTAAAATATTGATTGTATCACAATATCGAAAGTTGTTATACCTATGGTCAAAATGTCTAAGATTGAAATGTCGATTGATTAAAATATCAAATGAGTAAAAATATCAATAGCCAATATATCTAAGTTGTAAATGTCGCCATATTTGAATGTCGAAAATTAAAATATCGTACATACAAATCTGCTTTATTTATTGCTCCTTTCTCTTAATAGCATTTATTAAACATAATTTAGTCGTTGTTGGGGTCACAGTTCTAACCTAACCGAACCAAATATTTTTGGTAATTCATGTTCAGTAGGTTTGGTTAGGTTAGTATTGCGTCAAGAATCGAAGCGCCTCAACTGAACGGAATAGGATGGCGGAGCTCCGTCGACCCTGTCTGTCACGTGATAGTTCATACATAGGGTATTCAATACTCTGTACTTCGATATTTATATCTTTCGATGTCACTTTTGTGGATAAATATGTTTTCGATATATTGGACGTAGGTTATTTAACCATTCGAAAATATAAACTTTCGTTATTTTAATTTTCGATATTTCGATACAGTCGATATTTTAATTTTCGATATTTTAAACATCGACATTTTACCCGTAGGTATTTTAACTTTCGAAATTCAAATATGTAACCTTTGGGAGACAATGCAAGTATAGTCCGCAAAAAAAGCTTGTCTTGAAAATGAAATTTTTACCAAAAACTTTTTTACAGGCGTTAATACCACTATCCAAAAATGTGAGTGTGGTTCGGATAATGCCGAATACTCCCATGACAATAGGAGAAGGTGCCTGTCTGTATACTCCTGATGAAACTGTAACAGAAGAACAATGTATCTTACTTGAAAGGCTATTAAATGGCTGTGGGATGTGCGAGAAGATACCGGAAACTTTGATGGATTCTCTAGGCTCTTTGATAGGCTGTGGGCCTGCTTTTGTGAGTACCTACCGTGTTTGCTGACACTTTATTTGGCATATTCGCAGAAATATTTGCGTGTGTGAAAGAGATGCACTAAGTATATCGTTGCTAGCGTGAGTGACGGAGATGTTTTAACGCAACGCGAATACGCAATACCAAGTGAAGTGCCACCCAATGGCGTAGCGTGGGTATCGGCCCCCCGGGGCGGAAGAAAATTTTGCCGCTCTCTTATTTAGGGTACTCATTCTAATCAGTCCGAATCGTAGACGCGACATTTTTGTTTTTGTTATGGAATTATCATTATCATCATCATCATCCCAGCCTATACACGTCGCTGCTGGGCACAGTCCTCTCAGAATGAGAACACTTGGGCCGTAGTTCCCAAGCGGGCCCAGTGCGGATTGGGAACTTCACACATACCATAATTTTTTTATGGTATTTTGCCTCCCCCTAAATGTGCCGCCCGGTCTCACACACGGGTCACAGTCTAATAAGGCTCAGGCCTGAAATATTCGTTTACCTAAAATGTATTTTTCGCAAAATGTCTGCTTTTCAGAATGTCAACACGTCGTTTGCACAATGTCAGCTTCTCAAAATGTCAGCTATAAATATTTAAAATTGCCTGTCTCCAAGAATGACAGTTTTTACATAATGTTCACTTTTGCGCACCTCAAAATATCCGCCTTCTTATGACGTTGGAATTCCAGAAAAGTCTTATTTCCAAAATGTCTCCAATCATGGCCTTCAAATTTCATCTAATCGGTTCAGCGGTTTAGCCGTGAAAGAGTAACAGACAGACAGACTGAGTTACTTTCGCTTTTATTAGCATTGATTTTAGTAAAAAACTAAACTACGAACATCCCTTTGTTGGGTACGAAACCGGTTGAGAACGAAAAATATTTTGTTCTAAAGCAGTAATTTTATATTAGGTATAGATTTATGTTATCAAAGAGTAAGTATGCAAGCAATTAAACCTTTTACATTTCACACCAATTGACCTAGTCCCAAAGTAAGCTTACCAAAGCTTGACATTGATTTGAAAATAAAGCAGACATTATGGGAAAACAAACATAACAAGACTATAGCCTATTTAAAATAGTGAACATAACGGTAAAGCAGAAATTATGGTAATGCTAATATTATAGGAATGTAAACATTATGAATAGACGATTTATTCGATATTCCAAATGGGGCTTAGTCGCTCCTGAGGCCCTGGACATGTACCTAGATGCTCAATGGAAAAGAAAGGCCTGCACATTACCCTAAACTGCCCAGGGCTCCCGATCTAGATTTAAAGACTCCCTTGCATTTTGCAGGTGATTAAGATCTTGAAATCGTATGTCCTTATGTTTCCTTATTCCCTAACAGATGTATATAATAATTGAAGCCTTAGCTGATGGTGCGGTAAAGCAAGGCGTGCCAAGAGCTCAGGCCTTGCGGTTCGCCGCTCAAATGGTGGCGGGGAGCGGGAAAATGGTCCTGCAGACTGGCAAACACCCTGGCCTTCTGAAGGATGAAGTCTGTTCACCTGGAGGATCCACTATTTGTGGAGTTGCTGCTCTTGAAGAGGGAAAGATAAGGTGACTATTGTTTTTACATCTTTATTTTTATTTATTTATCAATGGGTGCTAGGATCTTGTGCTTCCAATGTTTAGTAGTGTGGGGGCAAGACAATAGGCATGCCGTTTTGACACGCGTCAATCCGTCGCATATCGCAGGTGTCTCTGGGCAATAATGATGACCATTGACCATCAGAATTCAATTTGCGTATACCTCTCTTATAAAATACAACTAGCTTTTGCCCGCGGCTTCGCCCGCGTGGAATTCGGTTATCGCGCGCTGTTCCCTCAGGAACTGTACATTTTTCCGGGATAAAAAGTAGCCTATGTCACTCTCTGGCCCATAAACTATCTCTATGCCAAAAATCACGTCGATCCATCGCTCCGTTTCCACGTGAAAGACGGCAAACATACAAACACACACACTTTTGCATTTATAATATTAGTAAGTATGTATTTATTAACAGTTGTTATGTTGAGGAGCGGTGTCTCTTAACACAAGCATATTAATGCTTAAAAAGAGGCCCCAACTCAGATTTGGTGTTATGTCTTAAGTTAATGAATAAACTATTTTTTTATTTTTTATTTATTAACTGAGAAAAGGAGAATAATAGTGTCAACTGAGAACAGTTAAGCAAGGTTACATTCATTGACATATCGACGATTTTTACACTGTCCTGTTGTGGCTTGGTAGCTCCCACTCAATGCATAATCAATTTACCATTCTTGTTATCTTGGAAATAAAGTTTGAAATTCGATGTCAATGCTTTATTCACTGTATTGATTACCATCTGTTTAAACATGTTAAAATTTTCAGGGCAGCATTAATTAATGCCTTGGAAGCATCTACACTGAGAACTAAGGAACTCGGCAAGAAGTAAAACGTGTACAGTTGAACGCAAAAAAAATATATACAGCCATAGCGTCAAAATATGTATACATCGACCTTACGTTAAGTGGCTTCAAGGTATAGATATTTTTAACGTCTTGGTAACGTATAAAAGGTGTTAATTAAATAACGGAAAACCTCAGACACTCCAAAAATATTTTTTCATTTTAAGTTTGTTGATTTCAGTTATTTTTGAATATCTTCATTATTTTAAAAGATATTCGTGTGTTTGTTAAGTCAGTAATTTTACTTTATTTCTAACTCTACACTCATAATATGTATTTGTCAGTTGCGCTTTGACGTTTTTAGAAGAAAATCACACATTGGCAGCAAAACGGCCAGTGTTAAATTATCGAAATAGTATGCAACCTTGCTAAAATATTTAATTGGTGCCTGTTGCAGTCTTAACTTTTAGACTGGGCACAATAAAAAGAGATTAATAAACACAAACACTACCTGATTTAAAACATATTGTAATCGAATCTACTCTCGATTCTGAGCGAACTACTTTCGATTCTGAGCAAACTACTTTCTGGTTTTCAGTTATTTTATTAACACCTTGTATATATTTATGCTTTTGACCGTACCAAAGAAGTCATGTGATTGGAATCTAGATTTAAATGAAATTATCTTTGCTGGTCATTTAGATAAAAAGCGATAGCGCAAATTTAATTTGCAGAATTCTCATTAGATAGGTAAGCATACAGTTGAGGCAACTCTAAACTTTGATTGATTAATTTATTGATTTTTCACTGTTCCTATATCTATTTTTATACACTCATGTTGAGATTGAATGAGACCAGGGTCATTATTCGAGAGTTTCAACCGCCTCAATTTTCGTCTTGTACTTCTACTAGATAACCTGGAAACTGTAACATAATCTTCCAACATATCTAATATCTCATCATCATCATCATCATCATCTCATCATCATGTTATTCTTGTAAGATTTAAGTTGTGCTGTTGTTTACATTTTACAATATGTAATTGTACTAAACTTAATTGTATTATTGTGTTAGTTATTTTTACTTAATTTATATAATTAAGTTCAACTCCATGATATTAAGTGACATGATTGTATTTCCTATAGAAAAGTATTAATTTACAGTGTGCCTACCTCGCTAGCAGTATTTAAATCTTTTTATTAAATCTTAGATACTCAATGTTGTGGAAAACCTGAATATAGATTATGTTGTGATTCCGTTAAATTCGTTTATTGTACTTAGTAATATCCTGATTAACACGTTGGCTGCCATGAGCATCACCGGTAGGATCAAAAGCTCATTTAATTTCTCAGGGTACTGTTTTGACAATTATTTTGTGGGCTACAGTCCAAACTGTGAATGCTATTTTGTAGAGGATACCTACTCTTTAGTCATTTACAAAAACTGAACTATTTTGAATTTTCAGATACTTTGCTTTTGAGTGGCTGCTTGGGCTTATCTTTTATAGTATAATAATAAGATGCTGTGAGCATCGCCGGTAAGATCATTAAATTTGTATGGGGCGTGGCAGCAACACTAGATAAATAAAAATAAATATCATGGGAAACTTGACACCAATTAGCCTAGTCCCAAACTAAGCAAAGCTTACTATAGATACTAGGCAACAGATAAATATAATTATATAGATAGATACATACTTAAATACATAGTAAACACCCAAGACCCGAGAACAAACATTCGTATTTTCATACAAATATCTGCCCCGACACGGGAATCGAACCCGGGACCTTCGTAGTCAGGTTCTCTAACCACTAGGGCATCTGGTCGTCTAAATGTATATTAATTAAAGATATGCAAGTAAATACTTTAGAAGTTAAAAATATAATATCTAGCAGGCCTATCTCCTCAATCAATCACATAAACCTAATGCTGATAATTTTAGACACCTACTTGATACTCAAGAGATAAAGTGTTTACTAGGAATACTCAACTTCGTGAGTATTAAAACAAAGAATTAAAGCGACATTGTATTTCACAATTTTCTTGTTGTATTTGACATGGTATAAGTTACCTAATAACAATGCGTTATTCTCCTGACTTGCTCTTGCCAGAAACTCTTAACAGCAATTAAAGGCAATTTAACAGCAAACATCGTGTCCTCAGCATCGTAGTTTTCTCATACCTATCCGGTTCGAAAGACCTTGTAACTCTTGTTGATATGCGACCTAACATAAAACACGTTACTTTAAAACAAAACAGTACAACAGACCAAAGTACACATTTTATGTAATCATCGCACAAGGGCAGAGATTTTTACTAGCTCTAAAGTAGACACAGATATTCAAGCGATTCACTCTCCGAGGCTAGGATACACCGAAGTGCTCGCATTTTGAGATTTACGTGTTCAGTCGTGATGTTTCTTTATATCGGCGCCGAAATATATCTTCCTCGTGGTGACTTTAGGTGTGTACGGGTGGTACGGATGCATACACACAGATTTTCTTCTGAACAGAAAGAGCGATGCCCGTCGGGCTAGACCGACACTGATATCTATGCTTTTATGCCTCGGCATATCTGCTCCGAGCATTGGCAGGTCTTCTTCGCTCTTTGATTTGAAACAGTTTAATGTTCGTAATTTACTGCTTACGCTGCGTATGCTAGGTGTCACCGATGAACGGATACTCGGCAATCTGCGCAGAAACGATACTTTTTTCGTGAGACCATTTTCATTTGTCTTTGTTTTCGAAGTCCCAGCGCTCTCCTCGACCGTAAATTGTTTAATAAGAGGTTCTTCGGTTTCTGCGTTTGGTATTTTTGCTATTTTTTTATCACTCATCACTAAAGGCTTGGCGTGAACATTTTTATGAGTTTACTTTTTAACGTTCGCTCGGCTACTACTTATAAGTGATGAACTCCGGCTTAACTTTTAGCATTGATTGAGTATGACGCAAGCTGCGATAAGATAGGATTTAGATAGCGATGATTTTATTATGATTTTTTTATAGTAGGTAGGTATACCATTATTTGAGCTGAAGTCATTTAAGATCAGTAGCGTGACGTTGTCACAACTCGATTCCCAACGAGTCGCCTAAATTTTTTCACAATGACGTCAATGTTATCATTGAGTTTAGTATAGTACCTACCTAATGCTTACTTGTATAAACTAAATCCGAGGAGCTATATTTGTAGACATACATACCTACTTCAATCTCGCTTCTCTTTCTCCAGGTTACATTAAAATGTTTACTCCACGCTATTAGTAAGTAAGTAGGTATATTTCATAGGTACCAAATGTAACAGGAAAACCGAAAGGACAAACAAACGTACTCGCGTAGATACGTGGCACCAGTATCTACGATGATATTAAAAGAAATCATTGCAACATAGCTAAATCCTGTAACATTCATATCAGTGATTAGAGATGGGCCGAACATGGATTTCACCGAATACGATTATCGGCCGAATGTTCGGCAAAACTTTTACCGAACCGAATATTCGGCATAATTGATTCCCTTACGTAAACAACAGGTACAAGTCTGAACTTCTTGTCGCAAAGCGCGCGGATGGAAGCTTGCTACCCCCGCTGTACCTGATGGTGTTTTGCATCATCTAGTAAATAGTAGGTAAAACTTTAACACGTGCGTTTGTTTTGGTTTCTATTTATTTCAAAAATCTTTTTTAATGAGTTTCTTTTAACTTAACATAAAGCCTCACTGTAGGTACTTCATAAAAATAACACCTACATTTTAACACCAACTCATACATGGCTCAATACAGTAAAAAGTTTGAGTACCACTGCCGAACATTCGGTGATTTAGTCGAATATTCGGCCGAATAATAATAAATAATCGGTAAACCTGGTGAATACCGAATATAAAACTAATATTCGACCCATCCCTATCAGCGATAGTAAAAGATATGATAAAATATTAAGCTGAAATTGAATCGTGAGTATTACCTATCAAAAAGCTTTGTATATGTAATGTATACCTTTACGTTGGTAAGCAGGTAGGAACTAGGTATCGTATGTTATGTAGCTATCATACGGCGGAAGAATAGATTACTAAAATCATACCTCTGATAAACAACCAAGTCTTCGGTAGTATATATATACTATTTTAAAGGTAATTAGGTACTAATTAGAAGTACCTAGTAGGAGGGTGACTTAAGTAAGGACTTTTGTACACAGAGTTTTTTTTATGCGCAGACAACGAACGTTTTGTGAACGCATGTTTACGACGCCGAAAATTCATAAGTTCAAATTCAAATTCAAATCATTTATTCAGTAAATAGGCCGCAATGGGCACTTATACACGTCATAAGCGCCACGCGCTTTCGGAAAGACCATCATTGCCAAGAAGAATGCGCCGCAAGAAACTAGGTAGGTAGTACAAAAATGACTAAGGGGCTGTTTCACCATCCATTGATTAGTGTTAACTGACGGTTAAATGTGATGCCGTCTCCGTCTATTCGAACAAAACAAATAGTGACGGCATCACATTAAACCGTCAGTTAACACTAATCAGTGAATGGTAAAACAGCCCCTAAATGTATTTTGAAGCGCGTTAGCACACGTTTAACTGTATCGTCTCAAATCGTCTGTGCCTAAAACAAGATACGTCATCTGCATAGGATCTGAAAGACGTACGAAGCATACTAACTTTTAGGTAATTGCTGCCAGATTTGGTACATTCAAGGATTTAAACATTTTACTTGTCTATCAATGTATGTACATAATACAAACTAGACTAGTGTATTTCAATTGATTTCAATACAGAAATGTAAATGTTTCGATAGTTTTAACGGAATTGAAATTGGAATTTCAATATTTAAGACACCAATTGACGTTGTTTTGTTTAGATACATTTAGTTAAGTAAATACCTATCCAAACCAAGTATGGTTGATGCTTTCCGTGGATATTTCACATGCTTTACCTGCTTTTTTTAGCTCATAAATACAATGTAAAGGTATAGGTAGAGTTGTATAGTTTATATCAATCTACTATATATATAACGCGGTGTTAGAAAGAGTTAGGTAGAGATGATTATATCACTAGATATTGACGCCTTAAAAAAAACAATTGCAATGTATCTGAATGAAGCAACAACGGTTCATTTAATACAACAACAACAACAACATGTTAGCCTATATACGTCCCACTGCTGGGCACAGGCCTCCTCTCAGAACAAGAGGGCTTGGGCCATATTTCCCACGCGGGCCCAGTGCGGATTGGGAACTTCACACGCACCATTGAATCGCTTCGCAGGTTTGTGCAGGTTTCCTCACGATGTTTTCCTTCACCGCAAAGTTCGTGGTAAATTTCAAATGTAATTCCGCACATGAATTTCGAAAAACTCAGAGGTGCGAGCCGAGGTTTGAACCCACGACCCTCTGCTTGAGAGGCCACAGGTCAAACCACTAGGCCACCACGGCCACAGGTCAAACCACTAGCTCATTTAATAACAGGAAAGATTTGTTGCAAGTAAGGTGTATGAACTTTAGGAAGTAGATATTACTGGTACAGTCGCCATCAGATATTTCGGAGCGGCCAAGACGAGAGTAGTATAGAGTTCATGTTTCGATATTTTGGATCACCTTGGCCTTGAAGTCGTAATAGAGTGGGACTCTTTAGTTTTTATTCGCCATTGTAGTATCCTTAGATTAGATGCAACCTGTGACACGTGAGTCTAGTGGTGACCATTAATTTCTGCCCATGTGACAGTCACGCATGCCAACCAGCGCTTGCGCTTGCCAGCCCCGCCCGCCCCGCTCTTCGTTCATCCCCACGATAACTCATTTTTAGGGTTCCGTAGCCAAAATGGCAAAAACGGAACCCTTATAGTTTCGCCATGTCTGTCTGTCTGTCTGTCCGTCCGCAGCTTTGCTCAAAAGCTGTAATTTTGCACGAATATATATGTAACCTATGCCGACAAAATGGTACTATAAACAATTAAAAACAATTTTTTTTAGAGTACCTCATAGACGTACAGTCAAGTAATCCAACCTTGTAGTGAGGGGTATCGTTGGATAAGTCTTTTAAAACCATTAGACGGGTTGCTAAAACGATTTTTCGATTCAGTGATTTGTTTGCAAAATATTCATCTTAAAAGTGCAAATTGTCATAAAAATCGAGCGTCCCCCCCCTCTAAAATCTAAACCGGTGGGTGGAGAAATTTGATAAAATTCAGGATAGTTTTGTAAGTGTACCTATCAAACTTACAAGGAAAACTGTAACGATTAAGTTTTCTTGAGAATTATTAGTAGTTTAAAAGTAAATAGCAATAGCAACCTAAGGTATAAAATATACCTAAACTTGGAATAATCCGTACAAAATCGTAAGTCCTTAGAAAAATATTACTTAATTTTTTCGTAATGGCTACGGAACCCTATTTCGGGCGTGTCTGACACGCTCTTGGCCGGTTTTTTGTATCACGTGCCGCGGGCTGTACAGTCACCATCAGAAATTTCAGTGCAGAAATTTGAGCAGAAATATCGGAGCATGAAATTCTAAAGCCTTGAAAATAGAGTGCATGTTCCTATATTTTTGAAAACTTCGGCCGCTCCGAAATATCTGATGGCGAATGACCAGATCACTACTACTTGTACTATTACTTATTCTGTGCCATTGCCACTACGAAGTGCAAAATTCGAACTTCGTATATTGCCGTCCTGCTGACGCTAATATTATTTAATACGAGTGAGGGGACTATAGGTACGATACGAACTTCGATTTTCGAATTTCGTAGTATCCCCCCTGTACTTGCTAATTTTCGTATGTTTCCTAACCCGAAAATAAGCAGGCTGGTCAATTACTTGCTCAATGCAAACAATGTCTTACCTACTTTTATTTCTAAGGTATACTTCCTTCCTGTGTGACTAAATGCATTTAACCTTAAGCCTTGGACCGTGACGGCGTGCAAGTCTTGCAAGATAACAGTTGACTTCCGATGTCCAAAATCAACGAACGAACGAATGAACTACAGCGAATAGTAGTTTTCGTTTGGAGGATGTTATTCGTATCTATTGGTACTTCCAGGGGTCGGACAAGAAGTGCCGATGATGTCAAACCACTTATAGGTGATTACAGATACTTAGTATTTTTGATTTTCATAAACAATTATCACTTATCATTTATCAACCTCTTTATTAAACGATATGAAATTTATTTTATTCACTGAATTCCATTGATTTATTTACGATTATTTTGTTACTTCATTAATGCTACTTTGTTACTACATGCCACACGGAAGTTTAAATAAAAACATCATCTTGTGTGCAATATTACGTCTTTTTTACGTCATACGCACTTTTTGTTTCCTTAAAAATAATGGTTTCCTTAAAAATAATGGTTTTAAGTACCAAAACGGCTGAAGACACAAAGATACCTACGGAGAACCATTTCAAAAACAAAATCGCTTGCATTGCATGTGATTATTCTTCTTGGCCCGCCCACTTGTTTTGTTAACCAATTAGGGTCTTCGAATTTGTAAAAACCGTACCTACCTTAAAGTTAAGTATAAAAAACAATGTTTTTATAACTTGTAGGGGACAATGAGGGCTGGGTCAGTTTCCGCGGCCAGTTGCAGTTTGCACACCATCCAGGCCGTAGCGTAAGGTTAATTAGTTAGAAATGGTTCCAGGCAGAAATTTGACAGTAACAGAGAGGAACCGTATGGTGTTTCTGCGGGACGAGGGCAGAAATATTAGCCAAATCGCTGATGAATTAAATCTGACGGTAAGTAACTTTATAATATTAATTGGGTAGGTATTTATTAATCGTATTTTCCGATGTTAATCCATATTTTCCATTCCAAGTTAGTATTAGTTTATTTATACACTAAATTTCAGCCGATTCCACGAAAAACTTTTTTTCTGGTTCCTATCGTGGGGTTATGTTATTTTAATTGTATTTATTTTTATTTTTATTTATTTATTTATATAGTGCATACATGTAACATAAGCTCTTAAAGTTAACATGAACCCTGGTAGGGTATAGCATTTGTTGTTATAATTGTTATTATCTATGTATTTACTATTTTAAAATCTTTTCTTTTACAATAACTAATTTCTGTTACAATAACTTAACAATAAAGGAACATCAAATATCACTTGAGATCAGAAACATTTTTCCCACTTGTAGCAAATAATGCGTTGTGCGCGTGCGTGACGTGAGAGGTCACTTATTACAAACCATCCTCCATAAATTCCGAGATCGAGTAGTAACATTTATCTATTAGGAATTTTTTAAATTTTTTATTAAAGGATGTGCTATTTTGTTCACTTCTTAAATCTATGGGAATTCTATTGTATAATTGTATTGCTTTGTAATATGGACCGTTTTTAAAAATACTTAATTTTGGTTCAGGGAGAACTAGGTCATGTTTACGTCGCATGTTATTTGAAAATTTAAAAAGGTGGATATTATTTCTGACGAACAACGCTACTTCCAAAATATACAAAGAGGGGAGTGTCAATAATTTAAACTTTTTAAAGTATGGTCTACAGCTATTTGGTTGGCAGATATTTGCTAAGATTCGGAGACATTTCTTTTGCATAACAAACAGTTTATGTGCATCTGTGCTGCACCCCCATAGCAGCAGCCCGTAGCGCAGCCACGAGACAGCGCGCGCGTGGTACACCGACAGCGCACACGTAAGGCTGGTGTTAGTCTTGAGGACACCCAACGCGTAAACGAACTGGGACAGTTTAGATTTCGTTCTTTCTATATGGTTTTTCCAGTTTAAATGTGAGTCTAGTGTGAGTCCTAACAGGGTGCAGTGGGTTACTTCTTCGATGTTCAGTTTATTTAGGATATTGTTTAGATCAATAGGTGGTTTTTGCCGCGGTCTGAATTGAATAATTTTTGTTTTATTTTTGTTTATTAGTAGGTTATGGTCTCTTAGCCAATGTGTAACTGTGTTATAAGTTTCTTCTATTGTTAAGTCATGGTCGTGTTTGTTAGGGAATTTAAACAGCAGGGAAACATCATCCGCAAACATTACACACTTTTGATTTGTAATTTTTGGAAGGTCGTTTATATAGACAAGAAAGAGTACACATCCCAGCACACTACCCTGAGGGATGGAACTATCTATATGTTTAATTTCTGATTTGACGGTTTTTATTTGTTTAGACTGACTGTCAAGATGTTCAATTTCAACATACTGTTTACGGTTTGCTAAATATGATTTCATCCAGTTTAGTGAGTTGCCACGAACTCCAATCGCATTTAGTTTCTGTATTAAGATAGAATGAGACACTCGGTCGTATGCTTTTGACATGTCTAACAGTAGTCCCACTGCACTTTCCTTATCTCTCAAAGAATTTAGTATTTCCTGCACATATGTATAAGCTGCGAGAGTGGTAGAGTGCTTTTTACGAAAACCGAATTGGTTTTTGTCTAGTAGTTGATATTTTTCCAGAAAACTGTAGATGCGGTTTGTCATACATTTTTCAAATATTTTAGATGGTACGGGGAGAAGTGCAATAGGTCTGTATTGGCTGGGGTCATCAGATTTTCCACCTTTTTTTAAAATAAATATATAATATATTTATGTAATTTTATATTTTAGTTTTATTCAAAACCTGTCTACTTACCGGAGACTTTTGATCGTTGTCTGGCATTCTTAAGTAACTTTAAAGGTGTAATGGCGACTGTATGAATCATTTTTGAGAAAAAGTTTAATTAAGTATTATGATTAAGTACTATATTTATTTCTTAACAATCGGATTACATTTTAAAGTTTTTGATATTTTTTGTCTTCTAAATATATGTGGTTTAATAACCTTTAATTTACATGTTCTCGCTGCTCAGGTGAAAAGTTGTATGTGTCACACGAGACCAAAGTTTTTTTGCATCTCGTGTGTTGGAATCCCTCGCTGATCTCAGGATTCTAACTTAGAATCACTCGCTATCGCTCGTAATTCAATCTTCGCTTACTCGAGATTCAAAATCAACACTCGCACCAAAAAACGACTGCTCTCTTGTTGCACAAATAACTATTTTCTGATACCCTTTTTTAATTGGGTATTTAATCATATTTTCCGATGTATATCTATGTTTTCCGAGTTTCTATTAGTCAGTAAACTACACTAAATTTAAGCCGATTCCACAAAAAAAATATATTTCTGATACCTATCGTGGGGTCCTGTTGTGTCCCACTAATATTATAAATGCGAAAGTTTGTAAGTCTGTCTGTTCGTTACCTTATCAGGTCTAAACCGCTGAACCGATTTAGATGATATTCGGTATATAGAATAGTTTGAGTTCCGAGAAAGGACATAGGATAGTTTTTATCCCGGAAAATTGCATAGTCCCCGCGCGATAGTGATAAACGAACTCTATGTGGACAGAGTCGCGGGTCAACAACTAGTAATTGCATAATATCATACATTCTTTAAACTTAATTCATTTGTATCTTGTTTATATTTATATTTGATTTGATAGGGAAAACTTCCACCTAGCTTAGTCACCTAAAACGTTAGATTGCTTTCTTCAGTCGCGTAAATTAGATATTGTAGTGTTTAAAAACAAACTAATCGACCATAAAAAATAAACATCATAAACCCTTAAAATAAATTGCAGCACTAACACGAATTGAAGGGCCATTCGTTTTACATCTTGCGAGAAAGCATTCTTATAGGGAATGCATTTGTTTTGTCTTCGACTTTCAATGTGTTTTCAATAAAGCGATCAGGTGTCTGGAGAAGTTTTGCGCCAAAAAGGTTTATTTAACTGTGTAAGTATTCTGTCTGCAGTGGGATAAATACACCACTGGTGACGCCTTCTTCGTCGCCAGAACCAACGCCACCTGTAACACCGGATGCGTCAACATCATCAGCGGGCTCCCCGGAGGTTTCTCCCCCGCCGACACCGCCGCCTGCACTACCTGTGACTCCGCCTTCAACGCCCGAGCTCAAGGTCGTAGTAGAGGTCGAGGTCCACGTAGAGGCCGAGCTCGAAGAGACATCGAACCGACGCCTCCGCTTCCGCCGAGGGTTCCTAGGCCTTGGCCAGGCCAGCCAGGGCCTCCGACGCCACCCCGGCCTCCAAAGCGCCCGCGTCCGGAGCAAGAAGATACCAAACCGACGTCTCCGCTTCCGCCGAAGGATCCTAGGCCTCGGCCAGGCCAGCCAGGGCCTCCGACGCCACCCCGGCCTCCAAAGCGCCCGCGTCCGGACCGGAGCAAGAAGATATCGAACCGAAGCCTCCGCTTCCACCGAGGGATCCTAGGCCTCGGCCAGGCCAGCCAGGACCTCCGACGCCACCCCGGCCTCCAAAGCGCCCACTTCCGGAGTAATTTTAAAATGTGAGTATTATATTATAAATATATAGTCGTTTTTTGCGGCGATATTAATAGCTACTGCGTGGCCATTGGCCATTACACAACTGTGCGGAAAAAAAATTAAATAAACCTTTTTTGGTAGGTATGTTATTGATCTGTGCAGTTGTTCTTCGATTCGGCACTGTATTCAGCACTGTTTAAGTATTAAGTACCTATTTAGAACAAAAGCTGCAGCTCAGATGTTTAGGCCGAGTTTCTTCTGTAAGTTTTTATTACGGTTTGTTTTGTGTTATTCTGACCCAAGTTCATTCATGTCCATCAAGTCACTCTGTTCCCGTAACATTGCAATATTGTAGAGCTTTATCTACTGTAACACTATACTATACGACAATTTAAGCACTGCCCTTTGTATAACAACTCGCCGTTCTATTAATAACAAATGGCCTATCGGCGGCACTTTGTCTTAGATGAAAACACTTAGACGAAATGGTTAGGTAAAAATTATCTTTGAATCTAACAGCCGTATTCACTAACGCGTAGTGTAGCTATGTAGAGTGTAGCAGAATTCTTGTTCGAAATTTAAAATTAAGTATGGATTTGACATTCCCTATGCACTTCTGAGCACTATGCGAATAGTAGGTAACTTTTGTGAAAGTTTTATTATTCACTAGTCCCATTATTAAAACAACAAATCAGAACCACATATTAAACTTTAAACCAATCATATTCATTTATTGTAACCGAACCCTTACACCACTAGAATTTTTGTCAAATTTGCTTTGTTTTTACAGGCAGCCATCTTCCACGCCGAAGCCGTCCGGTCCCCATTTTCCTTCCTGTTATGAGAGTATTTCAGTGGATTCAGGATTAGTGTATAGGTTTTAGGTATAAGTCTTAGGTTTAAGTATTCGATTATTATGAGTAAGGCATGGTTAAGTAAGGCATTTAGTACAAAATTTTATTTATTTCGTTTAAAAAATATATTGTTTTTTTTTTTAATAGCACATGAAGTTTGTTTTTCACTTGAACTCAATACATTATATTGAACGTTGGTCGACACACTAATAAAATGTAAGGACGAGAGTGATAATTCAGTTGCTGATTATATAATCAATTTTAATTTCAACATGCACATTAAAAAATGCCAAATAGGTTTACACCTTTTGTTGACGGATCATCATCATAATACAAATACATATTTTTCACACATACAAAAAACAACCTTATTCATATTTTGTCTTAATATATTACTGAATAAAAAAAAACATGGTTCGTTAACGAACTGTTATGATTACAAATATGCTTCACATCAAATAAAAGAACACTTCATAAATCCAAATATTTACAGTATTACATGTACTCTGTGGTATTACATAACAATAGACATTTACATAAATGACACTAAACACATTTACTTCACATCTTATTAATAGTTTATCTTATTTACATTGACTTCTTTGTCTAGATTGCATGTTTCTTACATGAAAACGGCACAAAATTAGTTCGCAGCGCGAGTTTGATGCTTATTTATTACTACCTAAACTAAAAAATTATAGACCAACTATCCAAATTCATTAAAAATATAGCTATTTATAAGCGTTATAAAGTCCCGTTTGTGGTATTTTAACTATGAGTGAAAATCACATTAGATTTACCTAGTTCAAGGCGTATATTACATGGTTAACTATGCCTATTTATCAGCATTAAAAATAAAACTAACGAAAACTTAAAATTACATAAAATAAAAATAAAACTTAAAACCTTAACTTAAATAAAACCTAACGACATTCTAATACTTATATATAGTTAAAGCACCGCCAGCATCTATAGCGGCGTCACACCTGCTCCGCATCGACCGTACATACCTACCTACCTACCAAGTTCTCGCAGAGGTCTGAGCCGCGCAACGAATCCCATACCTCGTCAACGGGTGCCCCTTATTTCGCATAACATTCATTGTCCTAATATGAATTCGCATAACTGATTTGGCATAAAATAATTGTGCATAACAGCGAACTTGCATAAAGCTTAGCTTATTTAGCATAATGATGAATCCGCATAATTGAAATATGCATAACATTATTAACTATAACTTAAACTGTTATAAAATGAATTAGGCATAATTTTATCAAGCGAGTCGGGCAAAACCGACTATCGGTTATGTTAGGTTCAGAATGTTAGGTATTTTTTTATAATAGCCCAATAATAGATATTCTCACATAGTAGTTCACTTCTCAGATCTAATTGCAAACAATAACCATTTTCATTTTCTCCCATGCCCCTCGCCATCGAACCGCCGAAGCCACCGTTTCACTGTGTTTCGTTGTAGGTAACATACCTAAAGAAATTTCAAAGTGATAACTGAGTTCGTTTAAAGACAAACAATAACCATAAAGAACGATTGAGAAATTTTTGGGTAAAACCGGGCTTTAGAATTATATTTATTTTTACGACTTCGCAGAACAAAGTGGATATTGCAAACATCTGGCCGAACAAAACACATTGAAAGTCGAAGACAAAACAAATGCATTCCCTAAGAATACTAAGCTTTCTCGCAAGATGTTAAAAATAAAAACGAATGGCATTTCAATTCGTGTTAGTGCTGCAATTTATTTTAAGGGTTTATGATGTTTATTTTTTACGATCGATTAGTTTGTTTTTACGACTCTACAATATCTAATTTACGAGACTGAAGTAAGCAATCTAACGTTTTAGGTGTCTAAGCTAGGTGGACTTTTCACTATCGAATATAAATATAAACAAGATAGAAAGGAATGAAGTTTGAAGAATGTATGATACCTATTATGCAATTACTAGTTGTTGACCCGCGACTCTGTCCACATAGAATTCGTTTATCACTATCGCGAGGGGACTATGCAATTTTCCGGGATAAAAACTATCCTATGTCCTCTCTCGGAACTCAAACTATTCTATATACCGAATTTCATCTAAATCGGTTCAGCGGTTTAGCCCTGATAAGGTAACAAGCAAACAGACTTACAAACTTTTGCATTTGAGCCTTTTCGCAAGCAAGCCTTAAGGCAAGGTGGCATGCGACCAGGGCTCTCCTCCTGAAGTATGTGTATAAGAATTTCAGATAGGTAAGAATATTTTCTTGCTTGATTGAATCAGGCGTTACTTTGCGGAGGTTCATATTTATTGTGGTCACGGAGGAGCAAATTAATTACGTATAGTTCTTAAACATTTTCTTATTTCATACATTTAAAAGCGCGTTTTTTCCGTAGTCGAGTTTCACTTGTTTAAACTTATTTTTTTATAAACTGTAACCTGCCTTCGATAACGTATACGTAGGTACATACCTACCATTAGACCATGAAGGCGTTTGATTGCTGACCGTCCATGGAACCTTTTCATAATGAATGAGGTAGGTACCTAATTGCTTGTCTATACATAATAAGCCTGCAAGCCTTTCTTTCCCGGGCTCTGCAGTAATGTCCTATTAAATAACAATACTTAGTCAGGGCTGCGAGGAACATTGAAGAATTCGAATTGTTATATTTTCCTTACTTAGATACTAGAGCATAATGTTAGCTCAGCAAAACATTGCTACTGACGAATGTAGGCACTCGAGACCTAGCATGTTTGAAAACCATAAAAACTTTGTTGGCGTGACAACGTTTGCTGCATTTAACTAATTAAATATGTGGGGCACACACTCACACACCTAGCTTAACTGCTAAGCTAATTCTCTGTAGACTTAATGCTACTCATGGAACTAGATGAGTAATAGCAATAGCAAGGTTAGGACGTTCCCTTTTCCGAACTGACGTAGGAGTAGTTGCGTTAATATTTTCCGTCTCGTTCTTTTATAACGATTTTCTTACAAGACTGACAGTGATAGCAGATAAGAACAGTGCTCAGTGTGCGCAGGCGTCGCGCCATCGTGCAGTTTTCCTCGCCGGCCACGACAGTGTAGTATTACAACGATATAGTGGAACTAAAACTAACACGGATTTTTAGTTTAACTTCGCTTACCCGAAGCGTGAAGGTGACATTTTGCGAACAAGGTATTTTTTGCGAATAATTAAAACTAACAAGGAAATTAAGCTTCTACTCGTACTAATATTGGTTTCGGTCGTCCGCTTATTTAAATAAACAAATGCACTTGAATCTTGTAATGTCATGTGATGCTTGTTTTGTAGCACCTTTCAGGTGCTTTGTGGGTGTTTTTCAGGTGTTTTGTAGGTACTTATAATTGGGTAGTTTTTATTGTTTTAGTTTTAAATTGATTCGTGGATAAATTAGTAGGTATTATAATTAACATAATATCTTCTCGTACTATAGGTAGGTATATTTAAAATTGTAGCACAATAATGTACACATAGCTGTAATAAACACTCAACTTTGCTAAAAACATTATCGTTAAAGGGACTGTAATTGTTATGTATGTGCATTGAGATTATTTGCAAATATTTCTTTCCACGATATTTTTAATGCGACTGACTAAATGATTAATCTTGTGATGGTGACTTGACTTGCATGTTTGACTGTATATATTTATTAAATAACAAATAAAAATAGGTACAGTCATGCAATTTGAGTCACCTAGAATCGCCTCGTGTTTTTAGGGTTCCGTAGCCAAAATGGCAAAAATGGAACCCTTATAGTTTCGCCATGTCTGTCTGTCTGTCTGTTTGTCCGTCCGCGGCTTTGCTCAGGGACTATCAATGCTAGAAAGCTGTAATTTTGCACGAAAAAATTTGAAAAAATTCAGGATGGTAGTAAGTATATCTATTACCGGGGTATCGAAATCGACGGCCATCACCGCGGCAATTTTAAATACGCATTTTAAATCAAACGATAGATTTCTTGAAAAATATATTTTACAAGATAAAAGCTTATTTAGTCGACTCACTGATTTATTAGCAGCTGTTTATTATGTGTGAATGAATCAAAGATCTCGCAATTCGTGATTTTCCTAAATGGCACCGACGGAAGAGGATTTGCCATACTAACGCGCACACCACATACAAGCAGACTCGAATCTTATTTAGTGTTTTACAAATATTTATGGCAATTGAACTATTGTTATGGTTTTTAAATGGCTTTTTATAGTTTTTTGTACGAGTTCTGAATACTTTTTGTATATTTTTTGGCCCGGAAATACGATTAAAATGAAAAATAAAATACAGCGGCGATAGGCGCCATTTTTAACTGTTGATTGTAATACCGTGGTATATCACGGTAATAGTTAAAGTGGTAGTTTGGTTCTTCAAGCTTTATTTTTGGTATAAATTATCGTTTATATAATTTGTAACAGTTATTCCAATCTTAATCCATTCACGCTTTTAAAAACTATTTCCGTGGTATGAAAAGTATTAACAAACTCTTAATTTTTAGCAAAAACTTCAATACTGAATTTG
Organism: Choristoneura fumiferana; assembly: GCF_025370935.1. NCBI lineage: Eukaryota > Metazoa > Arthropoda > Insecta > Lepidoptera > Tortricidae > Choristoneura > Choristoneura fumiferana. The sequence goes on from NC_133484.1 coordinate 10,546,360, forward strand.
TAGTTTCTATAGAAACCGTTATTTTGCCAAGTTGTTTAAATATTGCGATGAAATTTTTATATTTACTTACCAGTTATGTAATTTTATTATATGCCAAGGATGTAATAAGTATATTTGATTTGTAATGCAAACACAACTCTATCCTATAGTTTTTATAGGTCGGAATTAGATTTTACAATACTCCAAATTAAGCCAATTAACGATGGTATGATCGCATAACCCTCGGTAATAGAATGTTTGGGATCTATTACCGACCCATTCAATTGTCTTTGGGTCGGTAATAGGTTCTTAAAGAAGTCCCTATTACCGAGTGACATTTTATTTTTCTGTTAAAATAATTCACATTAAGGTACCGTAAGTGCAGATTATTTTGATAAAGTTGTGACTTTTACTCAGCATGCATACATCAAACTATAACTGGTGGCATAAGCATAATAAAATACAATGGGCTGGATACACTATTCGAATCATACTTTAGTTTTTTAAATTTTCTCAAAAAATATTTGGTGTACAATATATTATACAGAACCAAAGCCATTACCTTTTTTTAATCCCTCGGTATTAAGTTCCAAAACATGTGTCGCGTTCCTTTTACCGATGGTAGAAAATTGCCGTTTTTTTATACCCTCGGTAATAGAAGCTCAATTCGCGGTAATGGAATCACAGCCTGTCCATTACCACGGTAATAGAAGATTTGGGTATTTTGATTTCAATAATTATTTTATCAAATACTTATAACTAAAACGAGCCCAAAAAGTTAAGACACTGAAAGTTCAATAAACGCTCTTAAATAAAAAAAATATTCTCGTTTGTTAAGGAGCTTTGATACCCTTAATTTTTGGGACTCATTTGAAAACTTCCTTAAGTACCACGGTAATAGGCGCCGTTACCTTATATCAAACTTACAAGGAAAACTATAACGGTTAAGTTTTCTTGAGAATTATTAGTAGTTTAAGAATAAATAGCAGCCTAAGGTATAAAATATACCTAAACTTGGAATATTCCGTACAAAATACGAAATCCTTAGAAAAATATTACTAAATTTTTTCGTAACAGCTACGGAACCCTATTTCGGGCGTGTCCGACACGCTCTTGGCCGGTTTTCTATAGAACAATAGTACCTTTCACTGACAAAGACCGTAAACTGGAATTCAATGCTCAATTTTCCTTGGGTTTTCCGGTTTAATTGTTCTCGTGTACTTACCTATATACACCTATACCTACATTGTGCTTGACTATGAATATATTTTGACAATAAATTTCCTCCTTTCCGAGAACTAGGTACCTATGCGTGACTCAGTGCACTATCTCTTTATCACAAAGATAAAACGTGATAAAATAAATAAACTGAATGATAACCGCCATTTTGAAATAAAAGTTGCTATCAAAAGCTAAATGTTATATGGACGATACTAGTAAAAGTACTTATAAAGTTAAGGGGGTAGATAAGGTGCTGATTTAAAACGCGGGTTTGTTTCGTTTTAGCTTAAAGAAGTAGCGGACGTGATGGGATTGTGTCTGTCGTTCGACTGCGGGGATTGTGACGTGTGTTGTAACCCTTGCTGCTTGGCGCTGAGTGCCTGCTGCCTGGTGCCTTGTCTGTGCCCGAACGCTTGCGGGCAGCAACAGCAGCCCGGCCAGACTATCCACGTCCACCACCCGCCAGTTGTGGTCGAGCAACCGCCGCCGCCACCGGGCTATCCGTACCCGCCGCCGCCTGGCGCATACCCTGGTTACCCACCGCCACCGGACCACGGTTACCCCGGCTACCCCCCACAACCAGGCTATCCTCAACCACCCGGGCCTATGTATAGGTGAAAAGTCTCCAAAACTAATTAAGGTGAGTGAAGCCTAATTGCATTGCACATTTGGGTAGTGGACGACTGTAGCACATTTTGGAAATTACACAGCTGGGTGTGTTGGGTTAAATAATAATATAGGTACCTACTTATTGCTTTCTATTGAAACCTGCTGTCATAAAAACAAACTATGTCTTTATTTATATTATCTGCAAAATGTTCTCTGTGATTCCGAAGCTTAGACGGAGTAGTTAGATACATAAAAGGAGCATAGGACTTCTGTATTCGCAAGGTATTAAGTACTAATTAAAGTAGAGCGGTTACGGTATTGTAGGTACCAAAGCGTTAACCATTGTGATAAATTGCACCTTGATTTTTTCTTTTCACCTTGGCACTCCGTTTTTGCCGTGACATATTTTTTTAACGTGAAAACGTCACTGCGGACAAGTAAATAAAATCGGTCGTAAAAAAGGTCTTATGGATAGTTATCAGAATATTATACCGGTAAATAGATAGATAGATTTATTTATTACCCTTTGAAAAAATACATTATAAACACATGTCAGGTACTTATAATTATAAGAAATTCACAAAAGGATCGTCAAATGTATACAAAAAAATAAAAATGGAATTCACAATGTCAAATTATAGTAAAATCATATAAAGGTAAAAACAGGAATATAAACCTATGTCAAATTTATGAAATACTTATATGAACAATCAATTAAACAAACAATAAAATAATTAAAATGTCAGGGCAGAATATATCAGAAACAAAATGGGAAACAAAAGTTATTTATCCCGAAGACAAATTTTAACGACTTCGTGTAGGAGGTAGTCATTATATTTTGTTTTATCTAAATTAAGTATTAAAACTTTATTAGGCACCGTACGTGCAGATAAAGACTACTAAAAAAAAATCCGCTGTCTTTATGTAGATCCTTTGTCACCGAACTTTTTTCATGTTCATCTCACAGATATATACGAATATTTAAATCTGTATATAATCCGAACTTGAAGATTACTCGCTCTACATACCTACCTACTACCTATATACCTAATACGATCTATACGCGAACCTACAATATAGTACATGTCAATATTGTCAATTGCAATGTGCCTGACAGCGCCATCTACACAATGATACGCAAATTACGTGGCTTATTGATGAATTAAAGAACTGTCATCGATTGTTTGTAGCAAATCAATAAACCAAGTAGTTCTTTAGGGAGCTAACGGAGGGCGCTTATGTAAACCAACTTTTAGGGAACAATTTTTATTATAATTACTTTCCAAATACACACCGAAGAAATTGGACCTCTCGCATTTCCAATTCCCTGGCATCACTCCACCCATCCAGGAGCCGACAGTACACTTCCGTAAAATCTACCCTAAACTATTCCACATTGCCAAGTATAGAAACATCAACATAGAACAGACATTTTACCTAAAATATCCAGTCAAGTGCTCTAGCGCGCCACAAATCTAGCTAGCTAGGTTTTCGACTAACTCTTTCGCGCAAAAAGAAGTAATGCACAATGCTGGAGTTTGGTTCGAATCGATCTTACAGTCTCTATGCTGTATTAACCCGTGACGTAGTACAAAATTTCTATAATTTTACTACAAAGCCTTCTTAATATTTTTTCCAGAATGGGTTGCAACATCTCGTGCCGGCCTTGCTGCTGTTGCTGCATTCCGTGCTTATGTTGCGACTGTTGCGCGGACCCGCCTAACCAAACCGTCGTGGTCCACCATCACCACCCGCCAAACCCAACTACTGTGGTAGTCGAGCAGCCGCCACCTCCGTACAGAAAATGATAAGTCACCTGCACGCAGGACGTAAAATACCAGCATATATTATACCAACGTGTTTTTAAAATCGCATCCGTGAAAACATCTTTCGAAAGTGGTAAAAATGTCTAATCGCTACAAATTACAACTTTTAAATTTCGACTAGTTGACAAAATTAATTAGACCTGTAACTTTCTACTAACTTCTCATCACTACTAACTAATCATCCTCCAATATCGATCTTGGACACTTACACGCTCGTTTATCAACCCTGAGTTCTACCACCACCTAAAAACATTTGACAGTAAGAAACAGTGACATCAAATTAAGCTTGTACAGGTGCAATAGCGGAATCCACTGTAAGATATTTTCGACTGAATCAGTGGTGTAGGTCTGAATTTGAGACTCCAGTCTAGTAAATTAAATAGTGTTTCCGAGCGTCGTTATGTGGTATTGAGAGTACCTAGTTGGTAGGTACTTACTTATAGTATACGAATAGGTGATATTTGTAATTTGCACAAAAATGATTTACAAGGATCAACTATTGTATTTTCGTCCTGACATGCAGTTTACTTTAGTTCCTGATATATGTATACGGGCATTTTTGACTATTACTCAAACTAGGTATTAGTCAAAGTTGCACGTACTAGGTACTACTAAATAAAAATTTACTAAAGGCACATGCTTTTTAGAATTAGTAAGTAAGTATTGTACAATTCCACACTTGGACACAAAGAAACTGCATGAATTTGCACACTTTGAGTATAAAATTTCATGCAGTTTTTTAGTACCAGGATATATTTTAAAATGTAAATATGTAAGTATGTAGGCTGAATTTTCATCATAGGTAGAGTTTTAATTTATGTGTGAAATCGGGCTCTATCGTTTATTTATCAAATGAAGTGGATTAATTACTATCGGGGTTTTCCACCTGATAGATAATATGTTATTAGAACTAAGTTTTTTTACATAAAACTTTACATCATATCTACTCGATTAAATTTGTTGATAAAGTTGATAATGTTACTGTTCTGCTAAACAAATTGTATTAAGTAGGTAATTAATTTATTACAACAATAATATAAAATAAAGAGTGCAAAATATTATTCAATTTCAATTTCATGCGCTCATTTAGTAGTACATTACTGCCGAGGCCGAGAAACAGCGTAGTCAATAAATACGAATCCACGAATTGCCATTTCCGCTGAGGCATGTATAGTGCTTTTCTCCAATATTTCATGCGAGGATATAAAGCAAAATCGTTAAAATATTAAACCACGGTTTTAAAAAGTTGCCCTTATACTTTCCCGCCATACTTGTTTTTTTTTTAATGTACACGACACGACTCATAATGCCATTTCAGTAGAAATAATAATTTAATAAAAAAAAAAAATGCAATGAAGCTCATTGCAGTATAACTAAATTACAGTTTAAAGCGCTACTGAGCGCTTTTTAGTTACTTCATCTATTTTCTTTTGTTACCATTTATTCGGTATCTTAAATTGGGCTTGAACTCCAAATAAAAAAAAACAATGGCACTGTTCGAGACAATTTTAAAGACGCTGTTTCTTTCTTAATTGAATCTTAGACTAGGACTTAAAACGAAAAAAGGTAGAAGGAATTTGATTGTCAGGCTGTTTGACTTACCGTAGTCAAAACGTGCATTTAAAAAGTAAAAAACCTGCATGGTAATGGAATTTTATACAATTTTTTTTTTAGTTTGTGGCAGTCTATAAGCTATAAGGAAGAACTTCATGTTTGCGACAGTTTGGCGGACATTTCCAAGCATATTGGAGAAAATTTTCTTTATTTTAATTATTCAAATCACGATACCTACCTATTTATTTTGAAATGGTTTCACTGCATAATCACGCAAAATAGGCGCAATAAGTCGTAGAGTTGTGGGAAACAGCTCGATTCTACCTTATAAGTATATGGACGTTATAATTATGATATGTGTTTTGAGAAAGGGAAATGTAGAGTTTTTATTTTACTTAAATGTTTGGTACCTGTAACTAAACTAAAGTAATCGCCTATGTATAAATTCTGTATATCGTAATATCAGGGTCGTTTATCTTAAATTTAAGGAATACTTATTAAATTATAAGAATAAACAATTTCTTGTAATAATTTTTGCCCTTCCTCTTTCATCGAAGTGAAATTTTAAATGTTATTGGTAGGCATAAGCGACAATAATAATAAAAAAACACCAGTATATTTTTACTTGAAATAGGTTTAAAATATGCATTTTGTTGAATTCGAGATCTCTTGTAGCTAAATGTGAAGTTTAAAATGTATCGCGTTAGTTTCATCACATCATCATCATTTTTTTTCGTTATCACATAAAATTATTGGTCAATCGTATACGATGTTTAACCGACAAGGTAAGGAACAAAAGTAGGTACGTAGCTATATTTTTCTCAAACATGACATGAAATATTGACGTTGTGTTACAAATAATAGGCCGAGAAGTATCGCGCTGCAGGCGCTGCGGCTCAGCTGCGTGCGCGCGGTCACACTAGCGGCCTGCAAAGAGATTTCATACAACTTTGCAGGCCGCTGGCCGGTAATGCGACCGTCTTTTGTTTCAACGCGCGCTCTGCGACACGGTGCACGCCCACACCCAGCACCACCGCCCGCCGCCCGCCAGCAGCCAGCGCGACACGCACGCACGCAACAGAGCAACCAGACTAGCGTCCCGCCAGCTTGTTTTTTTTTTCATGTCATATTCGAGAAAAGCACTATACAAGCCTCGGCCGGAACATGGGGTTGCCGGCCTCGCATCCCTATCCATCTATATTTCTCTCTGGCCGCATCTGCTTGACTATTGACTTGACTATTGACTATTGATCTAAGTTCTATTCATAAGTTCTCTATTACCACCGCTAGAGTATTGCATTCAAAACATACATACATATATACAATGCGAAATTTATAACTTAGTTCTTATTATTGAAAGTTTACTCAGTGACTAATTTTGTTTACTTTGATTGTTTGTAAACAAACCAATAATAGTTAATTACTGCAGAGGCCGGGAAAGAAAGGCTTGCAGGTCAAATAATGTATAGACGATAAATAATGTATAGAGATAGTAATGGATAGGTATACGAGGCTGGCATGTTCTTTCACGCCGAGGCTTGTATAGTGCTTTTCTCAAACATGCACTAAAATAAATAAAAACTCCTAGAAATCAATGTTTTATTCGTAAGACAACTAAAATTGTACCAGACGCAAATTATAACTACCATCTAAGTATAAAAGTGTTTATTTCATTCAAACATGAATTTTTAAAACGTTAAAATAATAAAAAAAAAATTGCTTTAAAATAAATAAAAAACCAATCATAATTTGATTGCTTAGTAGCGACATTTCTTGTCTGGGTGAGCGGTTAGTTCCGAAAGAGTGTGACGTCTGTCGACGAAACATAGATGTCGCTAGTGCTGCTGCCTAAGTAGCATAGTAGAAATAAGCAATCTGAGATATGTATGCATAGGAAAAATTCGTGTCTGGATTCCTGTCCAGCAGTGGTGTAGGGGTTATAGCACGCAGCACGGATTGCTGAGGACCTGGGTTCGATTCCCAGTGCTGGTCTCTCTTTCTGGTTTGGTTTTCTGTGTACCCATGTCTCAGTTTGTATTTTCGATATGGTTTCACAGGATAGGTACCCGTAGAAGTAACAAATTTGGAGTTGAAATAAAAAATACAAAAAGACTCCAAAAAACCAATCATAATTTGATTGCTTAGTAGCGACATCTCTTGTCTGGGTGAGCGGTTAGTTCCGAAAGAGTGTGACGTCTGTCAACGATACATAGATGTCGCTAGTGCTGCTGCTTAAGTAGCATAGTAGAAATAAGCAACCTGAGATATGTAGATTTCTGTCCAGCAGTGGTGTAGGGCTTATAGCACGCAGCACGGATTGCTGAGGACCTTGGTTCGATTCCCAGTGCTGGTCTCTTTTTCTGGTTTTTCTGTGTATAATGTCTCAGTTTGTATTTTCGATATGCTATAAAACATGTACCTAGATATAACGGACTGCAAAAATAAAAAATCACGTATCACGTTTCTAAACGAATCTTTTGAAATGACAATGGCACTTAGGTACTTGCAAAATGGCTAAAGCCCAAGTCCAGTCAATTAAAAAAAAAGACAATGACACTTGTCAATTTTCCGCCAAAACTTTTTTTATAGTGTTGCAGCCCATTTAAAGGGATCCCATGCCCCAATGACCTTCGATCTGAATTCCTTAGTTTTCTAATGTTTTTTGTAGCTTATTATATTAACAACAACGGCTTTAAGCAATATAGTATCCCATATTTACGTCAAAGTTCATTGTCTTCGAGATATTTGGCATCAAAGTTGAACAATTTTAGGCCATAAAACTGGTTTTCTGGCCATAACTTTTATTCAAATTATTATTTTTTTCAAAATCCGTTAGACGAAAATAGAGATAAAAGATTGCAGAACCGATAGCCTAATGCCCCAAGGCCTCCAGAGCTCTCCGAAAATCCGGCCCTGGTGTAGAAATTAAGAAAGAAAATTCATTATTTGTAACTAACACTCGGCTAATAAGTTCTTACTAATACAATTGCGCATGAGTTATTAAGTTACTCGAATTAAATAAATAATCATTTATTATTATTACAGTTGTCGTGAAAATCTCGAAATATATGAATTAACAAATAATTAATTCCTTACACTACTTAGTAATATAATAATGATTACATCAGTTTAGATAAATAATGACGTAGAAGCTACGTAGGTACATACATAAAGCGTCTTTACTGATAATTTTGTGTCTCGATATCATGACTCATTCGGAGTCCTAAGCCTGAGCTGAGCAATAAAAACATATCCTTTAGAGCAGGGGTCTTCAAACTTTTTGACTCAAGGGCCAAACTGCACTTAATGTAAATTCGTGCGGGCCAAGACTTTGGCTGGTCATGGGGGTAATACATTAGTTAAGTAGACTTAGGGGATGTTTCACCATCCATTGATTAGTCTTAACCGACGGTTAAATGTGATGCCGTCTCTATTTGTTTTGATGGAATAGACGGAGACAGCATCACATGAAACCGTCAGTTAAGACTAATCAATGGATGGTGAAACAGCCCCTTAGTCTTTAGAGGGTAGCTAGATACGAGTAACGCATAACGCTTTTTTTTCCGCGGGCCGGATTAGAGGGGCTCGCGGGCCGGACTTGGCCCGCGGGCCGTAGTTTGGCGACCCCTGCTTTACAGCATGAAATTCGGATAAATCATCGGTGTAAAAACCATATCACGATACGTTATCGAGCTGTGAACTACTTACACCCGACTTTTATCACTTCGCACCCGCACAGGCATCTGCTGTAACGTGTCCTTATTTTGCTGTACTACTGGAATAACATAGCCCAAAAGTAAGTCAAGTTTAATTACAATTTAGACTACATTTTTCTAAAAAATCTTCTTCCTTCACTTTGTATATTTGTTTGCTTCAAATATTTTATATTTAACGGACATACGGACATCCCTCATTCCCATCATCCTTAGAACACGAATGTATTTAAATGTTTATTCACTTGTTTTATTTCCCAGCGGCAATTGAATCGGATATGGGATGGGCAATTTGCTATCCCATGTTCGATGGGATGTATGTATTTAGACTTATACTCAATTTATTTTAACATTTAATTTGCACACTTCTTTAAATGAAACAACGAAACTGTTTAAAATTGTGTGAACTTCTATAATAAAACCAGGTGCCAGGTCCACCTTTGCAGGTGGAAGGACCTTGTGCAAGGTCCGCCCGGATTGCTACCACCATCTTGCTCGCTAATCCTGCCGTGAAGCAGCAGTGCTTGCACTGTTGTGTTTCGGCGTGGAGAGTAAGATAGCCGGTGAAATTACTGGCACTTGAGGTATCCCATCTTAGGCCTCTAGGTTGGCAACGCATCTACAATACCCCTGGTGTTGCAGATGTTTATGGGCGGTGGTGATCTCTTACCACCTGGAGACTCACTTGCTCGTTTGCCATCCAGTAGAATAAAAAAAAAAAAAAACCATATTAAATAACGCTAATAAATGCACATGTAGGTATTTTTAGTCCATTTGTGTTCGAAATATCGAGAAACGTGCATTAAAGTTTGACCGTTAATTCAAACCTTAAATTAAACGGAGTATAGATGATGATATGATGATAATTAATAAGAATATTTTACTATGTTATGACTTACTCTACCAAGTCATTAAGCTTAGCTACTTCACCAAATAACCAGTAAAGTTAAAAAAAAATATGCATCTAGGTACTTTTTCAATAAATTTCATAGTTAAATATCATTACGTACTTATGATGTTACCGCATAGTTTGAATATCAAAGCTCTTTAGAAAATTACATAATTATCTAATCGCGGTACTTGATTGATATAATCAAGGACTTTCGTCGGTTCTCAATTCTCAATCACAGGTCCATTATTATTAACATTAATTATAAAGTCTCTGAAGACTACACTATCAAGTATAACATGTTTAGAGTTAGGTTCTTAACCTTTTCTTAACTAACGAACTCCATCGTCCGCTGGTGTCGTATTCCTCACTGCTGACGGTCGTGACCTCCTCGAACCATGCTCCGGACAGTGGCTCTCCATTTTGACATGATCTTTGGCATCGTGTATGGCTATGAGGACGTTTATATTCATGTTGTCACGGATCTGATCTATCCAGCGCATGAGCCTCTTTTCTGCCGGATGATTATCCTGAATCCAGTTCAAAGAAGCAAGAAATTAAGCAAGCACGCAAGCAAGCACGCAATCAAGCACGCAAGCAAGCACGTAGGCAAGCACGTAAGCAAGCATGCAAGCAAACATCTAAGCAAGCTTGCAAGTGAGCATGCTTCGCTCGCGTGAACCATAAACATTTCAAAGAAGCAAGCAATCAAGCAAGCATGCAAGTGAGCATGTAAGCAAGCATGCAAGTGAGCATGTAAGCAAGCATGCAAGCAAGCAATCAAGCATCTAAGCAATCTTGCAAGCAAGCATTCAAGCAAGCACGCAAGTGAGCATGTAAGCAAGCATGCAAGCAAGCATATAGGCAAACATGCAAGCCAGAATGAAAGCAAGCATGCAAGTAAGCATCTAAGCAAACTTGCAAGCAAGCATGCAAGCAAGCATGCATTCAAGGCTGTATTCAAGCTGCATTCAAGGCTCTATTCAAGCATGCACGCAAGCATGCAAGTGAGCATTTAAGCAAGCATGCATGCAAGCAGGCATGTAAGCAAACATGCAAGCAAGCATATAAGCAAGCATGCAAACCAAAAATCAGGCAAGCATGGTCTCAAATGTGAAAAAAATAGTGCAAGCAAGCATGCATTCAAGCATACATTTAGGGCTGTATTCAAGTATGCAAGCAATCATGCAAGCAAGCATGCAAGTTATTTAGTTTGAATATTGATCACTTCGCTCGTGTTAATAATTAGATACAGCGCGGTTTAATTGTTTTGTGGAATTTTACAAAATTCCCGTGGGAATTCCTGAAAGTTATCGTGGTTTTCATTGACGTTGCATTAAAAACAACCATCCCAAATTTCATTACTCTAAGCTCAGTGGTTCTTATTTCGAGATTTTATACCTATCCCGTGGGAATATCGGGAAAAAAGTAGCTTATATTTTATTCCAGATGTCCAACTATCTTCATACCAATTTTCATCCAAATCCGTCCAGCCGTTTTAGCGTGAAGGAGTAACAAACATACTCACTCACTCACAAACTTTCGCATTTATAATATTAGTAGGATTATATATGCAACACTAAAAGCCCAAGTCCAGTATATAAAAAATATATATTATATAGTAGAATATAACATTAAATCAGTTTAACATTCTCCAAAGCATTCTCCATCTAATAAGTCATCATTCCATTTCAGGATGGGACTGTGTCTGTCGTGCTGCTGTGGACCTCCCGGTGGTCCAGGTGGTCCCGGTGGTCCTGGTGGCCCCCCTCACCACGGCCCTCCGCACCACGGACCCCCACATCATGGCCCTGGGCCTGGTGGCCCAGGTGGCCCGGGTGGCCCAGGAGGCCCGGGTGGCCCTGGCGGTTGGAGATAGAAACAATAAATACAAAAATAGGCTAATAAGTTACGGAATAAGAAACTTGTGTGATATAAGTTCTTTTGTAGAGTATATAATTATTCTACTGTTTACTGTGCTGTGCTGTGAAAAAAACATACTGAAGTAACTTTAAATGTTACGAAAAAATTACATTTTGTTTATTTATGTATGGAATTTGAATTAATGTACATATTATATTATGAATTTATTGTAAAACAATTAGAGCCACTTTTATAAGTTTTCGAATAAAAACGACGATCGTTGTCCTAAAATATACTGTTTAGTTTTAATTTAAAACAAAACATTGTAGTAAACTTTGCTTGTTCTCTTTTAAAAGCGTGGGTAAAGCATCGAGTAAGTAATAAAAAAATACAAACATTGGAACATATAACCTCCTCCTTTTTTTGAAGTAGGTTAAAAATTTCTAAAAGAAGGCGTACCTACTCCTTTGTCTCAGTCCTAACTACCTGCAATCGGCTTACATAGAAGGTCGAAAAGAGCAGTTTTTAACCCAAAGTTTACAGGCATAGTACCGAATAAATATATATGAGGCCCCTGCATATATTTATCTATTATTTATTTATAAATTAATTATTAATTTCGTTGAATTCGTTAGAGCCGTTTCCAAGATCCCCGATATGGTTTAAAAACGAGTGTGGCTTGTTTAGGTAAGTAGTACCTGGGCGACCGAGCTTCACTTGGACTAAAACTCGAAAACAAGCATTTTTCAAGAGATAAGACCAGGCTAGATCGATTGTTTATCCCTGAAAACCTCTACATACGTAACAAATTTCATCGAAATCTTTAGAGCCATTTCGGAGATCCTTAAAATAAATAAATAGATATACAAGAATTGCTCATTTAAACGTACGAGTATAAGATATTATAAAAGACTTAGGAAAACACTTGGCTTCTGCAAAGTTGTGTTACCAATCAAATTACCTGATATTCCTTTGCTTGTTGTGTGCTTGGTTTTTCTACCACGTGTTAACTCTACTTTAATAACGCAACACTCAAATGAAATCACAGATAGACCATTTCCATGTTGCCACGCCTAAGAGGTGTGGTGGATTATTTCCTAAAGTGTTATTGGACGACCACAAGAATTAAACTGTGACGTGATAATGTTGGCGAACCAGAGATCGGAATTTTCACGGCATTTTTGATCTGTCATAGTGACTTCTCACTTATCGACTCTACCTAAATGATATCGAATTCACACGATTATTATCGTTAAATAATAATCTTAATATCTTTTATAAAGAGACCAATGGAACACTTATTAGCACTACGAGTACAACAGACTTTAAATATGAACTATTTCACATTTTCGACTGCTCAAAAGTTAATAGGAAGGGATCGTTCTGTAAAGATAAAACCGTCTATTGTTGACCTCTACTTTTAATCTTTTTGAGCATGTTGTGTATCGATATATCGATATTGAATATCGGAAGTCGATAAGTGAGATGTAAAGTCACTATGACATGCCTCAAAAATTACGATCTCTGGTTGGAACACATGCCAAATATGGTCATGTAGGTATTCTTTTTATGACTCAATTCAAGCTAAATAGTCATTAACATTGATAGGGGCTCAATACGAATTATTTCCCTGAAAACTTAAGGTATCATCGTCTACAAAACTATGTGTCATGATACTGCAAGTGTTTTATCGATAAATTGCGATACCGCTGGCCGTTTACATAAGTGTGAGTATATCTTATCGGTACATAACTGGCATCAATTGGGCTAGAATTTAAATACAATAGCTAGCTATTTTAGTAAATTGCTGTCACTCAAGGAACCAATACGTAAGTACATTTTTTACCTGTTCTATTCTATTTAGACTTGAAAATGCTTGTTTACTCGTACAGTCGAGTTCATAAATTTGTGAGGAAAAATTTATCAAAAAATATCTGAACACGCTTCTACGCCGTTGACAATAGAGTCGTGTTCAGATATTTTTGATCAAATTTTTGTTCAGAAGTTTATGAACTCGACTGTACTAAGTTTATCTGCGTTAAGGATGTAGTTACATTTTAACATACACAGGTATTCTAGTATTTAAACTAAGTTATGTGTTTATTTCAAACTAGAAAGAAGAATATTATTTATTACAAAATTCCATTGATACTATCGTATACACGTATGTATCCCGAATTCCCGATTATGACTTATCTTTGAACATACTAACTGATAAGCTGATAAGCTATAGATTTGGATAAAAGAAATCAAAATAGGCACCGAATTTGCATAAAGCTAATCAATAAGTTTTATGTATCGGTTTAATATAATAAATCGATCGAGGACTTAACGTAGGTATATTATAACCCAGTGTATACCTCACTTACCCTTAATTTGGCAGTGCACACTATATTGGTCATATTTTAAGGCTTGCTTTTTAGAGTTCTGTATTCAAATAGGAACCCTTATAGTTTCGCCATGTTTGTCCGTCTGTCTGTCTGTCTGTCCGCGGGTAAGCTCAGAGAATGTTAATAAGTACTAGAAAGTTGTAATTTGGAATGAATATACATTATCAGTCACGCCGACAAAATGGTACAATAAAAAAAAGTAAAAAATTTTTTTTAGGTTACCTCCCATAGACGTAGGGTGGGGGTGTTTTTTTTTCTCGGCTAACCCTATAGTGTGGGGTATCGTTGTATAGGTCTTTTAAAACCATTGGGGGTCAAATTAAGGTTAAATTAACGTTAATACAACTCTCTGGTACAGTCAACGTCATAAATAACTGATTATTTCTGTACCTTGTCGCTTTCAGTCGTTACACAAAATATTGTATGGCTTTTCAAACAAGACGTTAAAGTGACAAGGTACAAAAGTGATCACTTATTTATGTCGTTGACCGTACCATTACGTTTCATTTATTGCCATGAATTTAATTCAAAAACTCTTTCTTAGACCAACATGGGTGGCTGCAGTAGTTGTTGTGGAGACGACGGTGGCGGCGTCAACGTTGTGAATGGACCGCCAATGCACGACATGGGAGGGCCACCACAAATGATGGACGACGGCGGCGGCGGCGTGATGGTTGTAGACAACCAACCCAGCCCAATGGGAAGATAGAACTACTTATAGACCAACTTCTGTTGCCCTAGTACATCTACCTGATAATTAATTAAATATATAAAAATGAGTTAAGATGTTGTTGCCGCATTTTAGGCCTTGATCTTTCTGCAAATCACTAGACAAGACGTCTACTTACATAAAGTAAACGATAGAAACCGCCAGTGGAATACCACTCCTCTCTTACAGATAAATCTTACGCATAAGAGCTGGATAAATATTTTGCTCGCGTCGTTAATCCTGCGTTTATGTTTAAGCATTGCGTACGGGCACGAATATAATATGATGTCGTTAATATACTAAAATATATAATGGAAATTAAGTGTCTGCTCCCTTCAGCGTCTTAGAAGGGGATTTGAGCATGATTTATCCATTTTTGCTGTTGTACTAGGGCCTTCAAAATATTATGATTACCTATGAATGAACCTGTTGCCTACGATGTTGATGAAAGTGTCGGAAAAAGATTTTACGTTAATAAAATATTTTTAATACGCGCCCTACTAATTCATTCCATGCAGTTTTTACCCTGTTTCGAAAAAGCTACTTTGATTTAGAACCCATTGCCAAGAATATTTATTTTCACATACCTAAATTTACATTAAGGTCGAAAACACGAGATTAAGAGATAGGTATATTAAGACGATATTGTCATATGATAATTTGTAAGGCCGGAACTGAAGAACGAAAGCTGAAGATTGAGCTCATTGGCTTACCATGGACTCTTCTATGCCTATGTCTCTAACAGTGGACCTCGGTATGCCCAGTGCAATAACAAAAACTGTACTTACCATTGGCATGGAGTGACTATTTTCGTTTGGTAACCTGGGGAGTAAAAGAGGTGTGAGTGTACGAGTGAGTAAGTACACAACCGTGCCATACCCACTTGTCATTACTGGTTGTCGTTTAAAAGATTTAGGCAATCCTGGTACTACTAGTTAGAGTTAAAATTTGGCATGCAATTATTTAATCATAACTGCTAAAAACTGTTATCAGGTTCTTCTCGTAATTCCCGTGGGGTAAAGAATGAGCAGATTATTTTAGGTATATTAACTTTCTAGCTAATACCAATGATGATGATAGGTAATGATGATGATAGATGATTCAGGGCTGTCTTTCACCTATTAGACTAGAGGCCCTGGGCACAACATGTTGCATTCGGTAAGCTTGAGCAAGAGTTGAGTAGCTATCGGTTATCGTTTGGTAATGGAGTGGGAACTAGGGGGCCCCAATCCATCGCGGGGCCCTGGGCACGTGCCCAATGTGCTCAGTGTGGAAGAGGGGCCTAAGTTGATTTGATTTTTTTACGCAAACACACAAAAATTTACCTGTGTTCGAGAAATCATTTAATTTAAAAAAATGGCAGTAATGGTGAACGTAAGTAATAAGTACTAGTAACAAATAGGCATATTTTTTATATTTGAAGTAAATCTCTCTGGATCATTATCATCATTGATATTAGCTAGTATAAAATAATCAATTAATCAAACGTTTTCCCAAAATAATTTCGAAAATAACATGATAAAGGTGAGACGAGATGAGTTGGGGTTGCCGCACCACCTTTTAACCCTGATCCCATGTCTTTTTCCTTGCAATCTCAGCAGATATTGAAAAATTCTTGTATGCTTCTTGTTGTTATGAGAAAACGAAAACTCAGGGTATTCCTGATTTTTTTTTCTAATTTTTCACTCCATGAAACCTTCTTCGAACTATATGCTAGATAAAAAAAAATAGTCTGATTGGTCTCTGTTGGTTCTCAAGTTTCCCGCTTTTATTTATATTTTAAAGATAGATTTTATAGAGTAGATATATAGGAGTGTTCAGATTTATGTATGTAAAAGTTTGATCTGATGATCGGTGACCTTTACTGATTTCAACACTTTATTCTTTAGTACCTATCCAAAATCTTAACCTCTGTGTGTAGAGAGAGATATGAAATTTTGTACGATCTCCTCTCCACCACCACGGTGACCCATTATGTAATTTCTTAAAACTTGGAATTTTAATTTAGTTTAACTAAAAAAATTACGATTCATGTGAGCGATTACATAAATATTAAAGGAATTATTAAAAAACAAATTATTGTGTTTATTTATCTATCGGGGATAAAGTTCAAATATTATATTTTTTTTAATCGGCCCACGGATATAATTTATTTTATGCGTTATAAAAAATATTCTCAAATATTGGAAACTGGATTATTTTACTAAATATTTTTGATGTTTTCTATCGCCAAGTGGAGGTATTGAGTTTGCAAAGGACTTCATATTGCTTATATCTATGCTCGCTGCCTCCGAAGGATATGTATGCACATCCGTGGCTGGGATGGACCTGAAATCAAATAAATTAATGCTATACATTTTCAAGATTTGATGTCTATATTACACGTTCAGTTCAGGATCATTCAGGAACAAAGTTTAAATATTTTCATACAAAAATACATAAAGCATACATAGCACGTCCATCTAAAACGACTGTTAAAACCATTAGAGAAATTTATAGCTCACGCACACTTGTAATCTCGACTCCGACAAGGGATTTGATTCACTAAATCCAGCTCCGGTATCGGTACCGAATCCGCTTATTGACTCCGACTCCTTTTTATTGACTCCGGTTCTTTCGAGCGATTAATAGTTTGTCTATGCCCGATCCGGCTCGGTTCGGTAGCGAGGTACTGAAGTGCCGATTCGTCCTAATGACTCTTTTGATTCTGTGGTGAGTCACTTCGGATATACTTACTTCTCGCGAACCGACTCCTGGGTATCATGTTGTCCCTCTTTCTCTCGTAATAAATGCGTCGCACACGTCTACTCATTATTGATGGTAGCACGATGAAGAAGGACATTGCATATCTATTCAGGAAACCCAGGACCCCTGACCTTGAGCTAGTAAAATGACTCGTATTGTGTAGACAGGGACTTTTTTCCGACTTCTTTTGTAGTTTTCGCTCAAGTTGGGGAGTACCCCAACTTGTTCATCGCTGTTGGTTCACTATGGTATGAAACGAATGTATCATCGTTGAAATCATAATCTACCCATCGCAAACTTTGGAATTGACATGATTTTCAGGATTTATTTGTCAGGTTACGGCTTACCTTTCCAGGAGTGATGGACTTCAAGTGCCTAACTCGGCATATGTAGAGGGGCTCGGCACTATGTGAGTTGCCGGCTATGATGGCGCCTGGAGGCACTTCACCGTTGCTAGCAGACACCCAATGGACCAAGTGTTCGGGAACACATAAAAGCTGAGGATAGATAATTGAATTCAGTCGTAACTTCGCGGGGGGCGGTATTTATGGAATTTCTTTTCTATTTCATAAATTTTATGTCTGTACACTGTCGTACGAAGTCGCGGGCAAAAGTAGTGACATGGTATTTCCACAGTAAGCTTTCCTTTATATAAAACCTTAAAATATTTTCGAACAACTGAACATAGATTTCAATAAAATATGAGACCCTGTGATAGAATAAGTAAAAACAAAACATTTATTTGATCTAAGTTTATTTGGCTACTCTAAGGAATTTGTTTTAGTTTTAGGTTTTAGTTTTTATCTTATCCTATGTAAATATTTTAAGTTTACTTATATGTAAGTAAAGTATGTATGTTTATCCATTGTCTATATGACCCATTGTACACACAAACTTTGCTTAGTTTGGGACTAGGTTAATTTAAAGTTAAAAACGGCCCAAGATTAGCTTTAATTCAAATCGAGAAAACAATAGTTTTCAAACCAAGAGCTTTCAAAATAAATTAAACACGGGATAACGTACACATTAAAAAAAAAAAAAACCTTGAACGTGTTCGCAACTTTGAACAGTCCAAGATTACGTATACTCGTAAGTAGCTTAAGAATAGTAGCCAATATTTGTACTCACCTCAAAGTTATGCACCGGTACTTCTTTGCCAGCATGCGGGACGTACGCCGAGCGGTGTTTGATGGCCAGCTTGCCTGGTATGAACTCGCCGCTGTGGTGGGCCCTGATGACGCAGAGAGGGCTGCCGTCCCAGCCCTCTTTGCCGGCTACAAATGCTCGGTGTGCGAGCGATTGGGCCGATAACCCTGTTGCTGGCACCCATTCTATTGGATCTGAAGTATAAAAGAATGGTGGTGATTAGTTAAATTACGTAGTATTTTAGGAATCAATCAATAGAGTGATTCATTAACTTAAAAAATACTTAAATAATTGTGTGTAAAAACCATCAATCGCCGTTGATGAATCCACACTAAACGATCGACGAGTGCGGCGCAGTTCATATTTTTGCAGTTTCTTGACTTGCCCCTCTGAGTCTGCTTCACAGTTCTCCGTGTGCTATATGGGCTGCTCACTTGCTGCTCATTACCACTTCAACGAATTAACTCACTTAGTTATGTCGATGATCCTCATTTTTTACGTATGTCCTAATCTCTGATTCGATCCGATAGAGAAACCCCAAGCATAGCTCTCTCCATAGCTCGCTGAGCATCTCTGAGCCCATTTATAAGGCCTATTAGTGTTTCTTAATTTATGGACGGTACTATACTTTTTATTATGCATTAAAAAGTCCAAGTACGTACCATAATTGACTGGTGCCGGAGCTGGCTGCGGTACATAGCTTGGCTGGGGTACGTAACTTGGCTGCGGCGCCGGAGGGTACACCGGTAGCATCACTGGGGCTGGAACATATGTGTACGCGCCGGGCGCCGGTGGGGGGTGGTGGGGGTGCGGGGGGTACCCGGGCTGGTACGGGGGAGGTGGGCCCCATGGATCTGGAATTAGAATAAGTGCGGGCACTGTTATAATGTTATATTTGGTATTAGGAGTTATAGCACTACGTACATATACCTATTATGGTCATTGTAGGAGAGACCTCGGTTGTGACAGAAGAACTAACTTCGTTACAGTACCTATATATGTCGGCGGCCGATCATAAAATCCGCCAAACCACTCCTAAGCACTAAGCATAAATACCTAGGCATATCGTGAAATGGCGCCATTTCATGAATTGGCTAAGGGACATCTGCCATATCGTTAAAATCTCAACGTTTAATGATTTGCCTAGTGACGTTTAGGCAGATCATGAAATTCCTAGGCATATCATGAAACGCCGCCATATCGGTTCTGGCACTTAGCCGGCCGCTGCCGCGGCACGCTCGCTTTGCTCGCTCTGCTCAGCTCGTGCGTTATGGTCTTTGTGGTGGTTGTGGATTTTATTACCAGATTTACTATTTATTTAATTGTTAATTATACTTTCTGAAACGACCATACGACACCGCGATTTAGGAATGCTACTTGACGTGACAGTGACATCTTATGTAATACACACGAACTAAATGTCTTAAGTACCTATATAGTCCTTCGAGCCGGATCTGAACCAGCAAGTAAAAAAATAGAATGGACTTCCGCAAAGTAACGCTTGAATCTATTCAGTTTTTAACGAGTAAAAGTCGAAATACGGCCATTGCAATTCTTAAGTGAATTTGAAACAATCTGTTTAAAAAAAACAACACTTTACCTACTTGAAAGCAGCAAACTAAAAGGTGTTGGTTCAGTTTCAGTAGTCAGTGAACATTAAAACTAAAAATGTAAATTTTAAGATTAAACTTAGATAAATTATTTAATATCGTCATCATAGTCGCCGTCACGCTAATGACTAAGTTATAAATTCTGTTAAACATTATCAATAGACCATTTTATGATTCGCTGATGCATTAAGCTTAAGCTGATGCATTAAGCTTAAACTTAAGCTATTGAAATGGAATTGGAAATAGTGGCAAATCCCAGTTTTAATCCATTAAGTACTCATTTATCGCAAACAATGAAATAAAATATGTGATCGACAACTCATCTGTTATTAGTTTAATCCTTGATGACTCATTGGTTACCGTTCATGATTGGTTGACACAAACAATGTAGCATTCCTTTGATTTTACTAGGTATCCTGTTAATTAAATACTTAAATAAGTTATTGTAAAAATGTTTCAATATCTATATCTAAGTACAAACTAAGTACAAGCAAGCTGACCTTACTTAAATTGTTATCCGAACATTTCAAGTCCATCTGACCACTGGAAGCGAGCCAAATGGCCAAATATAACTCCTTAGAAGAATGTTATACATGTCTATGTGAGGCAAATCTTGATCTACAGTCAAGGAAACTGAATTGCGTACCAGGGACCTTTTCATAATCAATTTAGCTATGATTTTTTTTATAGATGTATGGAATGTAAATGACTTCAGTAGCACAAAGATCCCTTCGTGGTACGCGATTTAGTTTCCTTCACTGTATAAACATGCTTACTAAAATGGCAAGTTAAGTCTTGTAAAAAAATAATCAGAGCACCCAGAATTAAATGGCACAATATTGTAATTAAGTAGTAACAAAAATATTGCAAGCAGACATAGTACACACTTACACGTCGGGGCTTTTTTAGATTTGAGACTAAACGGAATCAAAACTCAAATACCGGAATCATTCACTAAATTTTATTAATATGTTGATATTACTAATATTAAATATAAGGCCTGAAAATCCTATTTTGCCAAAATTCGCAATGTTGTACCGAATAGTCTTGATTTTTGACAAAATATTTGTCACGAACGTGATTGCAACGAAAACAGATAACCGGAATTAAGTTAAAGCACGTTGAAACTAATTTTTTTAACGAATTTGTGACGAAATAGATACCAACAACTATCATAATACTTACTTATATTATCTCACGAGTTAAATAGTGAGAACTAGTGAGAAGAGTAGGTACTTACTGTGAGACATCTTGTTTACAGGAGTCAACAAATACAAAACAAAGCACAGCACTGAAGTTGGAACCAATATGAGCTCCTGTTATTATCTACAGTTATTTATCTGTATCATGTGTTATATCTTTTGAAACTTCGGCAATGATAAGATAACATACCTACTTACTAACAAAGTACTTTCTAGTAGGTATAGTTTTTTTCACAATGATTGTTGAAGCTGATTTTGGTAAAAAAATAAAATGGTTAACCAGATCTTTACAAATATATTTTTAGCACGCAACATCTAAAAAATAAAATGCATACATAAATGAACTTGCTGTATTAAAACCTAAAATCCCTTGGAAGGGTCTAATTAAATTTTTAATAATACCCCTGAACTTCATCGACACTTCACTGATTAATCTATGATTTGAAAATAATAACAGACCTACAAATTATAATTTAACTTCTACACAATCCAATAATGTTTCTTTCCTAGAATTTACTTTAGATTCCATGACACTTGTATAATAGCTTTTCGTCATCTGCTTGTAAAATATTACATAAATAATGTTTTATCATTACTTTCGAGTATTTAACTGGTTCAGTTGTGTATTCGGTTTAAAAAAGCCCTTTCTCTTCCTTTATGGTGAGACTAATAAGATTAACTACTGGAATAAATTATGGTCCATTGCTGTTATTGCATCATTAATTGCCTTAGACTTCATAACAATAAACGTGACAACTGATTTTAATATTAAAAGAAATTTACAGCAAATATCTGATACAAATGATTTGATATTCAACATTATAATAATACTGCTGAACCTTAACGGAGAAAAAATATATGTGAAATTATATGAAATAATGAATAATATTTTTAAACAAGTCAAATTAAGTGATTTTAACCAGAAAATGATAGCGCTGAAGTCATATGCCTGGTTGTTCTTGCCAACAGCTACCCTTGTTAATTCAATTTTAATGGAACTTTACGTGCCTGAATCACCACAGTTTGCACTACTCATAAAAGTCCCATGTTATTTGTCCATTTTACACCTAGTAGTTCATTTGCTTCTTATTTTGGCCGTGCTGAGACTTTTGAACCATAAATTATTGAACGCAAATGGTTTACATGCGACATTAAACCAAGATTTAATTAGAGTTGGGCATTCTTCAAGGAAATTCAGCAGACTGAAATACTTTCTCAATTTGGATATTAATTTTATAGAAATTGATAACTATGGTGAAAATTTTAGCCTCACGTTATTATGCAAAGTTTATGAAAGTCAAGTCCCAAAACTCATGAAGGTGGAGAACTGTAAATTAGGGTCTGTTTCACCATTTTCGACTAACTTTAAATGACGGATATCAGTGATGCCGTCTCTGTTTGTTTTGTCCGAATAAAAAAAGATGGCATTACTTTTATCTGACACTTAAAGTTAGTCGACAAGTGGTGAAACAGGCCCTTAGTGTTCTAAAGGTTGCTTGTTTAAGTATTTAGGTATTTTAGAATATAGAATAAAGATGTGACAATGTGATGTTGACGACCAGATGGCCAAGTGGTTAGTGGTTATATTTTTATATGTATATTTATGAGGATAGAGAGAATAACATTATGTTTTGACATTTCGTCGATCAGCAGATAAATGCGTCCCCAATTTAAATAACGAGACTATAATATCATCAATTTTGCGGCCGAGTAGTGTAACGACCAAAACCACGAGTAAATCAAAGTTTAGGGAGTCCCTCACGTGTTTTTCGTTGATTTTGATTCTGGACACAAGTTTGTTATAGTACTTACGTGGAAATTGCAGTTGTTTCTGATTTATTATGTACTCAAATAAATATTGTGCCTACTGCACGGTAAGACGATTTATTAAATACATACATACGCGTCAAACACATAACCCTCCTTCTTCGCAGTCGGGTAAAATGCTTAAAATTGATAAATTTCAGATACTGTTTTCAATATGGACGATGTTCTCAAGTGCAGTAATCGGTGCTACGCTCGTAAGTTCTGAAGAGGTAAGAAAAAACCCAGATGGTTTGCATCGTTGAAATTGATTGATTGCATTGCATAGGAAACTTTATCTTATCGCCAATTTATTTGTTACAGACGAAAAATCCCTGGATGGTAATAACGCGAAGTGTGTTGCCTTTTACTTGGTTCGCTCTTTGCTGCTTCGTGGACGACAAGTTAAAGAAAGAAGTGGAGTGGACTGAAATACTCATTATGAAGCATTTGATTGACTTTAAATGCGGTATGAATATTTGATTTTGTCCTGGATGACGCATAAAAGCTGTCAGAACCGGTGGAATCTCGTGACAATAAGCTGTGCGTGACAGGACAATACTAAGATATTATACCAATTTTCTCGTACAGATCGCGGACGGCCAGCCAGTCTTCCCTCTTTTCGGACATTCGATAAGACAACATATTTTTCAGTTCTCATAAGAAGTGGCGAAGCAACTTTAGTTTACTTGGAATAATATACTATTAATACCTACGATAAATGTGGGTGGATTAATACATTTTATTCCGAAATTTCGTTAGGATCGGTTCACACGCGTACCTATAAAATTCCGAAAACTCAGCCGCTACGTAATTCTAGAGAATTGAAATTTTGCACGGGTGTTCACCATTTTATGTTCGCGCAGACCAATTCAGAATTCACATCAGAATTTAGTAAAATCTCGGAATTTAAATTTGACTGTCAGACCTCAGGTTTACGCAAGCGAGCTGCAAGTAAAGACCAATTAAGATATAACTAGTGCAAAAACTTTATAATAATAAAACCCATCATTTCAGGCAACACGGCCCATACTATAAATACCTTAAATACGACACATACATACATACTACATACATAAAATCGCGCCTCTTTCCCAACAAACAAATAATAACATACATATAATTTATATTATAATTATTAATTTATATTTATTCCAGATTTGCCAAGAAAGAACATACTTGAAACATTCAAGCAACTCGTCAGCACAAACAGTCTACAATTTACAGCTGGTAACTTGTTCCACGTGAACTACGCAATGATTTTGGGAACCGTCATGAATGTCATCACGTATAGCATAATTTTAGTTCAGTTATTTATAAGTACAAATTAAAATACTACTTTATAATTTATAATTAACTACATACCTAATCGCCGGATTAAAGTTTCGTCTGGTCACAGAATAGATAATAGTGTACTCGTAAGTGGTTTGGTGTTAAGCAATACTATATACCACAAGTGGCCGTACTTAAATACTATAACTTTTACTAGGTAAGGCTGTCAGAAAAAAATAATTTATAATTAAAACATTTTATTAGAGATTCTTATACAACACTTACAATCAAAATAAATATAACCATTGAGTACTTAATCATCAAAAAAGTTATTTACATACTGTCACGTTTTAGACTAGCTACTGTTGGAGTAGGTAGCATAAGTGGTCTTAAACCGTGTCTTATTAGACAGGTTGGAAGACTTTTGGGTTGTTGTTTCATCGGGGGCGTTCCTTGCTGCCATCACTGGGTGCATGGGGCCTCTCATAAGGAGGTGGGCGGTAAGGTTTGTCCTCCTTCTTATCACCAGATCCCGAAAATCCTGACATATCTAAGGACAAAAAAAACTGATTAAATCCCTGAACAATCCATAGTTTACAAGGCTTGTCGGGATTTCATATGTAAAAAAAACTTTATACTCGTAATACTAGTATATTATTTTTTCACAAAAAAACATGGGTTATGCAACAATCTTTTATTGTACTTTATGACGCAGAACTTCGTCATATTACACATTGAATCAATCTACATATTTGAATCTTGTTTCTATGTGGGTTAGAATTTTAGTATTTTTTAACATTTCGTTATACTTTCAGAATATATAATAGCAATAAACAAGTAAAATAATTACAAGTTATTACTAAAAAGAGTTCATGATGACTTGATTAATTACTGATTATGGTGGAATTGTTTAACCAAATAATGATACAAAAGGTCGTTAGCGCCTGGGTGATGTTAGTCTTAATCAAAAGTGTACTTACTTAAGTCACTATTTTAAAATTACACATGATACATTTATAATTCCACAAGAATGTATCCACCTACCTGTAGTTTATAATTAATCCTTTTCTTGTAATACTACTAATACTGTTACAACACTGTTAATAATACTGTTGCTCCAGTAGTTGGACATGTTATGCTGTCGTCTTGACCATGATCACTATTTATACAAACATGAGATTACAGATAACTCCGTTTCAACGGAAGTTATCTCATGAAGCTCTTCTTTTTGTATGGGGTTTTCCTAAATTTCAAGTGGTTTGAACGATCGAAGATATTTACGTTGTATTTGACAAATCATACGTTAAAATTGTCTGCCGTAGCTGTCTGTTTGTAGCTTACTTTGGGGCAATTTGACTCTATCATAACATTTGATTTATTCTAGCCACGAAGAAGGACCAAAAAAACGATAGGTATGTAGAACAGAAAGTAAATAAGAGCTGAGACAGTTCTTAGGCTTGGGTGAGGGCTTGGGACTATCCGGATTATCCGCACCGAATGGTTCGATGTGTGCTCGTACGTATTTACTTACTACCTGGGCTACCCAGATACAAACGTATTTTGTTTTCGGAATTATTCTTATTTGTAATCGACTCTGTAAGCAGATTTAAGTTTTACATTTGAGTTACCTACTGGAGAGACAAGTCAGCACCTAAGCTTGCATTCCTGCTTTTATTTGAGAATGGAACTAGAGAAAACAAAAATTCTGTTCAATCTACTGGTAAAATGATCTTGAACTGTCCATTCTAAAGCTACCAATAAAAAATCTATAAACCTTTTCAATAATAACTTACTGTCGACTTACATGTATGTGTCTATATAGTAAGCTAAGAACAGCGAGAAAAGTCACGCAACAAACTTACCTTACACGGGATTCCCAAATGATTAGATCGATCTGAAATAATTCCCAACGTTACATTTAGTGTCATCACACAGTTCCTATCTATTGTATTTGACATTATCAGTTAAAAAAAAACCGGCTAAGAGCGTGTCAGATACACCCGAAATAGGGTTCCGTAGCCATTACGAAAAAATTAAGTAATATTTTTCTAAGGATTTCGTATATAATACGGAATCTTCCATAGTCTAAGGAATATTTTATACTTTAGGCTGCTATTTACACTTAAACTACTAATAATTCTCAACCAAACTTATCCGCTATAGTGTTCCTTGAAAGTTTGATATACTTACTACCATCCTGAATATTTCCAATTTTTTCCACCGACCGGTTTAGATTTTAGAGGGGGAGGATGGCGCTCGATTTTAATGAAAACTTGTACTTTTAAGTTGAATATTTCGCAAACAAATCACTTAATCGAAAAATCGTCTTAACAAACCCCTATTGGTTTCAAAAGACCAATCCAACGATACCCCACACTATAGGGTTGGATGAGAAAAAAAACACCCACACTACGTCTATGGGAGGGGGAGGTACCCTAAAAAAATTTAAAGCATTCAAAGCCCCGGACGGAGAGACAGACAGACAGACGGACATGGCGAAACTATAAGGGTTCCGTTTTTGCCATTTTGACTCCGGAACCCTAAAAAGCCCAAATATTGTATGGCAAACGCCAATCATAAAGGCCAGAAGACATTTGATAGATAATCTGAAGGATATTCGATATATTCATTAAAGTTATCTTTCTTTGTGGTCCGGTCTCTATAAACAGCTAATGATTAGAAGTTCAATTGGTATTAATCTTATTATCTATTTCGTCCAAAAGACGGTCGCATTGCCGGCCAGCGGCCTGCAAAGTTGTATGAAATCTCTTTGCAGGCCGCTAGAGTGACCGCGGGCAGGCAGGCGAGCCGCAGCGCCTGCATCGCGATACTTCTCGGCCTATTATTTGTGTCACAACGTCAATATTTCATGTCATGTTTGAGAAAAATAATACGAGGGCGACACTGAAAGTTTTTAGAACTGGCCACTTGTAAACAATATAATAAAAAAGTAAGTTTAAATTTTGAAAATGGAACTCTTTGCCAATATTTTTGAGTATGTATTTCATTCATTTGTCATTTGTTTTACGATTTGGCGGCAAATTGAAAATTGTCTGTGTCACGTCAACATGAATTTAACGCGAGATGATTTTCGTGCAATGATTTTTATTTTCAGTATATGTAAAGTAGTACTCTGTGGTTTTTTCGATGTCATTTAAGTCAACAAGAAAGCTATGATAGACTTTGATTGACCTTTCATAATGAAGCCCCATCTAGTGCGACCATTTACAACTGGTTTAATGAGTTTAAACGTGGTCGCACTAATCTCACCGATGATCTGCGTGAGGGACGGCCTTCTACGGCGACGACTGAAAATAACATTAGTGTTGTGCGGCGTATGATAGAGACTTACAAAAGAGTGACGTATCAGCAGATTCGGACAAGCTTAGGCATCGGTATGAGTCAAGTGCATAAAATCCTCCATGAACATTTAGCGGTCAGGAAGCTTTGTGCGAGGTGGATACCTCATAATTTGACCGAGGCCCAAAAACTCCGTCGGGTTGATTGGTGCCGTGAAATGATTCAAATATTTAACGGAGGTGACTCAAATGCTGTTTTCGACATACTTACGGGTGACGAAAGCTGGATTTACTGTTATGATCCAGAAACCAAGAGACAGTCTGCTCAATGGGTGTTTCGTTTCGAGGAGTTGCCAACTAAAGAGAAGAGAGGTCGAAGCGTGGGAAAAAAGATGGTGGCCTCGTTCTTCGGAAGGACAGGTCACTATGCGACAATTGTTTTAGAGGATCAAAAAACAGTTACTGCAGAGTGGTACACTAACAATTGTTTGCCACTTGTATTGAAAAAAGTTCGGGAGAAACGACCTCGAAGTAGGATCCTTCTTCACCACGACAACGCCTCGTCGCACACCGCCAGGCGAACGATCGACTATTTAGTGACATCAGACGTAGAATTACTGGGTCACCCGCCGCATAGCCCTGACCTCGCACTTTGCGATTTTTATTTATTCCCGAAAATAAAAGAAAAACTTCGAGGAAAACTTTTTATGAACACCGAGGAAGCAGTGGGTGCGTTTCAAAAGGCCGTCGAAGAGACCCCTAAGGACGAGTGGGCTAAGTGCTTTTCTGAGTAGTTCCATCGGATGCAGCGGTGTATTGATGTGAATGGACACTATTTTGAAAAGATATAATAAAACTAAAAACTTGCTAGTTTGCTCAGTTTTTGATTTTCTAAGAACTTTCAGTTTGACCCTCGTATTTACACTAATGGGATTTAAAAAATGGTGCCCTGTAAAGGAATATCGAATGGGCAGAAATAAACGAAGCGGACGATTTATTTTATACTCTTCAGTAAATTAAGGCGCTACTTTGACTGTAAATGCTTATGTATGACGCCTGTGTGATAAATTATATGAATTTTCTTAACAACAATTTGCTATTATTTTTGTATTCTTTGACTTATATTGGAAATGTTAAGAATATTATGTAATTTTGGAAACATTTTGAATAACGTTACTTGCTTGACTCTTTTCTTTCTTCACCATTCCTAACATCTAATATAATGTAGAGTTAAGGACATGTGCCAGTCTCGTTCATTTTGCGCATATCAGGAACGTACATTTACACATGTTTTTACAATATTGCAATAGAACACTCAAAATATTCACGAGCAAAGCGGATTAATCTCCTTTGTATTTGTCGAATGGCTTGACTTTCAGGCGCTTGTTATTTCGAGGTGTTGTTCAGAAAGTCAGTGCTTAGGTACAGATCGATTCACAAGAGGTACGAATGAAATGAACTAAAGTAATGTCACTTACTCGTAGACATTTCTGTTGGAAAATGAGAGATGCACGACATTTTTATATTTGTGTGAAGTGTATTCAAATAGGTAACACAGATACTCTTTCATTCATTCAATCAATTCGTGCCAGCTCTTGTGAATCGACCTGTAAGTACGAGAATGTACGATAATGTTCTGAGCACAATCGCTGAATAGATTTCAATAGATTTTTTAAAGATAAAAATTATCTTTAAAAAATCTTCTGATCTACTGTTAATGCAGCACCTGCTGTGAACTAGTCCTTCCTTCTTTCTGTAAAAAAGTTGCCTGGAAGAGATCGCTCTTAGCGATAAGGCCGCCTATTGCTTACCTTGTAATCTTCTCTGTGTACCTGTTTTCTGTATCGCTTACTATTTCTGGTGTACAATAAAGAGTAATTATATTGTATTGTATTATTTTTTTGGTTCAGTTTTTTCTTAGGTGAGGAAACAGTACGTACAGTCACCATCAGATATTTCGGAGCAGTCAAAGTGCTATTGCCAAGGCATTAGAGTTAATGTTTTGATATGTTTGATCACCTTGGCTGGCTTGGTGGTTTTTTCTAGGCACTTCAATTTTATCAATAAAATGAAATCGTTGATCTTTTAGTTATTATTTACCAATTAGTATTTTTTTATATTTATCTTTGCTTACGTTGCCATTCAGTTCACAGAATTAGTAATATTAGTAAGTAGTACAAACAATTAATGCTATTATTCCAAAACAGCATTCCAAGATTAGAACCAAATTAAATTGTTATTATTATTAATCCCCTTGATGGCGGCCTTAAAATTGTTATGTAGTTTCAATGTGTCATGTCATTTCATTCATTTTTAAATAACTACCTACTCATGTGACACATTTGAAGTCTTTAATAATTATTAATATTTCACATACATAAAGTTTTTTTCTGATGGCTTTTTTTAACCATAGGTACTGTGTTTTCTTTATACAACAGTGAAAGTATTCACTAGACCTCTAATGAAAAGCTGCGTGTTCGACTCCAATTCACAAATTGCCGAATTTATGAGTTTTCAACCGACGAAAAAAAATGGAGGAGGTTCTCAAGTTGACGCGTATATTTTTTTATGTATGACTTTTAACATAGTAGCCCAATTTTGATAATTCTTTTTTTATTAGAAAGCGTATACCCCGAGGGTGATCCCATTAAAATTTGGAAAAAATATTCTTACCCTAAGAGTAGGGAAACAGGAGATGATTGATTGTTCAGTCACTGATTGTACTGTATGACCAGGCATAACTTTTTACAGAGTATCCCGATTTTCATAATTCCTTTTTTATTAGATAGGTATACCTTGAAATTGGTATTATATAAATTAATAAAAAAATACCCCAAGGGTGGGAAAAAAGTATAAAATAAAAACTTTTGAAAAGAAAAAAATAATAAAGTTAAATACTTAGGTTATGTTAGTAAAGTATACCTAGGTACCAGTTTGAAGTCGTTGCCTCGGCACGCGCCAGGAGGAGTGATAGAAGCCCATCTGGTAGACGTCTATAGGTCCACTCCTCCTGACTAGTGCTGAGGCACCGACTTCAAACTGGTACTCTACTTACATATACATAAGTATTTAACTTTATTATTTTATGCTTTTCAGTATTTTCGGCGGTTTAATTTTTTTTGTTAAAAAGTTTTTAATTAGCGCGGATTCGAGTAAATTATTGTACTGATTTGTGATGTGCAGTAATAGTACATTGTGTCTTAAAGGCGGTAAATAAGGAATTACGGACGAGAGTCTATTAGAAGCCCGAAGTCGAAGACTGAGGGCTTTAATGAGTCGATGTTCGGAATTCTAGTACCGCCCATGCGACATACAATGTTTTTCATCACATTTGCGAGTAAAATTGTATATTTGTAAAAGAAAGACTAGTATTTTTTTTTTTTGGCATGTGCCCGACGAGTGTGTGCGTGTGGTCCTGCAGCAGTATCAGTACCGAGCATTGACTACTTTACCGACCTTGGGCTTCATGTCAAAAAAATTAGTACGGGCAATGACTCATTTACCGACCACGGGTTTCATGACAAGCACATTAAGGTCGAGGGTTTTATTTGGGGGGTTGCAACCAAGGTAGCCTGCATGTTACGACACTGTTTACGAGCAAGTGTGATGAAAAAAATATTTGTATTTTATTGTAAAAGACGATGTCAGTATTGTTGTGAACAACACGATGAGCTTTGACTTATTTAAAAACATTTTTAAATGATCAACGACAACTATTATATAACACGACACAGCGCCTATACTCAAATAAATATCAAGCAGCTAAATATAATTAATAATAAGCATAGCTCAAAATTGTATTGCTTTGGAAACAACACCGTATTAAGATACACAGCTCTAAGGTGCGCTGAAATTCAACAACACAAAAATTTCGACCATGAGGATGTAGTGTATATAAATAAATAAATAAATATCATGGGACACTTTGAAACCAATTGACCTAGTCCCAAACTAAGCAAAGCTTGTACTATGGGTACTAGGCAACGGATAAGCATACTTATATAGATAAATACACACTAAACATCCAAGACCTGAGAACAAACATTCATATTATTCATACAAATATCTGCCCCGGCCGGGAATCGAACCCTTTTTCTCTTCTCTAACTACTTGGCCATCCGGTCGTCATGTCGTATGTATCAGTGGCGAAGCGTACCTACATACTCGTAGAACTCTATTCCCACCGGCTTGCCCTATTTTGTAAATATTGTACTATTTTGTAAATTAGAATAAAATAGAACCACAAGACATACAGAATTTATGAAAGATGTAAACGATCTTTGCTTCGGCTCTACCACGGAAATATCTGACGCCACGCCCAGCCAATCCAAACTCAAACTCACAACATTTATTGACAACAAAAACACACTACATCACAACAAAAACACAGAAGAAACATAAATAGGAGAAGAGAGAAAAATGACGTTTCGAGTGCACGTACTTAATGCCAATGATGTGATGTGATGTGTATTCAGATAAGTGATAAGTGTGAAAGCCTTCAATGGTATGCTTTGCTTTATTTATCATTTATGCGCAAGAAGTATTTAGTTGCGTCGAAATATCGGAGGCTTATAAATGGCAATCAGAGCAGTCTACATCCCGTAGAAAATATCTTTCTTTTTTGATAGACAATGCGGTTTTTAACGCGGAGCGAGAAATTTAATTTTAGTTTGATTTATGATTATTGTATCAGAAAAAATCATGTGATTACAAAAAAGTACACTTCATAATATCTTAGTGTCAACAATATTATAAAGATTTAATTTGAATTTGTTCAATAGAATGATTGTAGGTAATTATTTAAACGTGTTGTTTTAATTTGTGAGTGTTGGCTGTGTACTGGCAATATCATTCAAAGAAAACAATAAGTTAGATATTAATTAAATTA
Source organism: Choristoneura fumiferana (assembly GCF_025370935.1). Taxonomy (NCBI): domain Eukaryota; kingdom Metazoa; phylum Arthropoda; class Insecta; order Lepidoptera; family Tortricidae; genus Choristoneura; species Choristoneura fumiferana. The sequence goes on from NC_133484.1 coordinate 10,579,078, forward strand.
AATATATTATTTTAGAAAAGCCTAGTCTTACAAAATAATTATTACGAGTGTTGCTTTAGATTTAAAACATTAAAAAACATAAAGAATAACCAATCGAAGGCTGGCCATAAACAATCGAGATTCAAGAGTTTCTTCTTATATTATTTTAATGGAAGCAAGGGTCGTATGGGTGAGGCATGGGTGCCGCGATGCATGGGTTGGGCTGCGGCATTGGTCGGCGGAGTGCTGATGCGGGTAGGAAGCAAGAGTTAGGCTGGAACGTCGGCTGAGGGGCAGGGGCTCCGAAGCACGGGCCGTATTGGACAGGCCTGCCGCCTCCAAAGTGGGGGGACGGACGAGCAGCAGGGTTGTAAGCGCCGTTGTACGCCACGCCGCCGAAGCAGGGGTTGAAACCGTTGCGTTGCATTCTGGAAGCAAATTGTATGGTTAGTCAATTGATTTAGAATCTTCGAGGGTTTGAAATACTACGAGCAGAAGTTTTCTGTTTTCTGGTAACAAATATTTTAAGCAAAGAAAAATGGTTTCAGATTGGTTAGAGTATCAATTCATTAATGGTATCTAGGTCAAAAATTTAAGGATCAGAAATCACGTTATAGTTAGAATCCCAAATAGAGTCGTTCGTTAGATACAGAACTTTAAATTTCCTTTAGTAAACTTGGACATAGAGAATACTTACATGATATGTTTAGAAGATGTAGATGCGGTGAGTTCAAATAGTCGTAAAACGATAAATCGTCAGGATTTACAAATCGCGATTGGGTTGCTCGCAGCAGGTACTATTGAAGGTAGTTACTTGAAGCGATTGCTTTTCAATCTGTGACAATCGACAATCGCTGACAGTATTTATACGAACGCGTTATCAGTTTAAGCTCAATAATATCTGCCTATCTGATCACCCACTTCCTTTGTGATATTTTATTGCCTTTCACAACAAAATAATGCAATTATTATGATAAGAGTCCACTTTAGTTCAATTTGCTTCACCGTGGCGTCCAAAAATAGAATGTCGGTAAGATAAAAATTATTTTTGACATTGATAGCGGTAAATAATTTATTGATAGATTAATCTGGATTGTCTTGTGACTTTTATGCCGTCACTGTGGGTGCGCTTGCCTCGGTATCGGGCCGAGATTTTCCTGCTCAGGTTTTAGGGTAACAAGTATTACTCTTTTAGTCGCAAGTCGAAGCTTTATTATAAAGTACGTGTAAGAAACAAAGAGGTAAGAGCATGCAAAAGGTACCTACTTTTGCAAGACTTCGAAGAACTATTAGTCTTTTATTTTGTTCCGCCGCTTCCACTTATTACTTGTTTGTTTCTTTTTTTGTTACTTACCTAAGTTGCGGAGGAGCAAAGAAGTTTATTGTTATGGATCTCGGCAAAGTAACACTGGAATCAATATATAATGTATTTACCTACATTATTAAATTAATCCAATCTGCTCGCATTCACCCACTGATGGTTAAAGCAAAGCCTCTTAATTTTCATGCCACGGCATAGACTAAACTTTTTTTTTTTTTCGCATAGACTAACTACAAACAAACTAGAGTGTTATTTTTTTACAGATTCAACACCCCCACTTAACAAAATAATACTGTAATACCTAGTTCCTATCAAATAAACCAAACATCTTTAAAAATTGTTGTGTTTATTTTTACACAGTCCCTTAGTTAATAAGTCTGCGGGCATTTCTGAAGTAGGCAAATATTTAATTTTGACAATTCCATTTGCCACTTTCTCTCTACAGAAATGATATCGTACGTCTATGTGTTTAGACCTTTTGACAGTACAAGGATTAGCAGAGAGTTTATGGGCTGACTGGTTGTCATTATAGATCGGTATTGAGTACAACTGATTAGTAATTTCAAACACTAGATTTCTTAGGTACACAGCCTCTTTGCAACATTCCGATATGCCCATATACTCGGCTTCTGTGCTGGATAAAGCTACAGTAGTCTGTTTCTTGGTCTCCCATGAGATAGCACAATTTGACAGCTTAAAAAAATATCCAGTATAAGATCTGCGGTCAATGGTGTTACTGCCCAGTCTGCATCTACAAATGCTTCAAGCTGACTATTTCCATTTGCACAAAACTTTAAACAAAATGATTTTGTCTTCTTTAAATACTTCAAAACTCTCTTAGCATAGGCCCAGTGTTCATCATTGAAGCAGTTGTTAAACTGGCTCAAATAATTTACAGAAAAAACTATATCAGGTCTTGTGAGCACAGCTAAGTACATAAGACAACCGATTAGTTGCTGATAGGGTAATCTACTATCACATATCTCACTTTTTGACAAATTAATTTTAGACTCAATTGGTGTATCAGCAAATTTACATTCTGGAATATTGAATTTTAACAATAGTTTTTTATATAGACTCCTGATCTATAGTAATAGAACCCTCCTTTTTATTAACAATTACTCTCATTCCCAAGCAATTTTTAATACAACCTAAGTCTTTAAGTTTAAACTTTAATGACAAACTATTCTTTAATTTAATAGTTTCCTCTTCATTATTCGAAAAAACAAAGAAATCATCCACATACAGTGCTATTATGATTTTTACATCTTTGTTTATCTTTGTAAATAAACACGGTTCTAGTTGTGATTTTTTATATCCCAAAGATTGCAACAATTCATCGACTCGTTGATACCATGCTCTTGATGACTGTTTCAAGCCATAAATAGCACGTTTCAACTGCAAAACCTTGTTTACTGCATTATTACTACACTGAAAACCTGGTGGTTTTGTCATGTAAACAGTTTCATTAAGGAATCCATTTAAGAATGCAGTATTAACATCTAAGTGACAAATATCTAACTTGAGCTGAACTGCCAATGCGAATAACAATCGTAGTGTAGAATGTCTAAGAACAGGAGAGAATGTTTCATCAAAGTCAATACCAGGCCTCTGAGTGAAGCCTTTAGCTACTAACCTGGCTCGGTATCTGACTTTGTTCTCACTATCTAATTTCTTTTTAAAAACCACTTACTTTGAACAATTGTACCAGTGGATGGAGCATCAACTAAGTCCCAGCGCTATTGTCCTCGAAAGATTTAAGTTCACTTTGCATGGCTTGTTTCCACTGTTCACTTTCAGGTCCATTCAACGCTTCTTCAAGAGATATTTCACTGACATTTGATTCACTTGTTACACAAACATTGCTAAAACCATATCTATCGGGTTTCTTGCGGATACGTTTTGATACCTGGTTCGGAACACCTGCAGGCCCTGATGCAGACTCGCCATCCAGCACAGGTTCAGTCTCCGTCCCTGGATCAATCTCTATCCCTGGCTCCATGTCTGTCCCTGGCTCAGTCTTCAGCACTGGCTCAGCAACAGTCAAATCCGAAGAATCCCGAAACTCCTCTTCATCAGAGCTTGTACTTTGTCCTGCTGTACATGGAACTTCTACATTCTGCTCCTGATTTGCTGATCTATTCAGATCCCCCACTTCTTGGGTATTTTGATTTAATTTGTTCTCTTCTTTCATAGGGAAAAAATTACTCAAGTCACTCATATTGTCTTTAATTTCAACATATATTATATCTTGTTTCTGTTCAATCCCCTCCTCAATCACAACAATATCTCTTGCAATTGTTACACTGTTATTGTTGGGATTGTACACACGGTACCCCTTTACATTGTCCGAGTAGCCAACAAGAATACATTGTATGGCCTTTTTATCCCATTTCAGCCTTTTCTCTTTAGGGACGTGCACCATTGCCTTGCTGCCAAATATCTTTAAATGGCTGACGTCAGGTTTCACACCTGTCCAGATCTCAAAAGGTGTTTTGTTGTCTAATCCTGATGCTACTGACCTGTTTCTCAGATAGGCTGCAGTGTTTACTGCCTCTGCCCAAAACGTTTTGGCAGTTGTCCATCATATAACAAACATCTGGCTTTTTCTACCAATGAGCGGTTAAGCCTTTCACAAAGACCGTTCTGTTCTGGTGTGTATGCACAAGTTTTTTGATGAATAATTCCTGAATGCTGTAAGTACAACTCAAATTCCTTACTGCAGAATTCCATTCCATTATCTGTTCTAAGTACTTTTAGCTTCCTGCCTGTCTGATTTCCGCTAATATTTTAAAAGATTTAAAATGGGAAAATGCTTCAGATTTGGCTTTCAAGAAATAAACAAATGCCATCCTGCTAAAATCATCTACGAAGAGCAAGAAGTATGTCTTTCCTGCAATCGATTTAGCCTCCATCGGTCCACAAATATCTGCATGAACTATATCAAGTAGCTCCTTGCCCCTGTTACCAGTATGAGTGAATGGTAACCTGGCCTGTTTGCCCTCACAGCACACAATGCAATTTGTTTACTGACCTGAGCTTTGTCTGTAAATGATATACCATTAACAGCGCCATCCCTCATCACATTAAGGTCTTTGCTGTTAATATGGCCAAACACCACTCCCGAGGCTGAAGTCAACAAACAATCAACTTGTTTGATTCTTAGTTTGTAGACACCTCCAACTAAATCTGCAGTGGCCACGAGTTCACTTTTCCGGTTGTAAATATAACAGTGATTGTCTTCAAATGTCACTTTGTTACCTTTTTGCATTAATTGACTAACAGATAGTAAGTTTGTTGCCAAGTTTGGCACATACAACACTCCCGTAACTGGAATCTCATACTCAGTATCTTCAACAAGTGTAGTTATTTGAACATTTCCGCAGCCTTCGACGGGAATTCTGGATTTATCAGCTATCACAATCTCGTCCACTTGATGTTGTTTCGTTTCGCTCAACAACCAGTCCTTTTTGGAAGTCAAGTGGCAGCTCGCTCCGCTGTCAACATACCAATCTGTTTGTTTGAAGTTTCCGCTGAGAAATACTGCACTAAATGCGTTTGATTCCTTCTTTTTCGGAGCATGTTCACATTTATTCATAAAATGTCCTATCTGTTTACATTTATAACACCTGACAGTTGGTTTGACGTTTGACGTTGACATTTGTGAATTTTTCTTTTTCTGTTGCCAACCTTTTGTTGCGAATGCGTTATGTGTAGAACCGGAACCGGAACTTTCATCTTCCATATTTAACAATTTGGATTTAATGGCGTCGGCTGTTAATTCAATGCCTGAATGTTCGACCGCCATGATCATCGGTTCAAATTTTTCAGGCAATCCAGCCAGCAACAAAGAGCCAACCCACTCGTCACTGATCTTGAATCCTGTGCTATTCAATCTTTGACTCGTTTCTAATAATGTGGTCACATATTGAGACATCGATTCACAATTATCTCGACGGATAGATATGAGGTTGCGAAGCAATCCGATGCGCCGTGTGAAGCCATTATTGTCATATAGCTTCTTCAATTTTGTCCACAATCCCATTGTGGTTTTTTCTTCTTTAATGTGCACAAATAAACTGGGATCGATGGTCAATATTATTTTCGCTTTGGCTTTGCTGTCATTGCTATCGCCCTCCTTGACGATGCATTGTTCCATTCCCTCCAAAATCATAAAATTTTCTACCGCAAACGCCCAATCTTCATAATTTTCTCTTCCTTTCAATTTAGGAATACTCGCGAGAACAGAAGTCATTTTTATCACTGTTATTTTCAACAAAAACTCGAATTAAAACTGCGCCCGGCACATAACCTAATGAAACAGCAGCAGTGTTCGGCATAGACTAAACTTTATTTTTTTTTTATAGACTAACTACAAACAAACTAGAGTGTTATTTTGCTACAGATTCAACACACCCACTGATGGTAAGATGTAAAGTCCTCTTAATTTTCATGCCACTGTATAATTTTAGACTTTTTTATTAATTCGCACCAACAGGCACTAAAATATTGTCTTCAAAATATTATATTTTCCGATACTACTAAAAGCTAAGAAGGCAGAGACTATTCAAGACAAGCATTGCATGATTTTTAAAATAATTCTTAATAAAAGAATGCTATGAAAGTTGATCCCGACAAAATGCCTGGGATACACGAGGCTATTTTTAGGGTACTGTATTCCTGCAACAATTTGGCCATTATAATTATTATAAAAAATAAATCGTCGTCTTGAAAAATCTAAAAAAGTCACAATGGCGTAGTATATAATAATGAATTGAAAAGGAAACCTATGACAGCTTAGCAAGCTTTACATGTTTACGAGTAAGTCTATTTTAACTTGTTGGACATTAGGCCTCCCCAATCCCCATAGACCTCCAGTTGCTTCGGTTGTAAACGTCCTACGCTTACCAATCCGAGGTCTCCATTTAGAAACTTTTCGGTCCCAACGGCCCCAGAGCTTTTGCGCTTGGCTATATCATAACCATTGTTTTTCTACGTATCTCTTCATTTCTGATTTGAGGCCGTAAAGAAACTCCGCTGAGCAACTCTGAACCTATTCAGAAATACTAGCTTGCTATCCTGATACCCCAAAAAATTTTTTAGGCTCAGAAGTTTCCATAACTCAGAAAGAATATCGGTACAGATCTAGTACAGCTCTATTGAATTATGTTTTTTCATCGTATTTTGTCGGAAAAGTTCGTATTCAGCTTGCTTTCTCAACTAGCTTACTTAAGTTTACTGAAGCTAGTGTTTTCCTTATTCACTATATCTGTACTTACCCATTAAATCATTAAAGCCAAATCAGATATTAAGACTGAAATTACCAGGTTAAGGTTTTTATCCATTTTGTTACTTTGATCTACTATTTTAGGAACAAATATTATTTATTAGGTCGCCGAAAATGCATTTATTAGGTGATCAATAAAATCATACTCTTTTGCTTTACTCTGAACTAAATAAATAAATAAATATTATGTATCTATGCATGAATACAGGTAATTATGTGACCGGATGCATGAATCAGATAATTACTTACGTTTGCGCTCGTCACTCAAGTCACGCGCCTAATTGAGGAGTTTTAGATTTTGTGCTTCTATTTTTGGCTACCATATTGATTCGGATTCAAATAAAAATTAAAATAATATAGAAGAAATGCTAACATGTTCACGGATACGAGTATACTGCAGCTGTAGCCTTTATAACTAAAGAACTTCTTCTAAGTACTCTTGTCAGATGGTCGTGGTCAAGAGCCCATCACTGCAGCGGTCGCCGCTGTCTGCGCTATCCTTTCTCCACCGGTCTCTATTGGCAGTACGCGAGCGAATTGGGTAGATACTTTAAGTTTTCTGGGATGGTCCATATATACTTACTATTTTTATCGATAGTAGACTTATAATGTAGCTCACTCCTGTAAATAGATATTGTTTTTTATTTGCTGTTTTTTTATTTTTACAAAAAAACGGATAGTCAAATAAAATCTATCTACAAGAGTGAGCTACATTATAAGTCAACTATCGATAAAAAATATAATATGGACCATCCTAGAAAACTTGAGGTACCCACCCAATAAAGGGATCTTGGTGACAGATCTGATTGGTATTCATCGGGTGGTCGACTTAGTGATCCTGCCTTCAACTCTGACCTGTATCAGCAATCGCTCTGTAGTATTAGTTTTGCGGTTCCTTACGTGTCCAAAGTTCCTGAAAATTCGCAATTGTGCAGACTGTCTTCGCAGTCTTTGTTTGATATTTAGCTATTGAGTTTAGTCACTTTAAATAGTTTTTCCGAGGAGCATCCAACTTATTCTGAGTATGCGTACTTAGCACTACATTTCTAGGGCGTCAATCTTCCTAGAACGTTGGAACTACTTATGGTTATTTGTGCACCAAGAAAGCAAAGTTGTTTTTTGCTGCGAGTGTTGATTTTCAATCCCGAATAAGCGAAGGATTCTATAACCGTTAGAATCCTGAGACCAGCAAGGGATTCAAGCACATGAGATGCAAAAAAACTTTATTCTCGTATGACACAACTTTTACAAAACAAACAATATTAAAGTTTTTAAAATGTAGTCCAGAATATTAAAAAACAAGTATAGTAATTAATCACATTTAAAACCTTTTTCTCAAAATGATACGTAGAGTCACCATTACATCTTTTAAAGAGTCACTAGAAAGTTAAGAATGTCAGACAACGATAAAAGTTTGTTGTCAAATAAAAGTACAGGAGTAGAAAAAGTTTTTTTGAGGCCAAATATTTGACAAGGACTTGTAGCCTTTAAATATAAGGTCTTTTGATAAGGCTACTAGCCTTTAGAAAGAAATGGGCTTAGTAGGCTGTTAGCCCTCTAGGCGTCAAGAATAGAGACGAGCTGTAAATGAATAAAAACTTTGTAAAAAGCTGAAGTCTTTTGT